>NC_055957.1:5342301-5574801 GCF_018492685.1 Alosa sapidissima | reverse complement strand
AGATGGCTGCAAACACTAAACTTCGTGAAGATACTGTCTGTATAAATCGTCTTGTAAGTAAACTACCAGTGCTTTTCCAAAGTTCTCAATGTCTCGTTTTAAATGTCAGGGCCCTCGGAAGTCTACCAATGAAGTGTGGAGATACATTGAGCCTCGTAAATGGTGTAAAACAGTGATTTATTTGCATGGCTAGCCCGATGCCGAAGCACCACCATTGAAAAAGCTGTTGGTAGCATCGGCTAACTAGCGCCAGATTTTGGAGTGCAGGGTACAAGCCGAGATGGGCTATGAGACATACGTTCACACTCGGTATCATGTTTCAACACACTTTAGGTCAATATCACAAAAGAATTCTCCTTTAAAAGACTTGGTAAGCTTCATAAATATAACTTTAAACTAAGACTTAATAATTACAAAAAATAATGATGACATTATTACTATCATCATCATTTGTATTATCATTAAACAAGACAACGGTCATTCCTAAATGTTTGAGTGTGCGTGTGTAATAATTAGTCCCTATTGCCTTATAAGCTACCTTATAATTGCAATGTCAGCTTGCTTATCCCTTTACCTGCACTTTTAAAATGATTTCCATCAAGCTACATCAAAACATTTTCAATCATCTGTTGCTGCCTGCCTTCTAAAACCTACTATTTAGTGATCTAAATCCATTATGTAACTCGTTAATGCTGCGGCTGAACGACAGTCTGAAACGCACACTTGGCGTCATTGGATTTCACACACGTGTAAAAGAAAAGCTAACTTTTATGCACAAGCTCCGTTTGATACTTTTTCTCTGTCTAAATGTTCACTCCTCGCACATCTAACTTACATTTTACAATGCAGGGACTGTAACTACAGATATACTAGTTATAAATACAGTAATCATTACTTTATTTAGGCAGAATAAGTTCATTGTGGTTTCAAAGCTCATTAATGTTAACGTTAGCGGTCTTCCACTGATATTCATGGCATTAGCTAGCTTTGTGGTTAGCTAGTCTATGATGAGCCATAATTTAGCAATGGATAACGTCATACTGCAAATTGTAAAACATACGCTTTCAAAATAACAGGCTGGGGAGAGATGATACTTCTCACTGCTATAACTGTCACGCTATTAAAGAAATACATCTTCAGTCACATTGTCAAAAGTTAAAAGGACAGAGAGTCAACTACACTGTAACAACGTAATGTAATTACTAGCTAATTCCGCTTCACTCTCAGCTTATTTAACAGCAGCAAAACTGGACATTGTTTTCACGAATTTTGTCATGCTTATTTGAGTTAAGAGAACTGATGGGGATGTTATTTTAATTGTTATTCAAGCAATATATGTCTCGTGACCAAATCACCATGAACACACTTCACTGATGATCTCACTCGCGGTTCTGGTTCTCTCTGCCCGACTCTCGCTGGATCAGCAGGTTGCAGGATGTGTGGCGCGTTATACACGAGTGTTGCCAGCAGGGACGGTGTAGAGTGCCCTCTGGTGGACAAACTATACAACGCCAACACTCATGACATGGCTGAAGGGTGTTTCGTCCGTTTTTATTTTATTTTTAAAATATTCATTTATCGGCCATTATAAATGCCGATACCGATAGTTTGGAAAATGCCTAATATCGGCCGATAATATCGGCCCGCCGATAAATCGGTCGGGCTCTAGTGTAGATCCGCAATTCGGTGGACTTAACAGCGACCGTTTGTTGCTCCGTGAGATTGCAGCTCTTCACTGTTAACGTTAGTCTGCAGTTGGCAAGGCAGCTCGCAGGTCAGCAACAGCTCGGCGGCCACGGCAGATCTTTCGCAGAGTAGCTAGCCTAGGTCCAGCTGTCCCGAGAGATCCCCTCGACCAGACAGTGAAGTGCTGCACCGCTCACGGATAGATGGAAGGATGTCCGATGCCCAGCTAGGGCAAAAGCTAGCCATAGCAAGCTCCCAATGGACAAATGTCAATGACATCAGCTGACTTAGAAGCAGTAAAAAGGACTAAGAATAACATGAAAACTATCAAAAATAGCGTAAATAAATAGGGAAAACATTTAACTAGACAAACCAATACAAAAAATAAACATGACATTACATAAAATTACGAACATTACATAAAAACAAACAAAAACATGATGCCAGACGGAGCGGCGTGCGTCGCCAGCGTCCCCGTAACCTAGGTGTGTGTGTGTGTGTGTCCACTCCTAAACACCATCTCAGAGCTAGGCTATAGGTGTGTGTGTGTCCATTCCTAAACACCATCTCAGAGCTAGGCTATAGGTGTAGACTACTCGTATTCATTTGGTAGCCTAGGACACACACACACACAGGTTGGTAGTAAGAGGGCTGCAACAACTTGGGATGGCCAAAAAGAAGGCTAACAGCGTGCAAAGTACTGTGCCGAACTGCTGAAAACTACTGAACACCTGATGGACCCACTGCAGTTTGCATATAGCAGCGGTCCCCAACCACCGGGACATTCCTAACCGGGCCGTAGCCTACGACATGAATTTAAATAAAAATGCATGCAAACTAAACTAAATTTAATTCGCAATAATGTCACGTTTTTACATGGCATAGGCCTATATGCAGTTGTTTGATTGCACGCATGTTTGCATTTTGCAAGGTCTATTTTCTTACGTCTGTCTGTCCCGCCTTCAACACTTTTACATATTGCCTTCAGCGCTGCGCAGCCTCAGGTCAGCTCACTTCACTTGATCAGTTCTTGGCGAACGGTATGTCACACGAAGTTAGCTAAACTGCTAGAATGAGCAACAAAAAACAAGCATCTTTAGCAGGTCACTGGCCAGAGTGTTTGAGTTGAGAGAGCCGCCGCAGAGATTTCTTACAGAAAAAAAGCTGCACATTTTAGTGATGAGGACTGGGTGTCAAAACTCGCTTACCTGTGTGACATATTCGGATTGCTTAATGACCTCAACCGGTCAATCCAGGGGAGAATGAAGACTGTCTTTAAACTGGCAGATAAAGTCGCTGCATTTAAAGCCAAGCTTGATTTGTGGGGACGACGAGTGGACCGGGGTGTATTTGATATGTTCCAAACAGTAGTGGGGGTTTTGGGAGAGACTGAGGCAGGGCCCTTTCTCTAGCAGCTGGTGAGCGATCACCTTGTTGCGCTTTCAAATGAGTTTGAGCGTTACTTCCCATCCTCCAAAGTTCCACGGCAAACCAATGAGTGGGTCCGCAACCCATTTGTCAATATCCCAAATAGTCCTAACTTGTCAGCGCAGGAGGAAGAGCAGTTGATCGAAATTGCAAATGACGGTGGTCTTAAGAGTGTCTATAAGGAAACCTCTCTGGCGGGTTTTTGGATCAATAACAAAGCAGAATATCTCGAGATAGCCGTAAAAGCGCTGAAGACGTTGCTACCATTTCCCACCACGAGGCAGGGTTTTCGGCAATGACTGCAACTAAGACCAAATTGCGCAATCGACTGGACATTTCAAACACACTGAGGGTGTCACTGTCTTCCATCATTCCATAAGCAGGGCTCCCACTGATTATATTCATAATGCACATTTAGTTCCCATGTTTTGTTCCCATATTTTGTTAAGCATGTTCACACGTAGGCTATAGATGTAGCTTCAAGTTGTTCAATATTCATAGTTCATATTGTTCAATTTTCACTTCTTCAAGTTCACGTTTTTCACATGTTTAAGAGATCGTTACCTTCACTGTTCATACATAACTGGAGCTAGTTCTTTTCAAGTAGGCCTAATGCATGCACAACACATATGGAACATGGAACCCCCCCCCCCCCCGCTGCCGGTCCGTGGAAAAAAAATAGGAATCAAACCGGTCCATGGTACATAAAAGGTTGGGGACCCCTGGCATATAGGACCAAGAGAGGGGTTCAGGATGCCACCATAACTCTGTTGAATTACATCTATAAACACCTTGAGAGTCCAAAAAATCATGTTAGATTGATGTTTGTTGACATCTCATCCGCCTTCAATACTATTCAGCCACACCTACTAATCCAGAGACTAAGGGATAACTTTGGTCTGGAAGGTAGTATTGTTGGCTGGATTTTGGATTTTCTTACATTGAGGACCCAAAGAGTCAGAGTAAATGGCCATTTCTCTGATCTATCTGTAACATCTACTGGCTCACCTCAAGGGTGCGTTCTCTCTCCCCTGCTGTACATATTGTACACAAATGTACACAAATGTAGCAATTTTGAAAACCGTCATTTATTGAAGTTTGCGGATGACACAGTAATCGTGAGCCTGTTAAATAGCACGGAAACATCGCATGGTCCTGTGGTTGATTACTTTTTAAAATGGTGTCAGGAATCTTTTTTATCCTTAAATGTTTTAAAGACAAAGGACATGTGCATTGATTTTAGAGGTGTGCAGCCTTCTCCGGATATCATAGTGATAAGTGCATATCATAGTCTTATAAGTACTTACTGTAGGCACTTTTCTTGACAACAAGCTGACATTTGAGAAAAATACTGACTCGATCTGTAAGAAAAGCCAGCAGCGTCTTTTTTGTCTTCGAAAACTCTCCAAATTCCAGGTTGACTCTACCCTGATGACTATGTTTTATCGTTCTTTTATTGAGTCTGTTATTACGTTCTCCTTTATTTGTTGGATTCAGTCCTTGAAAGGAGAGGAACCTGCTGAACAAGGTTGTTAGTGTTAGTAGCAAAATTATTGGGCTCGGACAAGAAACTTTACAGGATCTCTGCAACAAACAGCTATTTAAGAAAGCAAACTCCATCTTGTCTGACTGTTCTCATCCTCAACATCAACAGTTTCAGTTTCTACCATCAGGTTCATTGCTCAGACTCCCATTTGCTAAAACAAATAGATTCAAACACTCCTTTGTTCCTTCTGCTGTCTCCCTTCTAAACGCTAGGAGGAAAAGGTAGTTTACTCACCTATGACAATGATGTGCACCATGTTATTTATTATATTAAGTGTATTTATGTATTTTTTGTAATTTTGTGTGCTCGTACTGCTGCAAAACTAATTGCCCCACTGGGGGACAAATAAAGGCATTACATTACATCTCTGCTATTATTGGCAGCCGCCACATATGGCGTAGACGTTGCTACTTATACCCTTAAGAACTGAGTATTGCGCTTGTTAAGTTATATATCACTTAAGTTAAGTGATATTGTGAAGACCTGGTGCATGCTACTGGTCCATTGGTTTGCGTATGTATTGTACTGCATTCTTAATATTTGTGTCCCTGTACCATTTTCTTCATGTGGACATAAATAGATGGTTAAAATGTGTGCATGCGTGTGTGTGTGTATATATGTGTTTGTGTGTGTGTGTGTGTATACTGTATGTGTGTACAGTATGTGTGTGTGTGTGTGTGTGCGTGCGTGCGCGTTGATCATTTACAGCCAGCTGTTTAAAGCGACACTTGAAGCGCTGAAAGCAGTCACACACACTACACACTCACACACACACGTGCCAACACACCAAGGATGGATATTAGCACCAGCCACCGATAAGGATTTACTTGAGTGGAGTGGCTGATAGAGTGGCTGATAGATGAGTGGCTGATAGATGTTGAAAGGTTAATTTCCACCCTTGCAACACACACACACACACACACACACACACACACACACACACACACACACACACACACACACACTAGTGCACACTCACACTTGTGCAATCAGGGGTGATAAGAGGACAGCAGAGGAGCATAATGGATGACTGATCTGTGTAAGGACCACAGAGAGGCAGAGAGAGAGACAGAAAGAGCAGGACAAGACTCTCCTCACACACACACACACACACACACACACACACACGCACACACGCACACACACACACACACACCTGTTGTCTATGTAGTAAGAGAAAACAAAGGGTTAATTCTATGGAGTCAAAATTGGGTCTTAATATTGAGAGCTTGTGTAAAGATGTTCACAAGTTTTGCAGCTGTGGAAAAGGAGTTCTGTATGTGCAAAGACATTTCGTACCTTTAGAAATATTTTGTACATGTGTGAAAAAAATATGTACCTGTATAAATATTACTTGTGGGTGGTCGGTGGGAAACGCTGATTGGTTGGCAGTAAGCAATGTGCTGATTGGCTCTTCAGAAAGGCAGTAAAATTAGGGTCAAAAGTCTGTAAGCATTGTAAATCAGTTTCACAAGCTCATACTTTCAGTGTTGGGCAGGAAAGCATCGCGTAGGAGATTCACACACGTACAAAGTATTTGTGCAGGTACATATTTTTTCCCCACGTGTACAAAATATTTTTACAGATACACATTTCTTTCACACAAGTACATAATATTTCTACAGGTACATCTTTTTTTCACACATGTACAAAATATTTCTACAGGTATGAAATGTCTTTGCACATGCAGAACTCCTTTTGCACAGCTGCAAAACTTTATTACACACGTGAACATCTTTTCACAAGCTCTCAATATTAAAGACCCTATTTTGACTCCATATAATACATTGATAATAAATGTGTAATAAATTCCATTAAGAGCTTCCATGACTTTCTTGTTTGCACATTTGGGTCACACCAGCCTGGAGCAAAACTGCCCCAGATCCATCTCCTACTGCCCCAGATCCATCCTCTATTGCCCCAGATCCATCCTCTACTGCCCCAGATCCATCCTCTATTGCCCCAGATCCATCCTGTACTGCCTCAGATCCATCCTCTATTGCCCCAGATCCATCCTGTACTGCCTCAGATCCATCCTCTATTGCCCCAGATCCATCTTGTACTGCCCCAGATCCATCCTGTACTGCCCCAGATCCATCCTGTACTGCCCCAGATCCATCCTCTAGCCCCCCCCTCCCCCCGGTCTCTTAGTACAGCCCCATCTGTCTCCCTCTCCCCCTGTCACATGTGGAGAAACATCTGTATCTAATTACAGAGTGTGTGCATGCACATGCATGTGTGTGTGTGTAACGGATGCCAGCTAGCTTAGCTGTGCTTGTGGAACGTTGGTAAACCTCACTCCCCGACGCCTCAAGAGTGCTGCTGGCATGCGAGCCAGTAGCCTGGGCTATTGGCTCAATTGTTAGCACGCTCGCCTCCCGATCCGAGGTGCTGCTGTTCGCGGGTTCGAGTCCGGGCGTGTGCAGGGCTGAATCGCGCAGGTTCAACACAACGCAGGTTACGTGTGTGTGTGTTTGTGCTCAACTGAGTGTTGAATACTCCTAAACATTCTGGATTCCTGCGTTGCTCTGACAAGTCTGTGCAGGACTATGCTGGAACACACACAACACACCGCCAGCTGCACACTCATCATACAGACTATACACACCTATCACACACACACACACACACACACACAGCTGAACATTGGGTGCAAGGGCGTACATAAGGGGAACTGATGGTTTGGTTGGAAAAGAGAGAGCAGAAACCACACACTGTCAACTTCCCTTTCAGCGTCTCTTAACTTCCCTTTCAATTCCCACTTCAATTTCAGTGTCTCCTCAACTTCCCCTTTCAATAAAGAGAGACAGGAGAATACACGCTGTGGCACGGCCCATCATCCTCCTTCCTGGGGTGTGAGAGAGCGCTGAAGCATGGTAACACCCTCTTACCACAATGCGCATCTTGCCCAGGGCGCAGGTGGCACATCAGTTGCACAAACACACAGCGCCCCGTCATCCAGTGTGTGATCACCCGGCGCTACATTTGACTGACGTGTGTGTCTGAGTGTGTGTGTGTGTCTGTGTGTGTCTGAGTGTGTGTGTGTCTGAGTGTGTGTGTGTGTCTGAGTGTGTGTCTCCTCATTAGAAAGTCTCCGGCTACATGCACTTGACTCACCTACATGACTGACATGCTGGTCAGCGTTGACATGTGAGCAGGAACTAGGCCTACTACAGCCCAGCAAACCTCACCGCACACACAGCAGTGACAGGTAATGACCTCGCCACTAAGCAACCTGCTATATCAGCAGCCGACACTAACAGTTATCAGGAGCGATAACGCACTGCATTAGAGTGCGTCACATGATGTGCTTGAGCACTAAAGTAGCGAGAGACTGCAGCTTCTTACAGCACATCGACCCAGGCCACCATATAGCGAGAGACTGCAGCTTCTTACAGCACATCAACCCAGGCCACCATGTTGGCCAACATATCATACTCAATCAAACACACATAAGCACAACCATACAGACAGCTGAACAGAGAGTGCAAGGGCGTACATGAGGGGCCTAGGCCAACATATTGGGCCACAATTTGCCCTGCACACATCACGAAAAGATAGTATGAGGTATTATGAAGGCATATCCATGGCTTACTACTCTTGTGTAAGATCGAGGACACACTATCTGAAATGTATCGCCATTCGCAGAGGACAGAGCTTACTTACTTCCCAGCGTCCGTAGGTGAGCAGGAACAGGGAGAGGGGGATAGCGGTACCGGACATGGCGTGCGTGGAGGGCATACTGTACTCGGAGTTGTAGAACATTTCTACCTTGACCACGGGCGGCGAGGCGGGCCGCGGCCACCGGATCAGGTCCTTGGTGCACTGGCCCACGTACATCACCCAGACCCAGACCACGATGAGCCGCCGACCCACGTAGGCGTCCACGTTCCAGATGACGAAGGGGAAGAAAGTGATGTAGAAGAGTTCATTGCCAAGTTCAGATCCGAAAGTGAACAAGTAGAATAAAAACTTATTCTCGATGAGAAACTCTTGCCCCGCGTCTTCAGTCAGAGAGTTCTTACGCAGAGGTTTAACAGTGCTAGTGGGGCAGGTCGAGTCGTCTGTGACCTCCGACATGTCGTCAAGGCCTGGGCCGTTACTTTCCGATACTTCCCCCATCTCCTGCGGATGTTCGCCATCGCTGGTATCAGCGGAGTGGGGATTATTATAGCGGTTATGACACCCTGGTTTCTCCCCCGTAGTTTTCGACACCGCTGTTTCTAATAGCCGATCATCACTACCAGACGCCGCTGCCCTACAACAGTTGTCAATAGAGATACTTTTTCGCTGCCGCAGATGATCGGCTGCCTCCCCCTCTCCTCCTCCGTTCAAACGGACCCCGTTGCCATACGCGCCGTTGCTGAGTAGGCTCGTCTGCCTCGCTTCGGTACAGTCTGCTGGGTTTCTTGAGAATGTTCCTCTTACGCCACACATTTGTTGGAATAGCGCAACATGATGCGGGTCTTGCAGATAGTGCCAAAGTTGTAAGAACTGCGTTTTCAAAGTACTTGCCATTGTGTGACAACTAATGCTACGTCCAAAGTGAAAATGTTCGGTGCCTCAGTGATCTAACTTACCAACTCTACTAGCTAGTTCAGAAGATATCCTAAACCATGACTTATGAGTAAGCACTAGCAGCCTTGGTCACTGCGAAATTTCGATGTCAGCGATAAATGCTTCGAAGTAATTAGCAGTTATAAAATACTACATCCGCGGATCCTTGAGGACAATAAGAGCATTTCCGTCTCATCCAGGTAATGGTAAGAATACATGAAGGCATCGAGGGCTTGTGATAACCCATGTACCGCTGTGCGTTCAAATCCGCTATTTCAGGTCACTGGTGTCTTATTACCACTGGACCGAAGCTCTGAAACTCGAACTAGCTCAGTAAAGGGGACACTTCCGGTAATGCTAGTGAGAGTGAGTTTGTGGTTAAAAGCATGACACATTACTTCAAAATAAAGGTTTAATAATAATAATAATAATAATAATAATAATAATAATAATAATAATAATAAAGTGTCGGCTACACAGGAAGTTTTCCTTTGAACCATAATAAGTATTTTCATACAGTGTATTTGCATAATCCCACATTGTTTTTTCACTTCATGTTTAAAAAGAATAGGCCTATATATTTAGGTGATGTGATCATGTTGATCAATACATGTAGAAATGCCCATTTACTTGTGAAAAATGGTTAAAATGAGTGTGAAACCTTTTAACAATAAGAACCCTAGCCTATAGGCTTTGCAACACTTATGTTGTGCCTTTTGCATCTCATGAAATGTTGCAGACGCAATGGGCACCTGTTTTGAAGAATGACCCATGTAGCAAATCATGGATTCCTGTGTTATTATATTGGATTAGCAATGTTATAACATCCCCTGGAATAGAGATTTTGCTCTTTGAAACCAAGAGTTCAATATTTTTTTTCTTTGTTAGACTACCATTTAATGTCAGCACAATTTAGCTGAGGGTAGGCTATTGTAAGATCAGAAATATTGTCATCATCAAAGACTTGAGCTTTTCCTCAATTGTGTTTTACTAGTGCAGTGCCCGTTCAAACATGCTATTCCTGTAGCCCAATTACATGCCTGCAGGTAGACCTGCTTTAAAAAATAGCGTGATAGGGAAAAACATAATTCCAGGTAAGCATTCAATAATTAATACAGATAATATAATAATATAATAAATGTGAAGTGAGCAGAATTTAAGCATGGCTGCATGTGACATTTTTTACAAATCAAAATGGCATAATCCTAACAGCTGTTTTGAGTCAAGGCTATATGCTTAGCCTATTGAATAACTTGATGATAGAGAAAACAAACGTTTTGTGGAATGATGCATCATCATATGAAATTTGCAACGGCGTGACTCAAAAACAGTCTCTGGTGGCCTATAAGTGACATCACACTGTCTGCCACTCGTTGCTTGTCGCTGGTTATGCTTTGCATGTGTGCCATTCTGAGACGTTCTTTAATTTGGGACCATTATCGCTCGTTTCTATTTAGGACCTTGCAGTTGGAATTGTCGTTTGCTTATTCAAAGTCTGGGCTATTCAAAGTGTCTGTTTATTGCACATCATTTTTTATGTCATTTTGAAGAGCCACTGCATACCTGTGTGTGTTGGCGTGTTGTTACAAAATCCGCCTGAGTCATTTTATGCAAGCAAACCGCATACAGTGGGTCTTTATACCCGTGTAACCTATGATCCAGTTCTGCCAAAGCCCTGCTTTTATCCTAACTGGCAGCTTACAGTACAGTGCTGTGTGGGAAGGGGAGTGGCTAGCGGTGAAAGCCGTGTGCTTCTTTTACCGATATTTTTAACGATATCTTTTGCATTTCTTATTCAAACAACGTCAAATTTGGCACTGCACTTACTCATGTCCATAGCAAGACACCTGTCAAGTCATGAAATCAGTCTGACAAACGGTCAGCGAGATATGCGTGCCACAGACATCCAGACACACACAGACACACTGACGCTTCTTGCTGTATAGATAGATATGGTTGTCTTGTCTAATATTGCCCTCTGCTGGTAAGTAGTAGGTAATGCCCATATTGCAGTTTATGCATAGCCTGACGAGCCAGACCCACATTAAAATGTAGGGTCTGGGCACTCACCGTTCGCAGTGCTCAGTCCGAGGGGCGGGATAATCAGTTGTCTTTCAAATTCCCTCTGCACGCAATAGGACAGCGGCAGCGCTATGTCCCATGCGTTTCCCACCAGCGGAGCTAGTTGGCTAGTTCAAACGTTTGCCAACTTAATAAAAGCTTAACTCGTGTCACACTGTTCGCCAGCAGCAACATCCACCTTATTTGTTTTCAAAATTCAGCAGGGAATTCAAGCCAAACCGTTGCAACTCTGCCATCATTCATTATGTTAAGCCCACCTAACGACTCTATACACGATTTCATTGGCCTGATTAAGTTTCGATTTCTGGAGCTCACAAGCCAACGGAGAGTTGCTTGACTAGCCCTGGCAGCTAGGGGCGCGTCTAGATTTCTAGGCTAGTTTGCATGCAGGAGAAATGAAAATATAATCCTATACTAGCCCCCCTTTTGAAAATAGGGACCAGTGCCGCTGCTACCACCACACGCATCACGCACTGGGGTGCGTTTCCGGTACAACTACGGAGGTTAGCTTTTTACTAACGTGGTACGATGCATCGTTCAACTAACCAACATGTAAGTTACGACTGTTTCCCAAAACCGTCGTACTTACATAATACTTTGTTAGTTTGAACCATGTTGGTTTCAACCAACATGGTTCAGACTACAATGGTTGCAGATGTGTTCGGAGAATGTCGGGCTATGTCGGTTAGAGCCGAACGCATGAAGTCACGTAAAAGTAATGACATTTTACATTGCATGAAGTTTCCTGGGCCCAGCAGTTATAATATCATTAATAATAATAATAATAATAATAATAATAATAATAATACTTATTACAACAATAGGCAGTAATTTCAATAGGCCCTAGGCTATGTATGCTTTTTAAAAATATAGGCTATTAATAATAATAATAGGCATAATAATAATTTGAATAATAACGTCAGTCTATTGAACGTAGCCTACTAATTAGCCTAATCAGTGAAGCATAAATCGCCAACCGCCGAGCAAATGTGAACAAATAAGTTACACATTTAATGAAACACACCGAATAGCCTACATATAAATACTGGCCAATATTTTCATTTGTTGTAGCGTGACAAGGTGGCGTGGAAGGATAGACCTCTGCATTTCGGATCTTGTAGTCGTAGGTTCGGGCTTGGATAATGATCAATTAACAATGGTGTTGGAATCTGGGATAGGCTCAATCACTAAATATTCCTATGATCGTTTAGAACCTGTAGTCCTAGTTTTAACTACTGATTGGAGACCATATGCTTACTAGCCTAGGCTTAGGATACATGTATATTATGTTCTATGAAAATTGGCATGGTTAGATTAGATTCAACATAGTATACAGTACTATACAGTAGTATGCAGTTGGTTTGCAGAAGGTGGTTTAGAGTAATATAAATGAAATCTAAATATGTGCAGTATCTTAGCACTTACCTTACAGTAAGAGCAGAATAAATATGGATATGTAATTGCATGTTGTTGTGTAAGTGCTTTGGGTTTCACTCTGTTCTAAAAGCGCTATATAAATTAATACTTTACTTTATCATTGCCCTTCATTTCACTGGAATATTTTCATGCCTTTATGCAGCATTTGCCCAATGTTGCCCTTGTTATGTGTTTTCATTGTGACACTGAAAACTGAATACTGTTACCACACACAAGTATTTCATGATATTTTAAATGCACAGATACAGTTTTTTTACCATTACTTTTCATCCATTGTAGTTATGAAGTTGTGTGTTGAATCACAACCACAAAATCACAGTTCACATAGCACAAATGTTTCAATGCTCAAATGGTTGAAGGATCTGCGCCAGCTGTACCAACATACACACACACACACACACACACAGTGTTACTGTAGGTGCTGCTCATGTTGTTGCCTTCTGCTGCTGAGATAGTAGCAAAGTCTATACTGTTGTTTTCAAATGCATGTCTATATTCCCTGTGAGTGCACTGACATTTCAAGACCTACTTTATTCCATCAACCCCCTATGATAATACAAGCATGTCAACTGCTCCATCTAGGAGCCCAACAGCGAGGCAGAGGCGCGGTACAACAACGCCCATAGCCGGACCCGCGTTGTTGTGGAGAGGGCCTTGGGCATGTGGAAAGGTGTGTGAGCAAATCCGCTGGTGGCCTGAAGCTCCATCCTGCAAAGGCGTGCAGTGTAGTTTTGGTGGCGGCGCTTCTGCAACATGGCCCTTCAGGATCACATCCCACTGCCGGCTGATGAGGAGCTGTTAGTGGAGGAGGTGGAAGAGGTCATTCCAGTGGCTGCTGCACACCTTCCTGCTGGCCTGGAAGCACACTGGGAATTAGTTGCACATATGTTTGGCCTAAACACCCAAACCCCACAATTCCCTGCCACATTACCTGTTTTTTCCCCCTTTGTTTATGTTTTTTACATTTCTTTTAGTTTGGTGGGGGTGAGGGGGTAAATGTACCATCACTTTCTCCCCATGATCCCTCCCACACACACACACACACATGTTCCCTATGAGCCATGACATCAAAATACATACACAGATTGAAAGGTCACAAAGCAAAGGCAACTTACCATTTTTCCGCCTCCCATGACAGGCCTACCCATACCTGGGCCATGAAGGACAAGTTAAATCAGTGAAAATCATGTCACATTTTGACACTGACCACAGCACTCTGCATGCTCACTTATCCACCAAGTCCCAGAGGTCTTAAAGTTCTCCAAGCGAGAGGCTACTCAACTTCACAGCAGCATTCTCCAATGTCATTGTACCAACATAATTCAGCTATGTGTTCAAATATCAAGATCATATAATAACTGAGAGTAGCCTAACTTATACACCCACTAAACATAGCTTGTGATCAGACAAGATACAACACAAACCCCACTCCACAGGCATACTCACCTCACACCCATCGACTCAGTCTTGAACCCCTGACCTCTCTCATGTAAAGCACACACGCTACAGTCTCTGCCACAGCACAGTCAATTCACCACATCATAATGGGCTGTAGAGTCCATATACCGTTAGCTATGTGTATGATTAGCAGATGCTTCTTCCAAACACACTTAACATACGACTACAATGTAACGTTATCCTTTCATAACAATTACAATGCTAGCCTCACATAACAATACCGTTGGCATTCAAAAGCTTTATCACCAGATCACTTAACTTAACGGGTGTTCGAAAGAATCTGTGCTGACACATTAGCATTAGGCTACATGTAAATTCACGAATAATAACAACACAGATGATTGCGGTCACCATAGCACTTCACCACAGGCCGCTCTGTTGTAGGCTAACTCCACAACACTTCACTTTCCACTGTACCACAGTAATGTGCAATTGTAGCCTCCAGGAATGCTATGGTATGGTATCCCACAGCAATGTTATGGGATCGTTTAATGGCTACCTCTCATCCATCTGTCAGCTGCGTGTTCCGTCATCAGGGTTACGTCGTCTACTATGGTTCTTACTACATACTACAGGTCGAGAGGTGTAGCTGTAACTACACAACTTTACGATAGTGGTTGCGAACGTTAGTTGCTACTATGGTTTTGGGAAACACTGACGCAGTGTCACGATGCATCGTACTATGTAAGTTCCACCACCATAGTTCACACTATCGTTTTGGGGAACAGTTGTGTCGTACTTACATAGTTGCAACCATGTTAGTTGCTACCGTAGTTAGCAACGATGCTTTTGGGAAACGCACCCCTGTGCGTTGGGCACCATTAGACAATATAGGATGTCCTAAATTGGAGACCCAATGTAAGTTCTGGATGTAAAGAAAATTAAGCTCCATTAAAGCATACGTGATATTTTACATTAAACTCCATTAAAGCATACGTGATATTTCAGTTTCACGTCCACTCTTGGTTGCACACATTTTATTTAAAATATGATAGACATGGCAGGGTTGGAATTTCACGACAGCCATGGCCGTCATTGGCCCTTGCATTGTCCGTGATGCCCCTCGTAGGTTCGGAGGTCAATGTGGCCT
Organism: Alosa sapidissima; assembly: GCF_018492685.1. Lineage (NCBI taxonomy): Eukaryota > Metazoa > Chordata > Actinopteri > Clupeiformes > Clupeidae > Alosa > Alosa sapidissima. The sequence goes on along the minus strand of NC_055957.1, from coordinate 5,559,517 downwards.
TGGTGCCCCCTTCTTTCAATATTATGCTTTGCACCGGACTAATAGCAATTTTTATTTAGCCTATGGCCTGTCAAAATAATTGTAGTGAACTGAGCCTAGCTGGTTCATGACTGAACTCAAATAATACTGTGCAAAGCGTGCAGGAATGTTAATGTTGATTATGTGTAATGTTGGTTATGTCACTGCATCATCTTACAGTCGTGTTTGTGTTCCCAGTTAGAGTGTGCAGGTTTAGCTGGTGTGTGATGGAATGCAACCTGGAGCAGATGTGTAGTGCTGGAGCATAAGGCCCGGGACTGGGCCGCATTATTTGTTGGTGTGATCAAGTGTGTTGGTTCAATAAAAAACATTCTGAGACAACTTTGCAGTTTGTTACATAATGTTAGCATTCACAGTGCAAATTTATTTAGTCTTTTACGCAATGGAGAAAGTGACAGTGCACGCAAGAATATGCGTCCAAATTCACCCATTCCTCTCAGTTGAACTGCTCGCGAAGTAGCCTTCTCACCACACAGACTATACATGTATCACGACACATGAATGAGCTTTTTCTCAGCTTTTAAAAGATGTTAGCCGCTAGTTGCTGTAAACGGATCACTAGAAAAGTAACTTTAATTTAATCATATTATTTTACAGTTCTGCGCCCTCCTACCCATTTATCTCAGTGGAATACTTTTACAAACTCTTCCCTCAACACAGGATAATATGGATACAGCAGACCATACCGAACTCAAAGGTGTAAAGCATTCCCCTGTACACTTAGCCATTCCAGAGTAATCCAGTTTTGAATTTGCAGCAAATTCCTCCAACTTTGGGCTTTAAACCTTTGTCACAATGTGTTTAAATGGTTCAGTACATTATTTCATAACAGGGCAAATACAAAACAAATGTTACAAATATCGCCTATACAGTATATCTGTAAATATTAAAATCAGAGCATATACAGCTGATTAAGAGTTTGCCAAAGCAGCCAATGATCACAAAATGTTAAGCATGCATGTAGGCTATTTGAGTTTCTTAAAGCTGAGCTGTGCTTAAATTGATCAACATGATTTCATAACAGGCCAACTAGAAAATAAATGTTAAATATAGCCTAGATATCTTTAAATATTAAAATCAGATGATTCTGATCATATTCTACGCCACCTCCGGCCCGTTGCCATTCCCTGACCGGCCCGCGTAAGAACAGTGAAAAAACAGTAGTCAAGAGCCTAGCATAGAGATGCATTTGTGCATGGATGCATACGACTTAAACACCCTCACTGATGTACTGGTGAATAGATCATCACAGTCCCGCCCACAGGTGGTTAGGTGCTGGAAGTAAGTTTCCCATTCATTTGTCCCATATCCGTATCTAAAGAGTTTTAGAGCATGTCTTAGGCTAACCAGCTACGGCGTAACTCATAAGCATACAACATATCATTTCGAGTGAAAAAACGAAGAAAAAATCCAATAAAAGTCAAAGGTAGGCTACAAGACTGTGTACATATTTTCATTTCCGAGCGAAGGAACTACTCATCCCATAAACCACCGCGCCTCACTGAATAATATTTTAGCGTCGGTGGATGTACATGTCTCTTCCCTAGCGTCTGTACTATTTCTCTCCAGGAGTTCTGACACCGTAAAGTGTCCTTGTACTCCCGCAGGGAAGGGTCGTACAGGTGAGGGTATCTCCTCACCTCCTCTGCCAGTCTTTCGTCGTTTGCAGCATTCATCGTTGTTATGGTAACCAAGTCCCAACCAACACGTCTTCTTCTGTCTGGGTTTGCTGCGTTTTAAGCGTTGTTCCTCTACCTGCTCCACCTACACCTACACATGCGCAGTCTACGCATCAAAGTGACGCGCGGTCTCAACTTTCGGTCAACTCAAAGACGCGACGCATGCTGTAAAAATTACGCAATTCTCGTCACGCGCTCACCAGTGCCGCGTGCGCGTGACGCAGACGCGGGACCGTACCATAGGCTTCACGTTGAATGAGTGTCTTCCAGAATGCAGTGCGAGTGAATGCTATAATGTGTAATGTCGGTTATAATAGTTGTATTTGCGTTTAGCATGTTGTGTATTTGTTAGCGTGTTAATCTCTATGCTTGTACCTCATGTGCTTATCCCCATGTTGATGTGTGTGGCAAACCCTTTACTTATTGTGTGTTACATGCGGCTGAGACTACCCCTGTGTTGGTCCGTCCTGGCCAAAGGTGATTCTTGTCTAAGGGTGAGATCGCTACAATATATAACCAAGGCACGAAACGGCACGAAATGCCATTTGAACATTGGTTAAAACAACGTTTTATATAGTGAATGTGCAGTTAATAGCAGTTATTTTCAGGAGTAATCGTGTAAATATTAGTGTTTTGGTATTGAATTTTATATTTATCATCGTATTTTATATTGTGTGTCTGAAAGTGGTTAACGTTAACGTTAGCAACATGGTGCACAGTGGTCTATTTGATAGTGTATTGGCCCTGACTAAGTTCATGTCACCAAAATCCTTGTTGATACAAGTACCAACAATCGCTTAGTACAGCCGTAGCTGGTTTTAAGTCTACCATGTGCAGTTACAATTTTATGGCTTATACCCCAATTGTCAATGGTGAAATTGCATTGAATTACTTCCGGCATCGGCTGTGGGCGGGACTGTGATGCTCTATTGCCCGACATGATTTGACAATTCATGAATCTAACTGTCAATGAAACTTTCAAGGAAAATATTATGTCAGCCATTATTGTTAGATAGAAATTACTAGCCTGTATTGCTTTGAAATGACATGATTAAAGTTGAGACAACATTGCAACACATACACGTTTTAGTCCCAGATAGCAAGGGGCTGGCGTACCACTGTCGGCCCATTGGGGGCAGATCTGGCTGGCCGCTGGCGTTTTGCTCATCGGTTCTCTGGCGGTCCACTGGCGGGTTGCAGACAAATTGCCCAATATTTTGCCACCATCACTTTTCTGAATATTCATGACAAGTTAAATTTAAAGAGATGGTGGTCCAATGGCGGACCACGAGTGGCACGCCACCGGCGGCATACCACTAGCGGTCCACTATCTGCTAATCTGATTTTGCTATCTGGGAGCAGGGCGTCATGCAAGCCAAAAATTCTTGGGGGGGACAATCAGGATTTTCCAGGGGGGGCTTACATTAAAAAAGGTGCTGAGGTCTGACCTTGTGGTGCTCAGAAATTAAATTGTTTATTATTTTAATCTTAATCTTTAAACTTCTTGAAAGCTGAGTAAGGTTAACACTAAATATTTGAATATTTTACTACTAGTAATATATTTTTCATTACCATTATGGTAAGCAATAGCTACCTCATTTGTAAGTTGCTACCAAACTGCAAATCATGAGCAATTTTGACCTGATACATGAGAGACTGCTATTATTTTCTTGCGCTCTACATCACGGTCATAGCGATCCTATTTATAACTGTATGAACGAGTAGCCTATCCCTTTTCCCTCCTGGCTGGCTCAGCGGCAACTTTGGGGCAGCCGTGGCCCACTGGTTAGCGCTTCGGACTTGTAACCGGAGGGTTGCCGGTTCGGACCCCGACCAGTAGGCACGGCTGAAGTGCCCTTGAGCAAGGCACCTAACCCCTCACTGCTCCCCAAGCGCCGCTGTTGTTGCAGGCAGCTCACTGCGCTGGGATTAGTGTGTGCTTCACCTCACTGTGTGTTCACTGTGTGCTGAGTGTGTTTCACTAATTCACGGATTGGGATAAATGCAGGGATCAAAAGAGTATACTTATATACTTATACTTATATATGTAGCCCCTGGGTGTAATGTAGGGCCCTAGCAACCGTTTTGAAATTGGGGATAGAATCAGCTAATCACAACTTCTTGCCCCCAAAACCTTAAGAGACTAGACTAGTGCTAGTCCAAGTGAAGCCTCCCATAGGGGGTATGCCTTCCACTGACCTCCAAATCCTTTTAGGATTGGTTCAGAGTTTACAGATAACAAAATATATTTCATCTATTGTTCTTTTTTAAATCCAAACATAAAACATTTATAGTATTTCCATTTCTATGAAATTATTAACAAAATATATTTATCATGTAACTGAACTATAAAATCCCATACATGTTTCAACATTTGCATGAACTCTGTGATGTCAATGTTCTAAATGTTTTAACCCTTTTTAATCCCATGTATTGTATGTATGCCACATATGAACTTTTATACTATTTATGAATCCATGAACTTATTTATTCTAACTTGTTTTTAATTCAAAGTAATTAATTTCAACCGGGTATAAATAGTACCATCAGAGAAATAATTTTGCAGTGGTCTATTCAGAGCTGTATATATACATGTGTGTGTGTGGGTGTGGGTGTGTGGATGAGTGGGTGTGTGCTTGCATGTGCATATGTGCAGGACACCTATGGCCTGTACTCATAAACCATGATGTCTGTATTGTCTATTATTAACCAACAGAGGGCAGTATGTGTATCTCTATCTCTGTTTGTGTATACTGTACACCCTGGTAGTGAGGATTGACGTGTTTATAAATTTGCTGTTGCCAGGGTAACCTCCACCAGCCCTGGTGCTCCTACTCACCCCTCTGTCATGAACTGGTATCACATGAAGAGCCTGCTCTGGGCCTTGGTAGGGATTGCTGGTGGTAATCTGATCTTTTTGTTTGGAGTGGAGCGCATTGATAGGATTCCTCTCCGTGAGGCTACTCAGCTATTCTTTACAGTAAATTACTTGGAACTGTAGACGTGAATGTGCTTGTATGCCTACATGGTGTTCCTTCAGATAAACTGGAATTTACCTCAGCAGAGATTGGCGTGATAGGAATGATGCCAGACTGGTTGACAAATGACACGCACACCCCGTCCTGAAGGTGCCTGGCTTCCAGTAAATGGACCACAATCACACACTATATGTTTGAAGTTAATGAACGTTATAATATATGGACTGGATTGGATAATGACTGGGCTGGACCTAATCACAGACACAGAACATATACACTATAGGTGTTTTTTTGTTGTACACCAATGTATGCAACTTCTAAAAAGCATGTAACATGTGCATTTCTAAAGCTGGTAGTTGTATCATTTGAGTTCTGTTTGGAACCTTGGTGGGCCAACCTTCTGCCAGGTGAGATGTAGACCACAGAACAACCAAGGTAAACACAACCGTCCATTCCATGATAAAGAACAGTGGTGATCTGAACAACAGTGCTGATCAAACAATAATAAATCCTGGTAAGATGATAGCCAGTGGCGTATTACTTCACGAACAGGATAATAAACTGTACAAACAAAGAGACATGACAGCCCTGCTGCTGTTCACGGCGTGTGCATGTGCCTTGTGTCATATAGGGAGGTTGTGGTGGAGGGCGCATGTACTGTAGTGGGTAGCCCCCTTGACAACGTTTGCAGTACCCATGCAGAGTCTGCAAGTGCTCGGGTGAGCAGCAAGGCTTGGGAGGCAAGCAGCCAACAGAGGCGGAGAGGGATCCACAGGGGCCAGTGCGGTCGCATGTAGGCTTACAAGTGTAGCAGGTACAAAGAGTTGCTGTGCCTTTAAGAGAGGTGAGCTCTTGGAAATGTGCAGGTGTGGTAGCTATGGTAGAGAAGAGCTGAAGAGTTATTAAGTACATTAAGGAACATTAAAGGTGTTCTAAGTGATGTCATACGTTTATTAGGCTAAAACATTTTTTGCCACTTACAGCAAATATTACCTCACCATCCGTCCTGAATACACTGTAAAAAAACACGATCTCTGTGGACAGCCCAGGCTTCACAAACGGCCACAAAACAACTGGGGCAAACCTAGCCCATAAAAACATAAGAAGCTGTTCCAGCAAATCACAGACGAGATGCACGTTTAGGAGAGTTTCTTGCACAGGAGGGAGGGGGAGGGATTAGCAAGCTATATTTCTGTTTTGTTTGAACATGTTCAAGCTCAATGTTTCAGACAAACATAATACATGGTACTTCATTAAATGGAGCAACTGTTTCCATTAGACTCAGACCTCGATGCTCTTCCAGCTGCCTTCATCTACTGTGCTCCTACCTGAACAGCAGCTTCCTATGGCTGTTTTACAAGTGATAAGACCTTCTCAGAGTTATGAGACAGCTCAGAGTGTGGCCGTTTGCCCTATTAAGAGTTTATGGGCCATCAAAATGATTTTGGATACATTATTTTAATTAAGTTTTTAAAAAAAAATATTTAGGGGCCTATATTGTAACTTAAAGGCACTCTAAGCGATGCTGGGTAACTGTCATACTCAGGTGTGAGTCTACAAGAGGTGCCGCCATGTTCATGTTTTGCACTCGCTTCCTTTAAGGCTTCTGTTAAGGGGACTTTGTTTAATCAACCGGGACCTGAGTACTAAATTTCACTTCTATATGAACATGTAGGAATGACAATAAAGCTTCCTTGAATCCTTGAATCAATATTGACACTAAAATCCCCAGATGACTTGACTGATCTCACTACTAAAAGCTCTGTTCAGGCAATGTCTTTTTCAGGGAAGACCTTCAACAATATTGCAGGTAAAAAGACTGGCTAGACTTCATTCTGCACATGTTACAACTGTAACAAGAATACAGATACTAAAATGTCTTGCCTGTAATCCAGACATGTCACATTGGGTGCATCATGGAAAGAAAACACAATTAAGAAGACCCCAGACTGTTGAGCAGCCTATAATCTTACATCGAGCAAGAATGGGACAACATTTCTCAAACGTCCAGTAACTGGTCTCCTCAGTCCCCAAACTTTTAATCTGTTGACAGTGGTGAGCATGTCCCTGTCCCAACCTTTCTGAGACGTGTTGCTGACATCAAATTCAAAATGGTCTAGTGCCGAAACGTCAGCACGCCAACCAATAAAGTGGTGACTCAGTAAACCAGCAGTGTTGGCGCTTTTTCGTTACTTTAGGCTATCAAATTCAAAATGAACATATATTGTCCAAAAAAAAAACAATAAAATATCTCCCTTTCAACAATTGATAAATTGCCTTTTCCACATATTCCCAATTAAGTATGAGGTTACATGATTTACAAATCATTCCATTCTACTTTAATTTGTATTTTGGGTTGGACATGCATTAGTAGACAATTCTTTAAGAGAGAGAGAGACAAAATCTGCCAATCAGCAATACAAAAACTAGCCTGACGTAGTCATACTCAATTCTAGTCAGAATATGAGTCTGATACTGCTCCATTGGGACGTAATTATGGGGCGTGTTTTAACCGATACAGGGGGGGAATGCCTCTGCACTCAATTGGATAGACCTAACCAATCAGAGCAACAAAATAGCTTACCGTGAGGTGTAGGAAGAAAACACACGAACCATCCTTCTCCTATATCCCCTCCGTTTTTAAAAATAATTCTGTTGAACAGTGAGCTACAAACATGTTAAACAGCTGGGAAAGGCTGTCGCAAATCCCTCGAACATGTGGTCAATCAGAGATTTCAAACGAACGAGGGAATATGTCGCAATGCAATAGCGCAGTTTTCCCTTGAGGAAAGTGAAACCATGAGTTTTCCCACATCTCAACGTTGGCCAAAGTTTTCAGAAATAATCGTTTTCAGTGATACAACCTCATTAAATAATATGAATTTTCAATATGGGGTCTTAAAAGCCATGTATCTTTCTAGCCACAGCGTTTTTGTTTCAAACATAAGCCTAATCTAAGCGTGCTCAGATGACGTGATAGACCAGGCGCTCACCTGTCCATCATCGTAAAGCCTGATTTGATTGGCCCGCCTGATAGGGCGAGCATACTTCCAACACAATGAAGCAATGCCAGACCGAACTTCCCGACCTCAGTTGTGGGCGGGACTAAGTTCGGAATGGCACTCAGGCTATACGAAAACAACAACTGAACAGAAATGGGGATAAACCTATAAAAGCTTGGGGTGAGCGATATCGAGGACCCCGTTTTTGTGCCTGACACTTTTTGCTGTCTAGGGCAGAGCTAGAGTAGGGAAAGAAAGTATTTTTATTTTTTTTACTTTTATTTTACTTGGGGCATTTCTATATACTTTTGTAATTTGTTTCTTTTTCTGCTATTTGTTTTATTCTTGTAGGCTATAATAAACTACTTCTAGTAAGGAAGAATTAAAGGAACACCAGGCAACGTTTTCGTGTTAATTAATCATCTTCATAAGTCGGTATATGGTTAAATGACTGATTACTGGGCGAATGAAGGCTCTCTCGCCCGCCCCTACTGCCTGTAGGAAGAATATCCCACTTGCAAGTTCGGTGTATCCTACCCGCCGACCGAAGCAGGATCAGTTTACAGCACAGAGGCAGGCTAACGAAACGCTAGAGATTGTTGCAAACGTGTGTATAATGGCAGAGCCAGCGAAGAAGCAGCGAAAACCCTTGACAGAAGACGCAAAGAAAAGGAGGGGGAGTTTCGTAGAGAAAAAGCATCAGGCTTGCCTGGTGTCCCTTTAAAAGACTTTTTGTTGTCTGGTTGCTCTTTTAAGAGGACATTTCCCCCCCAGCCTGGCCTAGCATAACCACTTATTTTCCTATGACTGACAGCTGGGAGCCAACTTTCGGGAAGTTTTCACTCTTTTGTGATGTTTTTTCCCCCTCTGTAGGCCAGAAGGGGGGAACTCACTGACTGCATTGATACAAAGGCGACTGGTTAGACATGTGATATGCTGGCTGAAGTGTTTTACCCACAGACACTGTACTATTACAGTTTTTTTCAGTCGCTAACAAGCGTTTGTCCAACCAGTTGTCACATTTTCAAAACTCTAAATACAGTTAGCACAGCATCGGTCTTTTGTGGCCATACCATTCACACATTTCATGTCGTTTTCACACGATATGCAGTCAGTGAACACATTTCCACAATGCTTACATTTTCTTAACAGACAAGCTATACAGTACCTCCCAACAAAATTATGGATTGTTTTTGCAGTATTTACGACATGAAATGTGTGAATGGTATGGCCACAAAAGACCGATGCCGTGCTAACTGTATTTAGAGTTTTGAAAATGTGACAACTGGTTGGACAAACGCTTGTTAGCGACTGAAAAAAACTGTAATATACACATGGTGTAGCGTAGAAACCATCCTTCATTTGATCTTAGATAATTTCTGAAATGATCGTATGTGTGATTCAGAGAAAACGAACGTCAAACAAAAAAACTTGCATACGCCACCCTTCCAGATGTGCCCATTATAAATCACAAATGAACGTCAACTTGTGCGCAGCCGGATGGTTTTAGGTCTCCGCCTTGTAAACACCCCCTCATCAATATCATTATCATACAGTATGTTTTAATGAAATCAATGGCCTAAAAGCTGTAGCCTATGTAAAAATTATATATTGAAAACATTATATAGCCTACGTAGGCCTAGCCTATGCCATCTGATGTTAACTATATGCGTCAGTTCGAATATCTTACAGTTTTTCTCAATCGCTTTGGTGCTTTTTTCAGATCAGAATGAAAATTCTCATAACTATTAGTTCAACCTCCACAACATTTAGTCATTTGTGCACATCATAGTAGCAAATTCTCCTTCCTCTGAACAAATTGCAAATGCTTTTGGACATGTATCAGTTGCTTTCATACAATTCTCTGCAGTTTTTTAACATTATCATTTGCTTATGGCATGTCAGTCAAAATGAACTATACTTATGGATACTGAATAGTTGTTCCCTATAAAACTAATAGTCCTCATTTCATTGCTTGAGTCATTACAAACAAAATTGTTGAACTAGTTATCAAATTCTGTCACAATGTTGTAGAATTGCAAAGAGCATACAGTAAAAATGTACGTATTCAGTGTCTTGTACTCAATTACTCCCCTAACTACAGCAATGTGTAACTTTACTGTAGTTTTCAAATGGCTGTACAAGTACTGTATAGTGCTGTCTTGAGCATGTTCAGGTAGTGTCACCGAGTTCTGACCTTTTTTTTGCATTGGAAAACACTGAGAGAACTGTCATAATGAAAACATGACAAAGCCATTTGACTATCTTGTTCATAAACGATGGTGTCAAGACTTCTCATTTTGATGACACTGAGTTTCATTGACATGAATACGTGCTTTTGAGGAATGGACTATCCATTTTGAGCAAGTAACGTGCTTTTGCAGGTCATCCACTAGGTTTTGCAGTTTGCACTAATTGTTTTGAGAAATGCACTAACTGCTGTGCAAATGTTAATAGTGATATGATTAAAGCACCAAAGCAACTGAGAAAAACTGTAACTAATTATGTTTTTTCCAAGCAAAGCTTTCTGGAAAGAGATCGTATGCATCCATGTCCATTGTCTTCTGCTCGCTTTCATTCCTTTTGCTTGCAGTAATGTGAATAATCAACATTTAGTATATTTAGGCCTACTTTGTAGAAAAAAAAATGGGTAGGCCTACCTTATGAAGGAAAGACCTCTATGTAGCCCAGACAACAATGGGTTAAGTTGTAGAGGCAGCTAAACCAATCAGCATGCAGTTCTCCGGTAACGTTGACAACAATAAACAAAATTATCAGACGTTACTAGATGAAGACCGCTAACTGCTTTTACAGCTCATAACTGATTGGAAAAATAGAAGAACAACAGAATATCAACAGAATAGAATGAACTTCCAACTGTAACATCACGAACGAAGACAAACTAATTATACTTGAATACAGAAAAGAAACCGAGGAACAATCATAAGGCCGTTGATGACAAGAACGACGTGTAACGGTGGAAGTTTGGAATTCGGTCAGGTTTTTTAGTGTGGATGGAAACATTTTGTTGGATATGATGGCGAGCCAAACCCAACCTCTGAACCTTTGAACCCCCATTGCCTCCCTGGTGGTAGGACCACCCATGACTTTGACTGACTCTAGACTGACATTGACTTTACCTTTTACCTCCCCACACCAGACAGATAATTTATTGAATGTACAATGATATGTAATGCATTAATCTTCATGATAATTTGGAAAACAAAGAACAGAACAGATTGATTGATACAGTCGATACTGATAACTTGCAATTGATAGATTATATTATAGTGATTATCCTATTGTACTATTTATTTTTTATGTAACAAACTTACAGTAGCTTAGGATAGACCTGTTTTACTACGGTAAGATTTATGAAATGATGATATTTGTATATTACTATTGAATGGTTTTGCACATTTTGTGATTTATTTATTTTGTTATTTATATTTGTTATTGATGTAATATTTGTACTATTTGCACTGCCTATTTAATACAATTCAACTTTTATATTTAAATACAATACATAAACGTACTAGTATACCATCCACGTGTTCTGAGTCATTGCATTGCAACCTTCTACCTCCAGCAGTCTAACAAAGAAATCTTCTGATAGAACTGGTCCAGACACTCTATAAAACTAGTTTAGATAATTAAACAATATTTTCTGAGCCGAGTGCTACAGTAATTAATGGCGAGCCAAATGCCGTTTTAGTTAGAGGCATTGCTGGAAATTAAGAAGATGAGGAAGTTCTAGATTTCCTTAAACAGTATGAATCTATTAACCGAATACCAGTTGACGATTGTTTTTTAGAGTTATATCCAAGCTTAATTGTAGAATACAATTCAGGTGCTGCCGTAAAGGCCTTAGAACCAAAACTGCCCTATGCTCATGGTGGTGGTGACAGTAGTTACCGGGTACAAGCTCTTAGCAGTGTTTACTCACAAACTGTAGTATATAACACAACTAAAGCCTGTCTTACTGAACTCAAAGATATAGCCAAACATAGTGGGAAAGATTTTGCTGAAGTTCTTAAAGAAATTATGTCCCAAATTAGTCAGTCAATTGCTGATTTACCCCATGCACCATCTAATGACACTGAGCCAAACCCTAGTTCACCTGCATTAGCTGCAGTAATAACAAAACCCCCTTGTAATGCTCGTCAGAGCTACACAGATACACCAATGCCCCCCACTCAATACACCAGGACCCTAAATACCACAGCTTTAACTGCCAATGATTTAAACCCTCCTGAAGTACAGCGAGTAGTAGTTGAGCACATTGTTAAAAGAGATGACATTGGTCTGCAGATGCAGTCATGCCCTAACCTACGTGCCTTTTCTGGAAAAGCCCCCAGACCCCCTCATGAACCTGATTATGATACCTGGCGTTCCAGTGTTGAACTTATGATGAGTGACCCTGCCATGTCAGACCTACAACGATCACGGAGAATACTTGAAAGCCTCCTGCCTCCAGCCACTGACATTGTCAAACATCTGAGCCCAAACAGTTTACCTGCTGCCTATCTTCAATTGTTAGATTCTGCTTATGGAACCGTTCAAGATGCCGATGAACTGTATGCCAAGTTCATGGGCACATTTCAGGATGCTGGTGAAAAACCGTCCTCTTACCTGCACGTCTGCAGGTAGCTCTGAATCAGGCTGTTAAGTGAGGAAGCTGACAGACATCTTCTCACACAGTTCTGTAGAGGTTGCTGGGATAATGCCATTTTGTCCGAACTTCAGTTAAAACAAAAGAAAACATGTCCCCCTATCATTTGCAGAGTTGCTTTTACTGTTGCGCACAGAGGAAGATCGTCATGCAGCTAAAGATGTGCGTATGAGACAACATCTAGGCACCAGTTCTAGACAGAAAGTGTCATCACATGTGCAATTTGCATGTTGCGGTGACGAAGAACAGGGTGCATATGCTGCACACAGGAACTTGTGAAGCAAGTAGCACAGATACAATGCCAACTAGCCGCAATGGGCACAAAGCAGAACAATAGAAATAACACCAACAGAAGTTCTGGTGGTAGGTCATTGGTACTGCTTTCAATGTGGAGAAGACGGCCACATCAAGCCAAATTGTGACAACCGACCCAACCCAGCTCTGGTAGCAGATAAGAGAAAACTGTTAAAAGAAAAACAGGAAATATGGGGAAAGGAAAACCCAGACCTGGCCGACAAACAGTTGAACTAGAGACAGTTTCCATTGCGGGGCGAATGGGGACTGTAGCTGGCAGATCATGTCCCGCTAAAACCAAGCACAAGCAGCGTGCCAATCTTAAGCAGTCCTATACTAGAAAACCCACATTTAAGCTACCTAGAGGATTAGTAGGATCGAAATGTACAGCTTCTGTTAACATAGCTGGTGTAATTTGTAATTGCTTACTAGACACTGGATCTCAAGTAACCACCATTCCAGACTCATTTTACCAACAACACCTAACAAGTCAAAGTATCAAGCCACTTCATGACCTCTTAGAGGTTGAAGGTGCAGGAGGGCAATCCGTCCCTTATTTAGGCTATGTAAAAATACCAGTCACATTCCCCAAAGAGTTCCTTGGAGTTGATTTTGAGATCCCCACCCTTGCTCTCGTTGTCCCAGATGCACACCCTGATGGTCAGTCATCAGTATTAATAGGCACTAATACCCTTGATGTGCTTTACGAAAAGTATTCAGATGTCAAGATCCCAAACCACCAACCTAGTCCTTATGGATACAGAGCCTTACTTAACACACTGGAGCTGCTGTAGGGTTAGTCACAACTCTTGGGAAGATTTCTGCAGGCCAAACAGTAGTTCTAGAAGGATCTGCCAATGCTCAGAGCGTTCCTACAAGCAGATGGGCCATAGTGGAGCACCCTTCCCAGTCTTCATTGCCGGGTGGCCTGTGTGTCAAGAGCTGCCTGATTTCTGTCCCTTCCAAAGCGCCATATAAAGTCCCTGTTGTCATCACAAATGAATCTGAACATGATGTCACAATCCCATCTTCTTGTGTAATTGCTGAACTTGCCACCTTCCACAGTATCTTGTCTCAGCACAGCGTAGCTCAGTGGTCCCCAAAACTTTTTCTTCCGAGGGCCAGCTTACTATGCCTGGCTGTAAGAGAGGGCCAGAGACTCGGAGTTTATCAGTAACCATAAATAGCTTAGTGCTGTAAACAACAGCAGTCTACCTTAGTTGAATATTCCATTACAGTACATTTAATCTATAGGCTATTGCAATTTAATACCATTGTTAGCTGTGTTTATATTGCCATCATGCCATATCAGTGTAAAATGTAACTCAAATTAAATAATACTAATAAAAAGACTTTTGCATTCCCAAAAGTATTAGCAGGTAGTCCCAAAAGTATATTTCATTAAAAATGTGTGAACTCTGAATTTTATGAAGTGCTGAAGTGGTCTGAAATGACCACCATTCTAACTTTCACTCACCTGAACTTGTGAACATTGTATGAACATTTGAACAAATAAAAATAATTATCCCAGAAAGTCCCAGAAAAATTACTTGAATATAAGTTAGTTAGTTATTAACAATTCATTGATAAACTTTTAGAATACTTTGAGCACTGATGCAGCTGAGAAAAACTGTAAGACTCGCCATAGAGAATGAATGGGGGAAATTGCGGAGGTTATAGTTTGACGATGTCGTACTCCCGTGCGGGCCGGTTGCTATATACCACGGACATGTTTTGGGGGGCCACCCAAAATGAGGTGGCGGGCCGTATCCAGCCCGCGGGCCGTAGTTTGGGGACCACTGGCGTAGCTAATAGAGAAAATGTGAACAATACTCAAGAAACTGAGCTTAACTTTGACTTTGACAACTCTCCCATACCCCCTGAGTGGAAAGAGCGTATCATTAGGATGCTAAAAGGAATGCCTGAAGTATTTGCCCATTACGATTTAGATTTCGGTTGCACAGACAAAATAAAGCATACAATCAAGCTCTCAGATGAAACGCCCTTTAAACACCGAGCCCGTCCCATACACCCTCAAGATCTTGAAGCTGTCCGTAAGCACCTGCAAGACCTTCTTCAAGCTGGAGTAATCCGTGAATCTAAATCCCCATACTCTTCACCTATAGCAGCGGTGAGGAAGAAGAACGGAGAGGTCCGCCTTTGCATTGATTACAGAAAGCTCAATCTCCAAACTGTGAAAGATGCCTATGCACTCCCAAACTTAGAAGCAACGTTTTCCACCCTCAATGGATCCAAGTGGTTTTCCACTCTCGACTTAAAATCTGGGTACTATCAAATTGAAGTTGAAGAGTCTGATAAACCCAAGACTGCTTTTGTCTGCCCCTTGGGATTCTGGGAGTTCAATCGCATGCCACAGGGTGTCACCAATGCTCCAAGCACCTTCCAACGTCTAATGGAAAAATGTATGGGTGACGTGAATTTAAAGGAAGTCATTGTGTTTCTCGATGACATCATTATCTTTTCAAAGACATTGGATGATCATGAGACAAGATTAAAGAAAGTCTTGACACGCCTGAAGGAGTACGGCCTAAAGCTCTCGCCCGAGAAGTGCAAGTTCTTTCAGACGTCAGTCAAGTACCTTGGACATATAGTTTCACGAAACGGTGTAGAAACTGATTCCGAGAAGGTGAAAGCATTAAAAACCTGGCCGGTTCTGAAAAAATCTCAAAGAGCTGCGATCTTTCCTAGGCTTTTCTGGCTACTATCGCAGATTTATAAAAGATTACTCAGCAATAGTTAGGCCACTTAATGAACTGACCTGTGGATATCCACCAGTCCACAAAGGTTCAAGGGCCAGAGGGAAACTTCAAAGTGATTCAGCAGTTGGGCATCCACCGAAAACAGAGGCAGCTGGGCATCCACCGAAAACAGAGGCAGTTGGGCATCCACCGAAAACGGCAGTTGGGCATCCACCGAAAACAGAGGCAGTTGGGAATCCACCAAACAAGACCGGTTACTTTAATCCAAAGGAACCATTTGGCTCCCGCTGGACACGTGCATGTCAAGAGGCATTTGATACAGTCATCTTGAAACTCACCTCAGCCCCAGTTCTTGGCTTCGCAGATCCCAAATTACCATACATCTTACACACTGATGCCAGTACCACCGGCCTCGGAGCTGCATTGTACCAGGAACAGGAAGGTAAAATGAAAGCCATAGCTTTCGCCAGCAGAGGGCTGTCAAAAAGTGAAGCCCGCTACCCAGCCCACAAACTAGAATTCCTTGCCCTCAAATGGGCTGTGACAGAGAAGTTCCACGATTATCTGTATGGAACCCAGTTCACTGTTTTCACTGACAGTAATCCATTAACCTACATACTCACCACTGCAAGATTGGATGCCACCAGCTATAGATGGCTTGCAGCCTTGTCGAACTTCACCTTTAAACTCCAGTATAGGGCAGGCAAGCTGAATATAGATGCAGATGGTCTCTCTAGACGACCACATGGAGAACTCCTCAATGATGCCCAGTCCAAAAAAGAGCAGGAGCGAATTCGTCATTTCACTCAGTTTCATTTAACTGATTCAGAGGCCATAGATGTTGACCATGATGTGGATGTTGTTAAAGCCGTTTGTGAGAGCCGTCTTGTCAAAGTTTCCAATGACCAGCTTTACAGCGACTGTGGTATCACTCTTGTGGAGTCTCTTGCCGTCTCTGCGGATGTACTTCCAGAGAGCTATGCCAAGGAGAGCAACCATGGATTACCAACAATCCCCTCTTTTTCCCAGTTTGAGCTCAAAGAAAAACAAAGAGTAGACTCTACCATCAGAGAGGTGATAGCTCAACTGGAACTTCGAGAGAAGCCACCCCCCACAGTGCGCAAAGAGCTCCCTGACCTTCCTCTTCTGCTAAGGGAGTGGAATAGACTGGATTTACACAATGGAGTTCTGTACCGCAAAAGACAAGATGCAGATCAGACTACATATCAACTTGTCCTCCTTGAAGAACTCAGAGAAACTGTTTTGCATAGTTTGCACAATGACATGGGGGACACATGGGAATTGATAGGACACTAGATCTCGTTAGAAACAGATTCTACTGGCCAAGAATGTCTGTTGACATAGAGCACAAAATCAAGACCTGTGATAGATGTGTGCGAAGAAAAAGTCTTCCCGAAAGATCAGCCCCTCTAGTAAACATAAGAACATCAAGGCCATTAGAACTCGTTTGCATGGATTTTCTTACTCTTGAGCCAGATAGCAGTAACACCAAAGTCATCCTTGTGATAACAGATCACTTCACAAACTTTGCAGTTGCCATCCCTACTCCCAATCAGAGAGCCAGAACCGTTGCAAAGTGTCTATGGGACAACTTCCTTGTGTGCTATGGAATCCCTGAGAAGTTGCACAGTGACCAAGGACCTGAATTTGAATCTCGCCTGATCAAGGAACTGTGTCAAGTCTCAGGAATACAGAAAATCAGAACTACCCCATACCACCCAAGGGGTAATCCTGTAGAACGATTCAATAGAACATTACTAGGCATGTTAGGAACTCTAGAGAACAAGCAAAAATCACACTGGAAAGGATTTGTAAAGCCACTAGTACATGCATACAATTACACACGGAATGATGTAACAGGATTCACTCCTTATGAGTTGATGTTTGGACGTAAACCAAGACTTCCCGTTGATCTAGCTTTTGGCTTACCCTTCAGTGGAGATGAGCACAAATCTCACTCACAATATGTACAGAATCTCAGATCCCGATTGGAAGAGAGCTATAAATTGGCTGCACAAAATGCTCAGAAAGTTGCAGACCGAAACAAGGCCCAATTCGATCGAAAAGTAACCACTTCTGACCTTGAGATTGGAGACAGAGTTTTAGTGAGGAATGTAAGACTACGTGGCAAGCACAAACTTGCAGATAAATGGGAGACTGACATCCACATTGTGGTGAAACGTGCTGGAGACCTCCCAGTCTACACAGTAAAGCCAGAATCCAGAGATGGCCCCACACGACCCATCGAGATCTCCTGCTCCCTTGTGGCTTCCTCCCTGTGCCAGAGGAAGTAGAGGAGCTGCCCCCAGACCCCAAGCCCACACGGCGAGGAGTCAAGACACGTCAGAGTGTTACTGACTGTGAGACAGAAGCCACTGAGTCAAGTGATTCTGAAGATGAGTTTTTAGCCTTCCCTTCAGCCCCCTTAATTGAGGAACATCCATGTCACAGTTCTACTCAATTTACATCCCACTACGACAATCCAACATCTGGGACAGATGGTATTCAAACCCCCGGCGCATCTGTAGGTCACAGACTCGATACTGAACCAGTGCCTCACCGGCCCGAGGTCTGTCTAGAGTCTTCTCCAGCCCTGCTTTCTGAGGATACGTTTGGCTCTCTCCCTGTCCCTCATCAGCTCAAGGATTATCTGGAGTACACCCCGGTTCAGCCTCCTGAAGATGCAGTCCCCTCCGCCTTGAGTGCTGAGTCTGTGAATCACCCCTCAAGCTCTATGGTAAGGGCCCCCTCCGACTCCCTCCCTGCTCCCAACAGCTTGCCTGGGACCTACCCGCTGGAAGTAGCGGATGTAGTACAACCTGTAATTTATTGAATGTATAATGATATGTAATGCATTAATCTTCATGATAATTTGGAAAACAAAGAACAGAACAGATTGATTGATACAGTGGATACTGATAACTTGCAACTGATACATTATATTATAGTGATTATCCTATTGTACTATTTATTTTTTATGTAACAAACTTACAGTAGCTTAGAGGGTGCACCCAACTTAGGATAGACCTGTTTTACTACGGTAAGATTTATAAATTGATGATATTTGTATATTACTATTGAATGGTTTTGCACATTTTGTGATTTATTTATTTTGTTAGTTATATTTGTTATTGATGTAATATTTGTACTATTTGCACGGCGGCGCTCGGGGAGTAGTGAGGGGTTAGGTGCCTTGCTCAAGGGCACTTCAGCCGTGGCCCACTGGTCGGGGCTCGAACCAGCAACCCTCCAGTTACAAGTCCAGAGTGCTAACCAGTGGGCCACGGCTGCCCCGAACATAGAAATCTTCTGATAGAACTGGTCCAGACACTCTATAAAACTAGTTTAGATAATTAAACAATATTTTCTGAGCCGAGTGCTACATCTAGGCCTACAGAAAAATCCTGTACGTTATGTACAGTAGGCTACTGTACGTTTCCAATATGACCCTGGGTAATATGCTGATTTAGCCTACAAAACAGAGGACTAAATTATAAGAGTGATATGTCATGTAGGCATAACGTTTCGTAGGCTATGTTTTTGCTGAAAAAGTAGCCTAGTTCGCCGGTCATTATTCATTCATTCTGCATAACTTTGCGATCGTTTTCTTTCAATAATGTCCAATGGCTTAAACATTGTCCTGTTTTTAGGCCTACCTTTATATTTTAGCCTACATTATCCAACTCACGTATTGTCATCTGATCTTGGGCACTGCCAGTCAAAAAAAGCAAACAGGTGCGTAACGTCACTTCTGTTGACATTCAAACAAAACAGAGATAGCTCGCTACTTCCTCCCCCTCCCTCCCGTGCAATTGAAACTCTCCTAAACGAGCATCTCGTCTGATTTGCTGGAACAGTTTGTTTGCCGTTTTGTTGCCGTTTTTGGAGCCTGGGCTGTCCACAGAGGTTGAATTTTTTTACAGTGTATTCAGGACAAAGGCAGCTAGCGAATGATGAGGTGATGTTTGCTGTAAGTGACAAAAAATGTTTTAGCCTAAAAAACGTGT
This sequence comes from Alosa sapidissima, assembly GCF_018492685.1. NCBI lineage: Eukaryota > Metazoa > Chordata > Actinopteri > Clupeiformes > Clupeidae > Alosa > Alosa sapidissima. The sequence continues at coordinate 5,540,105 of NC_055957.1, read as the reverse complement.
GGCATCGCTTAGAACACCTTTAATGTTCGTGCAAATAGGCTGATTCATGTCCCTTGCATTTTGCATTTTGCAACTGCGAGGTCCATGGCAGGTAGCCTGGCTCTGCCTGTCTACGTACTTCAGCTCGATTTCTTTTCCCTACAGGACTCTGTCTGGAATAGCTTGATTCGCACTTGTTTACTTCGGCTTCCGGCCGCCGAACCAACCAGCGAACAGAGGGCGTCCCTGAGAGCGATTAAGTTACACGGGAATGGTGTTTCAGTTACTACGTCCCCGCCCCCGAAGCAGACCGCTTGGAATACATCAACGTAGGGAGCGAAAAGGCTTATGAAATGTTTGAGCAAATGTGAATAAAAGGCACAAAATAAGGCTGATGTGAGTTGTCTGTGTGTAGGTTTGATTTAAGCGACCATTCCATTTCTGTTTTTAGCTAACAGGAATGTCACAAACGTAGTCACAGTCGAGCTGCCTGCCTGCCTGTGGGGTTGGCAAGCTTAACTCTACATGTTAACATAACGTCAGCTAAACTTCATACCTTAATTCTGTCATCTGAAATACGAACGTTTTCCCCACCACTAAGATGACATGCTTTATACCAGAGAGGGTTAAAGCAGAGCAATCGAGGACCTTTGGTTAGCCTATATGGAAGTTCCACAGTTAACGTTATATGTGTCCTTCACTGGGGTATTGGAAGCAAATTGTGTTGGTAGTCTAGTTTTGGGACGAGTCAGTAACATGTAGCCTACATATTTTTTAATAACCGTTGAGATGGTAAAAAGACTCAATATCCTGTGAATAAATAACTAGAGAACTATGTGTCACTGTTAATGATAAGATGCAATCTTGCTTGCTAAGGGCGTGATGCAAAGAAACTTCTCTGTATGACGAAACGCCGGTTGTTAATGATTGGTTCAAAGCGGTTCAGAGGAACTCAAATGATTTTAAACCTCACACCGTGCCCTTCCACCCAGAAATAAGCTGCCTATACTCGGGGAGCAGTGAGGGGTTAGGTGCCTTGCTCAAGGGCACTTCAGCCGTGGATGTGGGCATGGGAGAGCAGTGCTTAACCACTTCCCCCATCCACATTTTTCCTACTGGTCGAGGATCGAACCGGCAACCCTTCGGCTACAAGCCCGAAGCCCTAACCAGTAGGCCACAGCTGCCCCAAACTTCCTGACTAAATGGTAAATGTTAGGCCTATTACACAACATAAATTGTGCTGGCAACCCAAATAAAATCTCCGTCTTTAGGAACCAATGGTCTACACTGCACTATATATCCTGTCTATACTTTGTATCACATTGCAATTGTCTGCTTTTTTGCACTTCTGGTTAGATGCAAACTGCATTTTGATTTTGTAGGCTGCTTGTACTCTGCACAATGACAATAAAGTTGAATCTAATCTAATCTAATCTAATCATACAGCATATACAGTAATGTGTTCCTGTTCATTCACAATGCAAAGACCTTGGGTTCAACACCCAGGAAGTACAGTATAGCTGAAAACTATTTGGAATGAATGAATGTATGAATGAATGTACAGTAAAATTGTATGATTAAGATGACGTACCGTATTGCCATATTTTGTTTTTTTCAATTAGACCTGTCGATGTTAGATTTCTCAATTAGTCAGTAGACCAGAACACAAACATTTGTACAACAAATCTCTGTCCCCTGTCACGTTGTCCTGATAAATATTCTTTGGTCACTGCTATTTTGAAATCCACTGCTCCCACTGACTTCCATTCAACACATCAATATCAAAAATATGCTCAAACTAACACCGCTGACTTATGCCAGCAGCGATTTCACTTTGATATTAAACTACATTTTGGTACAAGATATATACAAGATAACAGATATTGGACTTATAGATACTTTATTGATCCCCAGGGGAAATTCAAGGTCACAGTAGCATACAGACAACACACACACACATTCACTAACAGCAGAACGTTATTAAAAGTATATAATATAAAAAAACATAACTAAGCAATAAGGACAGTAGAAGATAAATATATACTAAATACTAAATATACTAAAATACAAATTATACTAAATAACACTTAATCTAAATCAATTCTAAAAAAACAGTATCCACATAGTGAGTGATTAATCAATCAAGATGCGCTTGCAATGACTGAGGCAGGGACTGAGCCTGTGATTCTCTGTGCATAAGGTAAGGTAAGGTGCTCTGTGTGAATGAGTGTCATGGTGATGGTGCAAATGAGTAAGTCAAGCTGTCAAACAGTGCAACAGTGCAAGAATAAAGTCTATATATCTATATATATATATAACTATATTAAGGACGGTATAAGTGTGGTCACAGTTCGGCTGTGGCATGGAGGGAGGGGTTGTGCATATGTGCTAATATAGCACGCAAACAGTGAGGCAGAAGACAATGGTAAAGTGGCTAGTGGACAGACAGTTCAAGACATGGAGGTGGTGAAGAGGCAGACGGACTATGCGGAGAAGTCTATTTCTCCTCTTCCCTTAAGTGAAGCATTGAACAGTTCAATGGCCCTGGGGACGAATTACTTCCTCAGTCTGTCTTGTGAAAAGGACCTTTTACTGATTACCACGGTTTCACACATCACATGGCTAATGTTTATGCAAGGAGAAATTAACTGTTAGAGAAAATAGAAAGTCTGGAGCATGTCTAGGACAGCTTTTTTTAACACTCATTCTGAAACATCATTATAGAGATCAAACAGGAGTTCAACTTTTGGCTGTGCAAATCACTGAACAGTATTTAATAGTGCATTAAGATGCAATTAGACACAATCACTTTCTGCCAAAAACAAATAACCCTGATCCCACATAGTGCTAATTAAAAAAAACAACAACAACAATACAAACATATAGATGCAAACCGTGATGAGGAGGACAAGCAGTCCAGCAAAACAGAATGTCTATGTTATCACAGAATGTCCATACAAGCAAGTCCATTCTATTACAGCAGGCCAGAATGTCCATGGCAAGTCAATTTTATTACAGGTCATGGCATGAAACCAAAGATCACTTCTTTATTTACCGATAATTTCAATTGGCTATGATGGGCAATGTGTAAACAAATGTGAATGTGCTCTGCAAGTCCATCTGGAAATGATCCCCCCTGTGCCCGTTTCCAAATCAACACAAACTCAGGATCCACGGCGCCAGCATTATATGACAGAACAGTGCATTCAACACAACCAATGGCTGTGCTGATGGCAACAGGGTTAAAGATATGGATGTGTATTTTCTTTGGGATTGAGTAGACAACTAGCCTGGCGGGCCATCCTATATCATTGAAATGTATAGTCTGGCATCGAACCATTCACCTCGCTTAATTCAAAGGGGCGGGCAGAGAATTGTCTTTCAAACTGCCTAGGCATGCAATAGGCCAGCGCTACGACCATATCCGTATCCGGTCGGCAAAAAGGCAAATACATCCTTCTTCGAAAGGAATGACTTAAGTGCATTGTGTTGCTCAACTTTCAAAGAAAAGCACAAGTCCAACTTCTCCAAAGTTGACGCCAATGCCGAATCAAACAACCGCTCTTCGTTCACCATAGCCACCTTCCTTGTTGTTCACCGTCGCAGGACTGTCGTTATCCTGTTAAGCCCGCCTTAAGACTCTCTAACAAAATAGAGCGCTGTGATTGAATAACATCCACGGTGTTAGCCAATAGAAATACCTATGGTTTGATACTAGACGTACAGGCTGAGCAAATTAATTTGCCGCCGCTAGGGTGCGTCTAGATTTCTAGGCTAGTAGACAACTGCATATAAAACCTTTATTTACAAGAAAGATGTGTTTGCTGCACATCTCGTGGAAAAGACCCCCAACAATGATTGCATAGGGTAAAGCACAAAGTTTAAACCGTGCTGATGTTAGCGTGTATATTGAAATTAAATACTGAAGCATGCAGCATATTGTTGACTCATTAACACGACTTACAAGTAGCATGTCTTATAAGCTTCTAATGCTAGCTGTGGTGGTGGAGACACATGTCTTATAAGCGTCTAATGCTAGCTGTGGTGGTGGAGACACATGTCTTATAAGCGTCTAATGCTAGCTGTGGTGGTGGAGACACATGTCTTATAAGCGTCTAATGCTAGCTGTGGTGGTGGAGACATAGATATAGATAGATAGATAGATAGATAGATAGATACTTTATTGACCCCCAAGGGGAAATTCAATCTTACAAATAAGGGGATAATATTTTGGAATTGCAAGCGAGAATGGCAACAAGTTGATTGGTACAGCATCAAAAGCAGATTGGATACTGTAGTTGTTTACGGTTAGTTGAGTCAAGCAACCTGAGCAATCACTCTCTGGTCCAGTTGATCACTGTCAGCTTTCAACAATCTCCTGTAAGAGAAAAAAACAAAAGTGTTCATTGCAGCAATAAACTTTATGTAAAGTGTAAAGTCTATCAACAAGCAAAGTTACGGAGCCCGGGAGAGCTCACTTTAAGTGATATTTTTTCTGGTCGTGATAATTTGTGAGCACGTTTTCCTTTAAATAAGCCCTCGAATTAATAAAACGTGAGCACGTTTTCCTTTAATTGAGCCCTCGAATTAATACAACGTGACCCCGTTGTAGGCCTAAATTGAGCTCTCGAAATATGTATTTCGTGCTCACATTTAGTAATTCCCGACATTTTCTCACTGCTCGCTGTGCTGTGGTGGCAACTTCATGTTACCTTGACATGGACTAGGCCTACAGCTGTCTGTAACAGTTACAAGGATACAAGGATACAAGGAAGTTTATTGTCACATGCATATAGTTACTGGAAGTAAGAAATGCAGTGAAATTATGTCTGGTGTCAGCCTATTTGTGCATTAATGGGGGGGGTAAAAAGTGCAGTAGAAGAGGGGTTTAGTAGATTAAGTGGCAAGGGCTGCATAAAAAAGGTGGGGGAGGATTGGGATTGGGTGGGGGGCACCAACAAGGAGCACCCAAGAGCAACAGGGGCAAGGAAAAACTCCCTTACCAAGGAAGAAACCTTGGGCAGATCCACGGCTCAAGGGGCTAACCCAACTGCCAGGGGTCTTGGTGTGTGTGTTGGGGGGATGACAGGGGAGATGGGATAGTGTGCTGTGTATGCGGGGAGATCAGAAAACAGTTCATATATATAATGTGATGATAACCGTAAGCAGCTAATTAAAGACTTTAGGTGGTCATGTTTTATAGCGGACTTCTACTCTTTGTAGCAGGGGCACTGTGGTGTCAACCGCCAGCTATGGAGACCCATAATGGGGAGATTCTACTAGGCTACAAAGGCTACTCGCGGGCTCTGTTGTAGCCTAATGACCGGTTTCCACTATCTCCTGGATTGTTGACTTAACTGTGAGGTCTAGAAGTCAATCGAAGCACATCACAGCGACAAGCTCCCAAACAATTACAACACGTAGACCTACTGTTGGTACAAATAGGCTACTGCGTATTAGTAGTATCGCCTAATACCCACCCAATACAATAAGGTTCCCTCTAGCGCCCGATGGGCCTCACCATAAAACCCATGCGCACACCAATGATGCACACAACGAGGTAAGCTTTGATACGGACTATGAAACGGGATACATAAACAGTGTCGTTCACGATGCTCAGCTTCTCAGGCTATGTAGCCCAGCTCACACCATTCGCGATAAACACCACAGCTCTGCATACACTTGGACCTGAACAAACACTCAAAACTTCGCCAAACATTCAGCTGGACGATGTTGGCAAGGGGCCTGTACAAACACACACAATCATCTGCTCTCCCACCTACAGCCTACCTAACGGGGCTATAACCAGGTGCACTGCAATCAATGAGATTCCCTCTACGTCACTACAAGCGACACACCTCCCGACGTCATTCCCGGGGATACCCCTTGACGCCACACTATGTTTTTGTGCACACGATTTAATTTCTTCGAGCCCACGTTTTAATTATTCGTGGGTGCGTTTTAGTAGATCGAGATCTCGAATATACTATAACGTGCTCATGTTTACATGTGTCAAGACAATATTGAGTGCACGTTTTACAAATTGTGGCCACGTTTAAGTAGATCGTGCACACAATGTTCTATAACCATGTTCACAAATTGTGCTCTCGTTTTAATAAATCGTGCCCTCGTTTTAGTAAATCGTGCGCTCGTTTTAGTAAATAGTGCACTCGTTTAATAAATTGTGCCCTCGTTTTACTATGCTTAAAATGAGAGCTCAATTTAGTAAAATGAGCTCACACTATAGTAAAACGAGAGCACAATATAGTAAATTGTGCACACGATTTAGTAAACCGAGCGCACAATTTAGTAAAACGAGCGTACGATTTAGTAAAACGAGTGCACAATATAGTTAAACGAGGGCACAATTTAGTTAAACAAGAGCACAATTTAGTAAAACGAGCGCACAATGTAGTAAAACGAGCGCACATTCTCTCAACATGCAAAACATTTTGCGATGACCCCTCTAGGGCTCCGTACAAAGTTCTTGTGCAGGAACTATATATGAGGTGTGGCATAGGAACACTGAGCTGACTCAGTGTTCCTATGCCACACTGAGTGTTTGCAGAAGGTCTTGCCCATAGTGTTAAATAGATTTATGGCTTTTTGCCCATCATTGAAATTAGGGCTATCTGTCTTTGCCTTTGTCAGCTATCATTGACCTTATTTTACAATGCATCGTCTTCACAAACTTCAGTGCTGAGAGGCTGACTCCCCCTGAATGATCCCCTGAAGTGCATCTTATCTGACCCACACCTAAGCACCAGACAAGGGAAAGGACCGGTTCCATGTTTACATTGACATTTATTAATTTAGCAGACTCCTTTAAACCAAAGCTACTTACAAGGGCCAATTTCACATTGTCTTCATGGGAAGAGTGCCTCTTAAACTTTACATACATACTGTGCAACTGTACAAATGGTATATTTATTTCCTTGTTCCAGACCCACTGCAATATTGGCATTTTAAAGGCTCCTCAAATCTTGTCTCGATGCATTCAGTTTAACTGCTTAATTTAATTGCCATTGGTCAGCTTTAACCAAACTCTTCACTAATTGGCATTATCCTGGCTCTGCCTAACAATGCCATTGGTCAGCTTTAATCAAACTCTTCACTAATTAGCGTTAGCCTGGCTCTGCCCATGTTGTGCTTGTGATCACAACTAACCACCTGATTTCCCACACGTGCAACACTGCACATGCACTATTCCTACGCAACCATTTGAGCTTTAGCGGCCTTGTGTAATACTAACTACAGTATGTGCTTTGAGAGAGGAGTACAGAGCAATACAGATGACATTCTGCCACGTCTTCGTCAGAGTTTAGTAACAATATGTGCTTTATTTTGCTATGTACGAAATCTATAAATCTGTGAGAAGCTGTCTTATGCATATCAAATGTATAACACTTTCCTTAATACTAATTATGTGCTTTATTTTGAGCTTTAGCGGCCTTGTATAATACTAATTATGTGCTTTATTTTGAGCTTTAGTGGCCTTGTATAATACTAATTATGTGCTTTATTTTGCTATGTACGGAGTCTATAAATCTATGAGAAGCTGTCTTATGCATATCAAATGTATAGCACTTTCCTTAGCCACGCAGTTCAGTCTGCGTTCGATAAACACTATTGACAGACCCCGCCCTCTCTCATTTTTCAAGTACTATCTTATATCATATACATGAGCATGTGCATTTAAAATCAGGCCCAATCAATTAGTAGTCTACTATTAAATCAACTGTCAACTATGTTGGTAACTGATTACTGTAATTGCATTGAGCATTTTTTTCAGGGAAACAACTTGAACACTTTCTGGTTTACTTGTTCCCCTGACAACATACTGAATATCTGTAGCATGAACATACTTGTGATTTCAATCTCAACTACCCACCATGAGACTTGCCACATTTCTTGTCCTGATTTCTGGGTGCCATGCAGCCACATGGTACCTCCCCATTGGCAGAGTCCTGCGGAGGAGAGTTGAGTAGTATGACAAGTGGGAATATCAAGTGTCAGGCTATTCCCACATTGATTTTGATCATGTATTGTTTTATCCTTAATATCTTCTATGCCTTCACGTGAGTTTGTTACAGAGACCTCAAATACTGGCTCAACATTATTGTATTTGCAGACAAAATAATGATTGGTGCCCTATGGATACAAAAAATATCAAAAGTATTGCACTTTTTTTCCATATCTAGGGCCTATAAAACTAATGGGCATGCAGTACAAACTTTTAACGGTTCAATCATACCAATAACAAGTCTGTCTTCCACAGTCCTACAAACTTTGGGCAGGCTAGGACTACTTAGCATGCTAGGCTAGGACTACTTTGCATGCAAGCCATTGAGAATTATGGGTTTCATAGCACAGCGCTGTCATTTGTGGGTGTAATATGAACTCCCCTTGTGCCTGTCCTACCATGTCAGAGAACTGGTTCATGCCCATCCACCAGGTGTGGACGCCCTGGTCAGCCAGTTTGTTGTGGGCCAGGACCTCCTCTCTGGAGGCGAGCCAGAGGACTTTCCGTCGTGCTTCCTCCTCTGGGGTGCTGTACACCTTGTCTTTGGGACAAAGAAGAAACGTTAAACTTTTACCTTCACCAGTGCAATATGTATTTTGACTTTCCCCACTGCATTATGCAATTTATAGACATACATTCGTATCAGAGGAATGGCTTGTCTTGGATAGTATATAAATGTACAAATCACTTGGAAGCTTACAATAATCATTATGTAAACATCCCCTCTAAACCAAACTTAAATGATAATAATGAATTAATATTGTGTAGGCTAAAAACATAATGATATATACAGTGTAGAATAACAAGGGAAAAAAAGAATAAGAAGAGGACTGACTGTGTTTGAGTTTCCATTCGTGGAACTCCTGGTCTATTTCAGAGGGACTGGTAGTGGCCATCTTTATTTCTTTCAAGTTCCACGGGGTGATACTGTGAAGAGAAAAATGGGAAAACTTCTGGTGAGGCGGTAAAATAAGCTACCTAAGGCAATCTGTGTGCTAATTAGCGAAGAGAAAGGGTTTTTTTTGCGGATTATTGTTTACTGTGTAAAGTCGCAAACCTCTATGAGAGATGTTGTTACGGAGCTTAGGGACAACATGTGCTGTTTGTTGTTGCACATACGACTGGACAAAACTAATTTAGTGGCTTAAACATCAGTTTTTTGAACAGAAGTCTAAATCGGAGCGTTCCTGCCAACGATGGCACAGTTTCCATCGCCTCCCAAAAGATGACGAATTAACAAGAAAGAATATGAAAACTAAGACTTCAAGCCCCCCACACACGTCCCATTTGTTATAGCCTACTTGACACAAGGTCTCATGGCAGGTAGGAACTTGCAGGAAAAACTAAAGTGAAAGGGGTTTGTTAGTTTGTCAGGAACAGGGAAGACAGCCCACAGGTTGTCCACCCACTCTGCCCCTGGTCATATGGTTGAGACCAATGACTAACAGTCTAGCACACATGACACAGTCACATAGGCTACAGTAATGATTTCAACATTGAAATTTGAGATCATCACTGTAGCCTACGATGTGACTGCATGTCTTGTGTTGTAGGCCTACTATAAGGCGGGGTTGCTTAGCCCAGTAGTTCTCAAAGTCGGATCTGGGAAGGGGACACCTGGGTGTCCGCAAAGATATTTTCTTTTAAATCATGAAGTTGTTGTCTATCATTTTAAACATTCATATTTACATATGATGATATGATGACCCTTTCCACCAATAAAACAAGTAAATTGTGTCTATTTCTCCCACATTAACATTTATCTCGAATCAGTTAACAAGCCATTCCTACTGCTTTGCCTTATAAACCATCTAGACTATAAATTATGACTCTGATAGGCTACATTAACGTTGCACTTCCGATATTCAAACACATGTACATGTAGCACAAACAGTCACACATCTGCATGTCACTGCAATAACGTTAGAATGACTCAAATCCACGTTAGTTGTCTTCATGTAACCTAAACTAGCTTTTACAAGAGAACCTAAATTAAAACACTAAACGCCTACAAACCTCAAGCAAAAACATATTTCCTTCATACCTTTCGTTTTGTTATTTCATGACCAAGGAACATGTTTACCCTTTCCCACCTGATAAATAAGAGGGCGTTGTACAGGAGTTCACGTGTTGAATATTCCAGTTGTCTCGCTGCGATCAGGAAGCCTGGGGCACAATAGAAGGAAGGAAAGTTGGACATCCACCTATTTTATACAGTCTATGGGTTCTTATCAAAGCTCTATTTGCATACCAACCCCTCTCCTCATAGACAGTAAAAGATAGCCTCTCCTCGGCCCTCCAGCTCGTGCCCCGGAAATCTTTCAAAGCTCGACGTCATCGAGGATGTCTCATACATACAGTCGGTCAGAGCCCAAGTATATGACCCCTGGCTGCAGCTTGCAGATCGGGGCTGGGCTCAATGTGGGGCGGAGCGCAACGTTGAGCTCAGCCCAATATCAGCTCGTCATTCCCCGTCCTCTCTGTGTCCGTCTATTTACCCGGACTCGGAGTTCAATTTTTCTCAAGGAACAATGCTTCACTCTATAAAAGCGTATCCTCCTTGGACTACTATGGAGTGAGGATTGTCTCAAAATGATTTAAATATATATAAAAGGATATATATATACATATACATACATTTATAAATATCCAAATTCAAAATACAAATATAAAAATGTGACATACAAATAAATAAACATATTTATATAAATAAACGTATCTTTGTAAATATATTTTCGAGATTTGAAAATAAATATGCTTGACTTTGTATGTGGAATCTGCATTTGTGAATCTCCTTTTTGCTTTTATGTCGATGACGTAATTTTGAGACATTCCTACTGCACACCAAGATCCACAAATAAATACCACTAGATTTGAATGCGAAGACACCCTCCACTGAACAACCAGCAGATGGCAGTGTTGTACAACATGTCTGTTATCAACTGATAGCAACTGAATCTTTCCGACGCTGTTTTTCCTAGTTCAGTTCAGTCAAGTGGTCTATGACTAGCAGGATTAACGACATGGAAGACACTAGATTAAATGGAGGGGTAAGTAATAACAACTAGCCAGAACGATTTATTATCGGTTTCGATGTGTAGTGCAATTTTTAATTTCATAGACTGTATAAATAAGTCCATTTAGCAATATTGACATTAATGGCAGTCTGTCAGATAGCGATCTCAGCTGAGCTGGCTCTCACGTTATGTTAACCTAGAAGCTATGTTAACATCTGTAATGTAAGATCTGCAACATCTGTAAAACAGCGAACACGAACACAGCCTGTCACTTGAGTTGCAAGACACAATAACTTTAGGGAAAACTACATTTTATTTTAAAGGGGCCATAAATCAGATTTTAAGGGAAATCTTAACTTAATGTGTTTTGTGCAGGCACCAACAAAGCTGAACAGGCACCAGCTGTTTAGCTAGCTGTTAACGTTAGCAGCTGTACACTGACTAAATGGACTTATTTACAGTCTATGAAATTAAAAACGGCACTAGACATCGAAACCGATAATAAATCGTTCTGGCTAGTTGTTACTACTTACCTATCCATTTAATCCAGTGTCTTCCATGTCGTTAATCCTGCTAGTCATAGACCACTTGACTGAACTGAACTAGGGAAAACAGCGTCGGAAAGATTCAGTTGCTATCAGTTGATAACAGACATGTTGTACAACACTGCCATCTGCTGGTTGTTCAGTGGAGGGTGTCTTCGCATTCAAATCTAGTGGTATTTATTTGTGGATCTTGGTGTGCAGTAGGAATGTCTCAAAATTACGTCATCGACATAAAAGCAAAAAGGAGATTCACAAATGCAGATTCCACATACAAAGTCAAGCATATTTATTTTCAAATCTCGAAAATATATTTACAAAGACACGTTTATTTATATAAATTTGTTTATTTATTTGTATGTCACATTTTTATATTTGTATTTTGTATTTGGATATTTATAAATGTATGTATATGTATATATATCCTTTTATATATATTTAAATCATTTTGAGACAATCCTCACTCCATAGGACTACTGCCCACGTTAATCATGTCCCTTCCCCCCTAGCCTTCTAGAATCTGTACAACATCGGCGTTTCTTGGGTAATCTAAGTAGGCTACGCTATAAAGATCATTCCAGTCTGCATTCCTTCCATTCCAGCGGCATAGGCCTGTTACAACCTTGACGCAGCCATACAAAAGTGCGGTACAGTTGTAACAGTATAGCGTCATGAATGTAACAGCTCTTACATCTTGAATCCTGCTGGCTTAAACAAAGAGCTTCTGTTTTCATATAAAATCAACAAAAAAGTCCAAATGTATGACTGTTAAGGCTAATTTATTGCATTAGCCATTGCAGACCATATGTCACAGTGTTATGATAGCTTTATGCTTATTTTTGTCCACTTGATAAAACCAGTAAATATAGTTGATAAACTGCTTATTTCTTACATGTCTGAAGCATTTGGTCCAACAGTGATATTTCAAGTTGCTCTGTTAACTTTAATTGGGTGTGATCGCGGCACAAAAATTAAAATGTATAACTCGCAATCAGAAGTGTTGCGCGAAAAAATCAGAGACGGGTTACAACTGACCTGCACAGGTCATGTTTTTATTTTCATTTAATTGCATTTGCTATGACTATATAAATGGCACTCATGTTAACTTGAAACAGAGGGACTGAAGATATGAATGACATGTGATTGAAGTCCACACGCTCAAATTTCAGAAGCAAACTTAAACAAACAGTTGCGGTTTTAAAAAAAAAATTGCGATGCTTGAATTTTGCACCTTTTTATCTCTGGTCGTATTAAGCAGACCGTTCATGTTTGGATGGCTGTAAGAATTACATGCTATGATCTTTCCGTAGCTACACCATATCTTGAGAATAAAACATTGATACATTTGTACCGCTGTTACAATTGCAGGCTACCAGTTCTCCCTACGCATTATAGGCTACCCTACCCAGGCCCTACTAACCTAACAAGCGTCAACCTCCGTGTTTTTTTTCTCTTGCAGTTGAGAAAATGCTTTTATAAATTTAAGCATTCTTCTTAGAGATTATGTTGAGAAATATAACTTGGACAGTAGGAAACAAGGTAGGCCCTATGGACATTGTCAGCGTGAGAAGACGTGCTGAAGGTGGGTTGAGCTCAACGTTGCGCTCCGCCCCACATAGAGCCCAGCCCCGATCTGCAAGCTGCAGCCAGGGGCTTCTCTCAGAGCCCGTCTACGGAGAGCCTTGCCACTCCGTATTAAGTCCAATTGTACCGAATTTTGGATGCAGTTCAACCAGAGTTCCACTGGGGGCGATCGCCATGAGTGCAGAATGAATGGGAGTCAATGGAGCTAGACGGCTAAATTTGTCTCTTTCACCTGATTGTCGTTGACAAATCTCAGATTTGATTGTAGTTTGTATAACTTCAACATGGGTTATAGGTCAAAAGTTGAATGAACGAGTACTTATGTCCTTTTGATTTCTTACAGGTTGGGTCAAACGGGACCAGAAAATAATTATTTTCTCACATTCACTTGCATTAACGATTTTTCAATCTAGAGGTCCAGCGGGGATAGCGGAAAGGGCGGGACTTACCAGCTCTATACCTTATTTTTAGGATCAGTTGAATTGTTTTGAGTTTTTGTCGTAACATGGTGATAATGAACTACAGTTGCATGTGACGTCACAGGTTTGGGCGCATAATCTCTAACTGATCAATACGGCAATTTGCTTAACTGGCTTAACACATTTTTGTAATAACGGAACGTGATGTAAACCGCGTGGTGATAACCTTTATGTCTGGATAACTGGTGTTGTGCTTCTACTCACATGAAGAGCTGACAGTAAGTGTTAAGTGTCAATGCTAACCAGGCTAATAAACAAACCATGCTACCATGAGTACCGTCGAAGGGTAAAGTCACGTGACTTCTTTTGTAGTTCGTTTATGAAACAAAAGGAGCAATTTCGATTTTTTTAAAGGGGTGATAGAATGATGATATAGGGTATTTTGTGCTGGTCCTTAAGGTCTCTGAATAGGGTGTGTAACATTGGTTGGGCTGAAAATGGCATATGTGCTGTTCTATGCGCCCTAATGCAAGCCTGGTTAAAAGCCCTAGAATGAAACGAGAGGTTTTCTTCCTTTTATGGTATGCTCATGAATATTTAGATGACCTGCGTGCTGATTGGTTGGTTTACAATGAGCGAAGCTCCGGAGCAAAGACGCAAACATGGCCGACAGCACTCACTGAAACAGCCAAGGTGGAAATACTATGGAGACATAGGTGTTGAACAGCATATTTGAGCCTGAATCAGAGGAAGAATCTGAAATAGAGGAGCAACCAGTCGCCCATAGATTGGAAATGACTACTTCAGAGTGGTAAATTTTGTCATTTACTTGAGTTTGCCACACGTAGCCCAGTTAGCTAGCTGTAATACTCACACGTTAGTGTCGTAGACTAAGCTAAACATTGCCCACTCAGTTGCCACTCAGCGAGTTAAACACGCCCCTTGTCAAGTGAAACCCGCCCCCTTCTCCTTTCCACAACGCAGGTCGACTCGGCGCCGAAGGCTAGCTGGCTGGATGAATTTTACGGCTGTGACTGAGTTAGCTAAACAGTACAAACAACAATCGGTTTGTTCTTGTCTGGTAAGTGTTGCGTATCAACTGAAAAGTTTTTTTGTCTATTGGTGTTCTTAAAAACGTCTAAGAGAGCTTATTATGTTGATTATAGACTGTGACAATTTAGTATGGTGAATACTAATGAGCTAACAACAGAAATACGGACAGCGAATTACATGCTAACGTTAGCAGCTACATTAACGTTACCGTTAACGGGAGGCTAAGTTAGTCGTTGAAGTGAAGATTAGCACACAGCTCCCTTAACAGTCGATGCATGATATACTTGGTTTTATTAGTTGTTGCTGTTTTCAAATATCATGTATGCCATCTCAACATGGAGTAACCATTGACTGTACATGGGGATTAATAACACTAGACAGTCAGTACAGTATATGATGTGATAAAGCAACGGTATGATGTGATAAAGCAACGCAAGTTAACGTTAACGTAATGTGAAGCATGGACCTCATCATAACGTTAACGACAGACACCTCTGTTAGAGCTACTTCTGTGATGGTAGGTCGGTAGCATAGACTGTAAAAAATAGATCGTTAGGTCAGTAGTTGTAGACCGCATAAGTTAATGATCGATAAATGAAACGCCTGCATTAAACACTAGCTGCTACGCCAAGAACCAGTCACTTCCCAGGGATATCGGTGAACATTTGAGAAAGACCTTAGTTTGTCATCTAACGTCCATAATCAGTCATACTGATAACGTTATTTTTCAAGCTGACGCAAGTTAATAACATTCACACCGCATATTTAAATGTGTAGTTAACATTATAGGTAGGCTGTGAAGTTTATTGCACACATATATTTAATTAATTGGTATTACTAGTGGTGTTGAGTGCCTGATTAGATGCTTTGTAATGTCGTAAAATTGTCTGACTAACTTTATTGTAACTTTCCTTTTTGCAGGTAAGATATGGGTGATGGCTGAATGTACTGGAGGTGGCGGCAAGGTGGTCTCCATTAGTCTGCAAGCAAGGGAATGCCTACAGTACGTGAAGATGTTTGGCTGGGGTGGTCTGAGGTGGCATGTCCTCCCCCTTTCTCCAAGTACCCTGGCATCCATCTCCCTGACATCACCCACCGTCACTGGATCAACCTGAAGCCCCTTATACATGGGACATGGCACAGCACCACTACGTTCTGAAAACACATGACTTTCAATAACTTGCATGGCACCAAGAAAGGTCTGCCTCTGCTCTGAACCTTCTGTTAATGTGACATCATTTATACTTGAGGCTGTACACATCCCTTTGTTTCTATTTTCTTTATTGATGTCACCCAAACTTCAACTTTCTGTATGCCTCTGAACTCACACAAATTGTAAATTGCAATGCGCCATTTAACTAGTGGTGTAGTCGAGTTAGTTAGTTGTAGTGGTGGGTATACTGTGAGCAAACCCAAATGTTATTAAATACATATCCTTGCCTATTTTAAATGGGTTTACTGTGTAGTCCTGTGTATCACGTAGACTATACCATACCACGGTCATTTAACTGCCTTGGTATTTAAGTCAGAGGCCATTGCTTAGTATTTAACTGTAGCCTACACAAAGATGTAGATGTTACAAGAATATTAATATCAGAATAATTATTGGTTGATACTAAATCAATATTGAATGTTTTTTTTATTTCTTTTGTGTGATCTATCATTCAGAATGCTGCAACATGACTGGTCTTCAATCAGCCAAAGAGGACACATCGTAACTCCTCTCCTAGTTACTCTCCATTGGCTCCCTACAGTAGACAGAATTAAATTTAAATCTCTCACTTTGGCCTATAGGACACTGACTGGATCTGCTCCTTGTTATTTTAATTCAATGATCAAGATATACATCCCCAACCGCCCACTGTGGTCTTCTGATGAGCTTCTGTTGTGTCGACCAGTCTTAAACGCTAGGTCATATTCAAGACTCTTTTCCTCAGTGGTTCCATGTTGGTGGAATGAGTTGCCCAGTGCTCTTCGTTCTTGTGATAGTTTTTGGTCTTTTAAGCATTTCTTATACATTATGGTTTGTATGCAGTAGTACTGTTTTATTTTCATTATAGGCTGTTGATTAATTTGACATTGTTTATTATTGATATTCTCCTTAATGTAGTCTTACCATGTTATTGTTATTATATTATTGATTGAATAGGCATTATTATTTATTATTGCTTTCCCCCCTCATTGTTTATTTCATTAGGCTATTGATTGATCCCTGTTTTAAGTATTATATTGTTTTGTATTTGTTAAGGGTAACCATAACCATCATCATAATGTGGTATTTTCTTATGCACTTGAAACAAAGAATAAAAATGCTTCTTTAAATGTAGTAGGCTACCACTTTAAACACATCACACACTGAACAGCAAAGTAGCTTCCTGATTATGTGTAAAATGTTTACAGAGTATCCTGTCCTGATGTAGTAGGTCCATGTTATCATATTTTTACAGCTGACATGAAGGCTGCAGTATTACATTTTTGATTTATAATGGAGCACCCTCTCTGGTGAAAGACTAGCAAGCCTGTGGTAGAGGCATACGATTAGACATATTGAGAGAGCCCATCAATGAGTTGTCACAGTTTTCAATTTAGACGTATTATTTTGAAATGATGTACGTCTACGGGAGGATTTACACATCACTGGCAAGACCTGATCAAATCATACTAATGCAAAATGCTTCTCCAGCAGTGCAATCGCAGGTAACAGCGGTATCTGAAAATACCTTAACGCATTTTCAGATACCGCTGTTCTGAGCATACTAAGCGAATTGGCCATTTGTAACTTTGAATCCCTCCTCACGTTAAGCTATGGTCCAATAATGTGTTCACTAAAACACAAGTAACGATGTCTCTTACCAGCAACTACACAATGTATGACTATCAATATGTATTTAGTCAGACTGTGATAAGATATAGCCTAATGATAATAACAGCAACACTTATTTAGGTTAGATTATGTGTCGAAATCAGGTGTTGTTAACAGACGGCACACTGTCCAGTTCTATATATACAGTCTATGGAATAGGTCATCTGTACAACAGGACGTCCAGTTAGCTGGGCAGGAGCTCTGTGCAGTTCGTAGGCTATAACATTATTGCTGAAGTGAAACGAGTAGCCTACTGCTCGCGTCAATGAAAATATTACGTTTGTGTCAGTAGGTCTAATGTACTCGTGTAACTACTATCCTGCTGATTAAGTCATCTGATTATCAAGATTTTTACGTTCTTTCCATGTAGTAATGTATGATCTTACAACGGGACGTCCAGTTAGCTGGGCAGGAGCTCTGTGCAGTTTGTAGCCTATGGCTGAAGTGAAACGAGGTCAACGAAAATATTACTAGGCCAATTTGTGTCAATTCAAAAACACTTATTTATCCCCAAGGGGCAATTTACATAGTAGGCTATTAAAAGAATGACCCAGGTTCCTGAGGAGCTGACCTGAATGACCATCATGGCCTCAATCCGTTGTGCCTCTATATTCTTTGCAAAATGCAATGAATATTTACAGAGCTGACCATGGCCGTTTGAGAATCAGAGGAATGGAAAGGTGAGGACAATCTGATACAAGTGTTAGCAGTTACAGTATATAAATAAAATATTTTTTAACCAATACACATTCGTTATTGGTTCAGCATATTGCAAAAACACAGTTTGATCAACACCACAAAATGATAAACTTTATTTTTTTTTTCAACAATCGTCCAGTGATACTCCGATGTAAAATATAAATAGTAAAAAAAATTTGCTTTTCCACCCTGTTCTCGTTGCAGGCAATGAAGTGACTTGGCCTACAGGTCTTTTGTGAGCAGGAGCTGGGGTTTCCTTAGAAGAAGCGTCCGTGTCATGATCCCCTTGTGTGTGGTGCTACGCATATGGAGGGAACTTCCGGATACTTCAGGGCAGTACGTTGGATTCAGATCCCTTTTCGACTGAACCGCGTGACATGTTCAGCAACAGCATCCTCCATGGAAGGTCTGTTTAGCTGAGCACACAAGTCCTGGGGCACAGGAATCCGCTGGACGGCATCCCAATAAGGAAGAGGGTCTTTGATGATCTCGAAGAGGACAAGAAAAAGGACTTATATTGGATACTGTAATACAGTGCATTGTAGGCTGTATACTGTACAATAAACAAATTGTATGGCCCTGAACATTGTGCTTTGTTTACAGTACTGATGATGATTTTGACACCAGTAGCATCAGGTCTAAGACAGCCTGTTGTGTGTGAATCGATAAGTTATTTTTAGTGCCTATACTGTTGCACATTTTGATTTGTTGTTTGTAATAAAAACATATATTTTATTAAACTTACAAATTGTTTGGCAAGTCTGTACATAGTTTCTCCTTGGCTGTCTTCTGTTGTGGGGACTCAGCATTCTCATTGAAGTGCATGGCTGCTAGATAAAACCTAAACCAAACAACAGAAATGTTGTAACACAAGTGAAAGTCACTTTTGCATGCACACACCAAGCTGTTAACTCACAGCAAAAGCATTTGCTAATATTCTAAGCTCCGCAAGATGCCATACTTAGAGCATCTGTTTGGCATGCTGCCGTTCTTGTAATGTTCTAAAATAAGAACGTGCAAATAAATCCATTTGTATCTAGACAACACGGTTTTCAACATATCGACTAGATATCATTTGAATTGATAACGTGAAGTTGTTTACACTTCTGACGTCAAAAACGTATGTGTTATATGGGTATGGGTTATAATACAGCTTAGCAACCAAACTATCGTGTTACTCAGCTTCAGTTAGCTACTGTATCTTGCTGAGAACATAACCTGTCAAAGATCTCGACAAACATGCATAGTAAAATGTAGGTTAACATGACAACGCAGGTTTTATCTGAATGACACACAGGAAAATTAAATAGCCTTGCCAATGAACTAAATCACACATTCTACTTGCTAGATACACGTTAGCTAGCCTGGGTGTTCCCATGCTGCCTTGCGCGCGATTTGATTCACGATGCTAAGGCAGCCTGGAGACCATGGAGCAAATTTTCGCCTGAGATAGGGAACCAATCACAGAACAGGGGGGAAAGCAAGACGATGATGAGCTATGCACAGACGCATTTGATAGACATCCGTGGCACCCAATAAACGGATCTGGGCATTTTTTTCAAATACGAGAAAATGAACGTTTGGTTCCCAGACCACGTCTTATTGAGAAGTGGTAGCGCTAGCTAGACACGTTAGCTTGGCTAATAACTGCTTAGCGTCAAAATAATACTTACAGCATGCGGTTGTGATGACCTTACGGTCGGAACAGCCCCTCGTTTCAGTAACAGCAGCTTAGCAAATCCTGCTTAACTGTACAAGGTTTTGAAAACTGCCTTCGGTGAAATGTTTTGCAAATTAATAACGAAGTGTCGAACTTTGCAGGGATCTTCTTCTGGTAGCAATTATCCATGCCCCTCGAACTTTTGAATCCTTGGGAAGACTATGGAAAGTCTCAGCTTTCTTTGTAGCCTAAGTTTCAACCTGGAACACTGCATTTACGACCGTGGCTCATTTTCGATATCCTTGAAGAACTGTCTGCTTTATAATTCCTGTGGAAGTAAACGAGCAGGCAGCTAAACTAGTGTTCGTCTCATCTTCGCTCTCCATTCACGTTCCTGGGCTCAGAGCACCAGTGGGCTGGTCTGTATGTAAATTTTGAGGCGTGACAAATGTACAGGCCAGAGCCAAATAAGGTACCACCTGCGAGTTTGCGTAAACTCGCAGCTTCGTTTGGATTCGCTCGTTTTATGGCGGGAGTTTCGAATTGTGAGATTTGCATAGGAAGGAGGTGTCGGTGGGGTTTTGAAGTTCTCTGTATGTCCATTTCACCCACTGAACTATCACTATTCATCTATGACAAAGTAAACTCGGTTTTGCATTCTATGACCCCTTTAAAATAAGGCAAAATAGGGTCTGACATTTTCACAGTTAGAAGATTATTACTGTATAGACACTAAAACATATTTTTGGTGGATAACATCGCTGATTTGGCTTCACAATATTTTTTTTTAAAATAGGTCTATGGGACTTAACATTGGAGCTGCTCTTCGATAGGAACAGCTCCAAACGCTGGTTTTCACATTCCCTCCCTATTCATCTTATTCAGCCCCGCCCATTTTTTTAAATTCCACGTTGTCTTTAAACTTCCGGTCGGCTAGCTACGTCTAGTTAGATTCATTGGGATAACACGGCAGAAGAGGATAGAGAGGCTAACTTAGAACAGCCGCTCCAAAGTCAGTTTTTCCCTAACTTCAGATAGGAAAGCTGTATAACAGAAATGTCTTAAGTCACCAAAATCCTAAATAAACGTTCCTAACTTTAGGATGACCCATAATATATGATGCCAGTCATCTCGATAGAGCTCTGCTATCCCAATCTATCGCAATGGATGTACTGCTCAACCGGAAGTTCGGAGACAATGTTGGCAAAGCTAGCGCCCCCATGTTTGCGCGCGGAATAAGGTGAATACGGGGAGAACCGCCACTCTCGGGAAACTTCCGGTTTCTGAACTGGTTGCAGTTCCTTTTCTGGTTCCACATGAGGGCGCTCACGAATAAGTGCAGAATTAATGGAGGTCTATGGAGCTGTACCCCTCAAATCCACTTTTCTCGGGATATAATTTTTTGCCCAGAAATTTGAATGTTGCATGCGAAAGAGGGGACAGAGAAAATACACACCGCTGAATATTATATTTTTTGAGTCACTTATTTGTTCTAAAAAGCCTTTCAAATGCGTCAATGACATCATTCATTAGCAGAAAGCTAGTGTGTTGTGGGCAACAATGACCCAACCTGTAAGAAATCGAAAGGACGTAAGTACTCGTTCATTCAACTTTTGACCTATAATCCATATTTAGCTTGCAGAAACCACAATCAAATCTTCGATTTTTCAACGACAACCAGGTGAAAGAGACAAATTTAGCCGTCTAGCTCCATAGACCCCCATTGTTTTTGCACTTATTCGTGATCGCCCCTAGCGGAACTGCAACAGATTGCAGGTACAATCGAGTTAATAGGGAGTGATCCGGCTCTCCGTAAATGGGCTCTGACCGTGGAGAGAGGAGGAAGGCCCGATACGCGAGGAAACAGAAGAGTAGCTTGCGGAAGCGTTTTCAGTCGGAATTGTGAGATCATTGGTCCAAGCTGCCTATACATTTTGTGCCCCTTTTATGAGCGAGGAGTAGAGCAATTTGAGCACATAAAAATGTTTTGATCAAGCACACAAATTATATTTTGAGGGAAAATGAAACTCGAGCACAGTTGAGAAAACAGGAATCTATTCTGTGCTCCACAAATGTATTTCCATGATGTGCAACAGCGCCTTTTTATTCAGTTTCACTCTACGTGCTCACATAAACTGTTCCACTGGAGATCTCTCTCGTGCTCTTTCTACTTCACCTGTCCGCTCGCTCACAAACTTTAGAAAGCGTTAGAGAATGTCTACTAAGGAGAGAACCCGGAGAACTGCCACTCTCGGGAAACTTACGGTTTCTGAACTGGTTGCAGTTCCTTCTGGTTCCACGTGAGGGCGCTCACGAGTAAGTGCAGAATGAATGGAAGTCTATGGAGCTGTACCCCTCATTTGAATGTTGCATTTGAAAGAGGAGGCAGAGAAAATAATGCAGACCGCTGAGTACTATATTTTTTGAGTCACTTATTTGTTTTAAAAATAAGTTATCTTGATTGTATCCAGCTGTCGGAGGCAGGGATGCGCTTATTTGATTGATTGTATCCAGCTGTCAGAGGCAGGCATGCGCTTATTTGATTGATTGTAATGCAGACCTGTGAAACGAAAGTTTACCTTAACCATCAGCATCACCTAGCAACTACCGGCCTCGCGCAGCATGTCCAAGAGAGTGAGTGCGTGCAGGTAAATTAATTCACTGGACATTATTAGGAGAGGCACACATCCCTTTATATAAGGTCTCACAGTTGATGGTGTATGTCAGTGTGAAAACCAAGCCATGAGGTCGAGAGAATTGTCTGTAGACCTGCGACGAGACAGGTTGTGTGAAGACAAAGATCTGGGGAAGGGTACAAGGACATTTCTGCAGCATTGGAAGAGCCCAAGCGCACGGTAGCCTCCATTATTCCCAAATGGAAAAGTTTGGAACAACTAACAGTCTTCCTAGATCTGGCCACTCAGCCTAACTGAGTAATCCGGGATAAAGGGCCTTGTAACCAAGGACTCAATGGTCACTATGAATGAGATCTAGAGTTCCTTTGAGAAGATGAGAGAAGCGTAAAGAATTTGGCCACAATTCCCAATGGAAGAAACCAAGCACTGAGCTGCACTGATGTTTGTCCTTTTTTATGCTTCTCTCATCTTCTCAAGGGAACTCTAGAGCGGAGGAACAATTTATAACTGAATGAAAATGGGCTGTTGTTGCACATACATTACATATTGATACATGTTAAAACATGCTATGGTTCTTTCCTCATTTCCTTCACAACATTAATTAGAAGGAGGGGTTAGGAAAAGAGGAAGGGACAAAAAGACAAGTGATATGAACCCTACCCCACATGCAACTGCAACAAGGAGAAGCCGCGCCAATTCCCATAACCCAGTTAGTCACACTGGTGTCAGCAATCTGGCAAAATATTCATTGGTCACCGCTAGCCTCCCATTGACCCCAATTCATCCAAAAAACTGTGTTTTGAAAATGTGAAAATGAAAAAATGAAAATGAAAAATGAAAATGAAAATGAAATCCACCCTATCAGAAGCTGTACTTTTTAAAAAAATTGTTTTTACAAAGTATAGTATATAAATGTTTTTCTATAAGTGCATGTTTTTTGTAGATATTATGACGTTGTGTATATATGTATATAAGTGTTTTGTAAATCTATTTAAATATATCACTCTGATGGGTCATGTGACCTTTTGTACTTGTTTAAATATGGCGACTGTCTGTCGGATATTCAAGTCTGATGAAGAGCGTTTAGCTCGAAACGTTACACACGGGTGAAAATCAATACAAATTCCTGATGGGAGCATGTGTGCGGACAATCCACTCTTTGATAGCCTAGCACTTTTTGTCCAGCACCTGCCTTGGATGTGCGCACCAACATACTACTTTGCATCACACACAGTTGCCATACAGTTTTTCTCAGTCTCTTTAGTGTTTTTCTCGAATCATAATTGCACAACAGTTAGTAAATTTTTCAAAACAATTAGTGCAAACTGCGCTCGATGGTGTTTTAAGCCCCCAACGTCCTCTTCCAGGCAGTGCTGCCACCGTCGACTTAAAGGCACCTAATCCTAACCCTAACCTTGATATGTCTAACCCTAGCGCCTTCCAGGCAGCGCTGCCTTGATGACAAAATTGGGGGCTTAAAGCACCAAGAAACGCAAACTGCACCGCGTAGTGGAAAACCTGCAAAAGTGTGTATCTTGCTCAAAATGCTTAGTTTATGCCTCAAAAGCAAATATTGGTAACACTTTATAATAACTACACACAATTCATCATTTATGAAGCCTTTGTTACTTATTAGTTAATGGTTTGTTCATCATTAGTAATTTCTTGTTCGTTCATCATTAGTAATTTCTTGTTCATACATAATTTATCATCAGTAAAGCATTTGTTCACACTATTATAAATAGTTTGTTCATAGTAAATAAGCCTATCCAAAAAACATTGTTTGTAAGTACATGATTTATACTTAATAAGTAATGAAACAACCACTTATAATGAAATCATTTTCTTATTATAAACCAGTTGCAAACTATTACAAAATGCTTTGTTCATCATTTGTAAAGCATTGTTCCTATGTTAATTCTCATAAATAAAGTATTTGTACACACAGTTATAAATGGTTTGTTAAATTGTTAATACTTAATAAATTATGCAATATACACATGCACTAATGATTAGTTAGGGTGAGGATACATATTTTATAAACCACTTCCTAATACTATAATTCATGATTAACCAAGTGGTTAGTTAATGATATTTTGTGAGCTTATCTAAAATGAGGACTTTCTATGCCTTGCAACACATTTTCAAATGAGTTGTAAAGATTACATTCACATTCATTCATTTAGCAGACAAGCTACGTACACATGTCAATTAAATTGAAGGCCATTGACATAACAGTGAAAGCCGGGAATCGAACCCCAATTTTTCAAGCATGCTAGTCCAGCTCCTTATCCACTACACTACCTTGGCCCAGATAGAAACCCCTACAACTATGCAAGAGTTTCTGTTTTCTTCTCTACACACTGTTATTAAACATCTGTAAACTATTATTAAATGCTGTATTCTTCATTTGTAAAGCATTATTCCTACATTAATTCTCATCTGTAAATCATGTTTACACACAGTTAAAAATGGTTTGTTCATAGTAAACAGGCATATCTATATTATATTTTTGAATTGACTGTTGTAATACCACTGGGCAGAGGTAGTGTAGTGAATAAATGCAAATGTAAACTTTATAACTCACTTGTAAATGTGTTGCAAGGCATAAAACGTCATAAAATATCATTAACTAACCACTTGTAACTCCTGAGTTAATGATTAATTATAGTATTAGGAAGTGGTTTATAAAATATGTATCCTCACCCTAACTAATCATTAGTGCATGTGTATGTAACAACTGTTAAATAATGGAAATATTACTTAACCCATTTACTCCTAAAATGCCTGCTAAAAACGCCTATAGAATCCTATGGCATTCTAGACTAAATAACCTTATTTCCTGAGGGTTTTCTGAAAACATACTAAAAATTGTCAACGTCTACCAAAATTTAATATCTAAGCCTCTGTAGCACCTAGAAACATGAAATAAAAAGCATGCTGCGCTACGCAGCATCCAGCGGGAGGGTCAATGTTGCGTCATGCAGCATCCAGCGCGAATAGGTTAATCAAAAACATATTATTGCATAATTTATTAAGTATTAACAATAATGTATAATTTAACATTTAAAATATAGGCTTATTTACTATGAACAAACTATTTATACTGTAACTGTGTGAACAAATGCTTTACTGATGATAAATTAGAAATGACAAATGATGAACAAACCATTAACTAATAAGTAACAAAGGCTTAATAAATGATGAATTGTGTGTAGTTATTATAAAGTGTTACCGTGCAAGGCAGCACTTTTTTTATTTTAAAACTACAAAGTTACACATTATTGTGTGTCCTTTCTTTACACATAGTCTGGCCCAAGAACACAGAGTAATACTGAAAAACATTCATTTACAGACAGCTTAAGTGGGATCCACCCTATTTACCAGATAATCCATTTTTGTGGAGAGAGCCTGTCCTACCATGGAGGTGTCCCTGTTGGTCCCATCAGTCTACGCGGATGTGCCTGCCACAGGTTCAGGTTCGCTGGAAAAGGCCAGCCCATCATTGGCTGCTGTTGTTTCAAGTCTTTCGGAAGGACCAGTGAGGGACGTCGTTAGGCCTATTTTGGGGGGGGCTAAGCCCCCCCCCCCCCCCCCCCCTACAAAAATATTGTATTTTCTTTTTTTTTTTTCGGTTAAGGAAATCGTAACATACCTGCACTTAACATAATAAACCAGACGAGTTGAAATAAATACTAATACTAATACAATTAGAAGTTGTCTTTAATTTGGATATTGTTTTCGAGAGCGCTGGAGGGAGGGGCTAGGGGTGAGGGGTCACGTTAACGTTACATTTTCTTAAGGGTCGGGTTGGGTCGGGCAACTTGGCACTCGGCGTAAGAAATAAGAGAGAAAGTGACAAAAGAGATGACCGATCACAGAGTGAAATTTGACCAGATGTATACCAAGGTACCTGAGGAGTGTGAGGGAGAAGCAGAGCGCGATGAGTGGCAGAGCAGCTGATGCTGACGGAGCCTGCCAAGTCAGTCAAGATCTACTAGAAGAGACTTTCTAACGAGGAGACACAGCACTCAAAAAATCCTCCATTGAAATGCATGGGGTTACTTTGTAACGAGTTGTCTACACATATCCCCAGGGTGCGATTTGTAGGGGGGGATGGTGAGGATTTCCCCCCCTCTGGTTTTCCTATCCCTACCCCTGCTAAATTATTTTTATCGTCGGGGGGGACAACATTTATCCCCCTCTGCCCCTCATATTGATTAATGCTACTTCATATAAGTAAAGCGCTGCAACGTGAGAACAGTCTAGTAGGCTAGCCTACATAATAATCTGACATCAGAAACGCACCGTCACCGTCAGCACTAATTCTGCTGACACAGTGGCTGCGTGATAACTTAATTTGGCCTTGATCGTGCAGGACATTTCAGAATGTCGAGTGTGTAATCCATCATAAATGGCTAGGTTCAATGGAAAAGTTAGCTGGACAAATGAAAGAAAACGAGAAGGATTCAGTGAAGCATAATAATGTTTTAGAACCTTCAAAATTAGAAAACTGATGCAACTGAGATGGAGGACAACTGCACGTAGAGTAGAACGTAGGCCTATTGTCCAAAGGAACTTACATTAAATGAGGAGATATTTGCTGAATGTCACAAAAAGTGTTACAGAAATTGCTTGGCATCGCTTATTCAATGGCTCTCTACCGAAACACCTGTAGTTTGCGGAGGACGAACGAGAAAGCACTCGTTTGATAAATCAGCCAGTAGTAGACAAATAACTTTTAGAAATAATCTGTACTGCAAAAACGAATGTTGGTGGGTATTTAAACTATCTAGCGGGTGTTTTAACAGCTGCAAGAAATAGAAACTTCATGGTCTTTATGTTCTGGTTCGTAAATTATTTTCCTAAAACTTCAAGTTGCCCTATAACTTTACTCTCCAAACTCTTCACTGCACTGTAGGCAATTAACTGACAGTATGATAGGCTATTTATTTTCTGTAGGCTACAATAAACACATTTATTTTTTCAACTTTTGCAATTACGCACTTTACTGAACGCAAATCAGCAGGAGAGAGAATGCCCGTAGCCTACGCAGCGTTTAGCGCAATGTGTAGGCTATTTGGTTACCAACTAACACTGTTAGCCAATTCACTAACTTAAGACTTCAGTGCCATCATATACAACGTTTTTTTACACAACAAATACAGAAAGGATGGAGGCAGCAAAAGTAGAGAAGTCATTTCAGATTGGGCAAGAACAAGGTGAATTTGTATGCTTGTCAAAACGTAGTCCTACCCTGCATTAGAGGAGCTGATCATACCAAGCACACTCGCTGTTTAAAGTCATACACCACGGTAAACTAAAACTAAAATGTTACAAAGGTGGCAAAAATAATATAGGGTATTATTAGCCATGACATTACTAGGCTATGAATCGTTCGTTCATTTTTTTTTGGGGGGGGGTTTACAAACTTATTCAAAATCATCCCCCCCTCTGGTTTTTACACAAATCACACCCTGCATATCCCACCCCTTCCTCGGTAAAATGTCGACATGTGAATACATTGAGCCAATCATATGGTGTGTTGTGAAGACATCGTGCCAATCATGTGCTGTGAACTCGCTGCTGGAGCAAGATTGGTGTCGTGAAAATCCAGACCCTGGTAATCTAGAATGATTAAGGGTCTGGCCACGAACAATGTAATGGCCCAACTCGAGGGGCGGCAACAAGCATGCATTTAAAAATCTCACTGCACGCAATTGGATAACACTAGACCATGTGTGGTACCCGACATGCAGAATACCTACTCTGACTACGCCACCCCCTAAACCCAGGCGGGAGAAACCTATAAGCTCTCTAACGTGGCTGGTTCTCGGCCTTCCCCACAAAGGAACAGTTAACAAAAAAGGCATATGCGAAATACTCAAATTTATTACAAATAGTATAAATACAATCCAGAATGTAAGAAAGACTGCATGGGATAACTGGCTGAGACTCCTCAGGCTAATAAGGTCGGGTCAGCACACACAGCTCCCGTCTTGGAGAGGGGCCCTGGTGAGGGAGGGAGAGAGAGACAGCAAACCCAGCACCACAAAAGAATGCAACACGGCAAGCACTGCAAACACAAGAAGTAAATACCACTACAGGATACCACTACAAAATACCACACTGTGTTGTTTACCAGTACACACCGAGAAAATATCTCCCTCCATGTGGCACCCAACCCGAAAGGAGCAGTACTGAGTTGCGGATCCGGCCTTGTACAAAGACAGCCTATGATAGGACAAAAGAGGAACAGCCAGCTCCCAGCACAAGCAGTTATAGAGACAATGCAAACAAAGAAAAAGACAAACAAAATGAAAGCAAACAAACAAACCCAAAAACTAACAGTAACACAGTGGCTGGCCTGGTCCCTTTTAAAAGAAATGGTACAGTACATATTAGTTACCATGTACATTCCACAGCACAATTACACAATGGACATATGTAAATATAAGCCTACTTTGCAAGAGCGTTCACTACTCCCCACAGCACAGTGACACAGGAAGAAAGGAACATTCCAGTGCTACAGATTTAAAGAAACATAGTTAATTGATTTATAACTACCAATGTAAACAAACAACTAAGATCATAAATATAAAACACATTACCAGAGCATCAGTGTCTGTAGCCCAGCACTCATAAATCTTAAAATCAGGCAGTCACCTCAGTGTCCTCCATGAAGAGTGAAACACATGGTTCTAGCATTCACCCTGATAAGTTAAAACAAGTCATGAGAAGTGAGTGCTACAAACACACACACACACACACACACACACACACACACACACACACTGCATGGAACATCATATTCATTACCTGCATGACAGGGGACCTTAACAGTCACAAAGAGCAAGTGGTGGAAGCAGCAAGAGAATGTGAGCTCTCAACAAACCAAACTTTATAACTTCCTAGTTAGTCATGTGACCTGCCCCATGTGACCACGCTTGCAGTCACACAAGCCACACTGGTTGCCAGTGCAGGTGGGCACATAAACCAGAAATCCCCACATCCCCACACATGTTTACTCTGAATGATTTCAGACTTTGACGCAATCGGATAACACTACGACCAATGTGTACTGTCCTCCAACGTTGCAGCGCTGTCTTCATCAGATTAGCTGGTTCTAGGGCTGGGATAAACGATTATTTTTTAAACGATTAATCTAGCGATTATTTTTTCGATGCATCGATTAATCTAACGATTCATTTTTTCAGTCCGATTCGATTTCGATTCGATTATCGATCATCTCTAGCCTGGCGAGCCAGACCCACATTAAAATGTAGGGTCTGGGCACTCACCGTTCGCAGTGCTCAGTCCAAGGGGCGGGATAATCAGTTGTATTTCAAATTCCCTCTGCACGCAATAGGACGCCATAGGATATGTGTTTTCAAGTAGCAGGGAATTCAAGCCAAATCGTTGTAACTCTCCCATCAATCATTATGTTAAGCCCACCAAACGACTCTATACACGATTTCAATGCCTGATTAAGTTTCGATTTCTGGGGCTCACAAGCCAACGGAGAGTTGCTAGACTAGCCTAGGGGCGCGTCTAGATTTCTAGGCAAGATTATCTCCCAAGTAATTCACTAATAGCAACTTATACATGTTTATTTACATATATGAATGAAAAAACATGAATTCTTTAACATTGCAATATATGTTTATTGCTCTTAAGATTCCACAATAAAAGACTATACAAGTGCAAAGTAATGCATTCTTAGTCAGAGGTAGCATTCAATAAAGTTCAGTAGTGTATGTCTAATTGAGTGCCTGTCATTTTAAGACGTTCGTGTGGGAATCCTTGCAATTAACATTAACACAGTTAAAAGGCTGCTGATGTGTGGATGCAATTCATAACGTAGTTAGTTCAAATAACGGTTCGTACTTCTCCTTTGGACAAGCACTTTTGAGTCTTGGAAAACACTTTTCCATTTATATCGGGATTTTGCAAACATTCAGAGTCAATAAAATGAGCCTGAGTAACGAATACAAGCAGCTGCAAGTAAGCATGCTAAACTTGACATCCAAACAGTATTCTAACGTTAGCTTTGAAATACTGCTTGATTGCATACTGTAACTTAACTTAGTTTAGTCTCCTCAATGTACTATGTTGTGATAAGACCTTAGCAGAGTTTACCTTAACTTTAATGCTGCAGTTTTGAACAAATTTGCGCAGCATGGTCACGATGCTAAGCGGATTTAGGCTAATAGCAATTTAGCCCACTGTGTTCTATGCAGTGCTTTTATGTGGCAACAACAATGGTGAATAATTTGTTAAATGCACATGCAGAGGAGGAGCAGCGGGCTCGTTACGAGAGAGAGCGGGCGGGGTGAGGAAAGGCTGTGTGAGTAAAAAGTGCAGCTCAATGAAATTATCTTATCTTTAATTCAAATAGTAGGACTACAACATAGAACATCAATGTGTGGTGCCCAGCCACAAATTAGTCAACGTATGGAAAACACTGAAGGTGTAAAATTAAAAATATTTAGCAGCACATGTTATGCTTGACGAATCGACGCTCATATTTTGCGTCGACGCGTTGTCCCAGCCCTAGCTGGCTCCCCAGGATATCAGGGTAAAAGTAACGTGCATCATTGCTCATTGCCAGAGTGTCTCGAGAGAGAGAATTCCATTGTGCTCTCGCGAGAACCCCATTTCCAGGGTATTGCGCACACGCATTTCTGCTGAATAGGATGCCCGATGAGTTCCCAAAAAGCGTTGCAATATGGCCGCCGAGTGGAGGGACTTGCCTAAAAGGACTTTGCTATCAGGCATACAGGTCGAGTCTAAGTGTGTCCATGAAATAACAACCAGCCAAAACTACTTTATTATTTCATTAATTATAGCTAACTTAATGGGGAAATCTGGTGTAAAATGTGTTTTGCTTATGCTTATCACGGTAACAAGTTCGAACGTTCTGGCCGATGTTTCCAAAAAGCTGTCAGTAGTGCTGCTGTCGGCTTAAATAGAAATCCATTTATCAAGTCTCAAAGTAGCCCGACGCTACAATAAGGGCCCTTACATATAAATAGAGGCATTGATAACTTTGTAAGTGTAAAGATAGTTTATTAAAAAGGACTGTTTCTTGTGTTGCGCGCCGAGACTTGTCACTAGTGTTCCTCTGTGTCACTCGCCGGTGTGTGCGCGAGGGTGTTTGTGTGTGTGTGTGCGCGCGCGTGTTTGAGTCTCCCCCTTCCTGTGTCATGGAATGTGTCCGGGAGGGAATAATAATGATGTTTTTTTTTTGTTTTTTTTAAAGAAAGGTCAAGGATTGATAAGGGGTGAAATTACAATAGGGGATTAATAAGAACGTTTTATACGTTAAGTAATAGATGATGATAAATACATGTGAGTGAGATGTGTTGTAGTTTTGTGAAAGTGAAAGCATAGTGAGACATTTATTATTAATAGTTGTGGGTTTATTATTTGTATAGTGGACACCACCTGCTGCCCAGTTCCTAGTCCTGGAAAGAGTTCATGCTAAGCATCCCATTTTACACAGGAATTCCCCTCTAACTAGCTGGCTGCAGCCTTATAAATTCAATAAACATAATTTGGATGAATATTATAGATGTTGTCTTTAAATATACGATATATATTTTAAAGAGGAGATCCTGAAGACTCAGGAGAGGGAAGCAGGAGGCAGGTAACGAAAAGAGGGTGAGACAGAAAACAGGCACTGATAGATGCTCTGCTATACTATTTACTGTAATAAATGATGAATTAAAGAAGCACTTTAAAGATGTGATGAAAAAATGTTGGCGCACGCTATGCGCACGCATTGACTCTTTAAATCCTAGAGACGCCCGGACGCAGCATGTGGTTTGCATTCTTCATGATCTCGTCATCTGTCTGCAAAAGAAGAGTAGCACTGATTAGAAAAAAATATATATCATATAAAAATGTATACAAAGTTATTTGTTTTAAGTTAAAAGTTAAAGTAAAAAAAAAAGTTATTCTACAATTAATGGCATGTGGCATGTGTCCATACCAAGTCAGAGAACTTGTTCATGCCCACGTGGAAGGTCTCGGTTCCCTGATCAGCCCTGGCGTTGTGGGCCAGGATCGCACTGCGGTGAGCGAGCCAGGTGTCCTTACGCTTCGCCTCCTCCTCAGGGGTTTCGTAGACCTTACCTGTGGCCAGAGAAGAAACATTAACATCAACATTTGCCTATATGCATCATGCAATTTGTAAACATATATTTAGATCCAGGTATATATGCATCAAGTAATTTGTAAACATATATTTAAATTCTATATATGCATCATGCAATTTGTAAACATATATTTAGATCCAGGTATATATGCATCAAGTAATTTGTAAACATATATTTAAATTCTATATATGCATCATGCAATTTGTAAACATATATTTAGATCCAGGTATATATGCATCAAGTAATTTGTAAACATATATTTAAATTCTATATATGCATCATGCAATTTCTTAAACAAACATGGATACTGTGCAAATGCACAAGTCACTTGAAGCACACACCATGAATATACATTCACACGTTAATGACATTCAGTGTAAAATTAGCATGCTTAAATTATGATGATGACTTCTTGATAATATGTTAATGTATGTAATGAAATAACATGTATGCAGTGTAGGGTAAATATTTAAAAGATTTAGAGAAGTGAACTTGCTCTAAAATGTTCACATAATGTCAACATTTAAATCAGCAGGCTACAAGATGACTCCCTTGCGTCCTCACCAAACTGGAGTTTCCATGCTTGGAACTCCTGCTCCACATCATCCTCTGGCAGGCTGGCACAGCTTACCACTGCCAGAGACGCAGCTGCGATGATCAACCACTTCATGCTGACACAGAACAATGACAAAAATAACATCAGTGTACTTTCCTGGGTTTTACTCAAACCAGCTATATGCCCTTGTGTGAGTGTGTGTGTGTGTGAGTGTGTGTGTGTACCTGCTTCCTTGTGCCTTCAAACCAAGTGTGTTTGTTCTACTCTGTGTCAAAATGTCCTTAATGTTCTTCTGTCTTCTCTTCTCTTCTCCGCGTGTGTGGGGCTTATGTACGCTCTGCCTACGGTGAGAAGACGATTTGTTCATTTCGTAACACGGGGGCGGGGCCAGGGGGTGCAACCCTGCCCCCACACCACCAACCAAGGCACCTTCATAGCAGCACAAGCCCTGTGCCCAAGGTTAACACAGAATAGAGATCAAGTGCAAAATCATGTCGGGTTGTTGTTTGCAACATCAGGAAGATCATATCTTATCTGACACAGGATGCCATGCAACTTCTTGTACAGGCCATGCATGGTCATTTCCCAACTGGACTATTGCAATTCTTTGTTAGCTGGTTTGCCTGATCATTGCAGTTGATTCAGAAATGCTGCAGCTCGCCTGGCCTTTAATCAGCCAAAGAGGACACATTTCACTCATTTCTTAGTTACCCTGCTTGGGCTTCCTATGGACCCTTTCAAGAGAGTTCCATTATCAGCATCATAGTTGGCCCCACAAGACTTCCTTTTTAACATTCCATATGTTATCTTAATGCAGAGGAAGTAGATTGGGGCCCAAATAGAACGTTCAAGCATTGTTTTTGTTTTTATTGTTGAAAGGGTCTCTGGCTATTTCAATTCCATGATCATCCCCAGCTGCCCACTGCCTCTGATCTGTTGTGAAGGTCAAATTCAAGACTTTCTCCCTCAGTGGTTCCTGGTTGGTGGAATGAGTTGCCTCTAGCATTCTGAATTCCTGCAACAGTTTAGGATCTTAGAGGGGTCTAAAGACTTATCTGTTACCATCTTTTTATCGTTTACTGCTCATTTTAAGTAATGTATTGTCATGAGCTCTCTCTCTGCCTGGTAACACGTGCTGATTGAAGTCTGATGACCTCCACCTGTTCCTGCTCTGCTCTGCCTCACCCTCGTTACCTACCAGCTGCACTGCATTCACCACTCATCATGCCCTCTATATAAAGCCTTGCTTTTCAGTCCACACTTGTCAGATCGTCTGCAACCAGCACCAGTTACCTGCCTGTTTATTGAAAACGCCTCTGACTCTTTGCCTGTGATCCCGGACCCGCTCGACTACTTCTGTGTTCTCCAGCCCCGGTAATCTTGACCTGCCTTCCGTCCCTCTTCTACGAATACCGCCTAGTCCTTGACTGTACTGCTGCTTCGTTTCAATTGCTGTTGTGTGTGTGTTTCCCCCAGGACTTCCCGGATCATCCAGCTCCTGCCTTCGCTGTTCGGCTACTGGGGGAACACACACACGCAGACTCTTGGAACTCCTGTACCCCCCCCGGAACCCCTGAAACCCCCAACCCTTAAATAAACTTTTGAACGTGACGCAATTGTGGTCCTCGTCCTGTTTGGTGTCTGACAGTACGATCTGACCAAACATGGACCCAGCGCACGGTCGAACCAGCATGGAAACCGACGAACCAGAACCACCCACCGCCATGCAACGCCTGGAAGAGACAGAGAGAGAGGTAAACCGCAACACTGCTGACATTGCCTCCCTACTTCAAGCCGGCTTGAGCCAGCGTCAGCAGTTCCAGCAGCAACAGCAACAACTTGCAATGATCATTCAACTTCTCACCAACCTTTCTCCTCTGCCTGCTCCCACCGGCCCAGCCCCAGCCAGCCTGCTCACCGGCCCAGCACCCGAGTCTCCTGCCCAGTCCACTGCTACCGTGGCTGCCGGAGCCCCAGAACCCAGGATCGGCAATCCAGAGCGGTTCAGCGGCGACCCAACCCAGGTACGGGCGTTCCTGACGAGCTGCCGTGTCCAGTTTACCCTGCAACCCAGGACTTTTGCCACTGAAGGGGCGAGGGTCGGTTACGTGATCACTCACCTGACGGGCCGAGCTCGACTCTGGGGAATGGCGGAGTTCGAGCGCCAGACCCCAGCATGTGCAACCTTCAACCTATTCGCAGAGGAGATGCTCAAGGTATTCGATTTGGAATCCACAATAGCCGAGGCATCTCGGATCCTGATGAGTATTCGCCAAGGCAGAAGGACTGTTGCGGATTACTCCATCGACTTTCGAACCGTGGCAAGTCGGAGCTCCTGGAACATGGAAGCATTGGTGGATGCTTTCCTCCACAGCCTGGCGGACTACATAAAGGACGAGCTGGTTTCCCATGATCAACCCCCCACTCTTGATGAAGCCATTGCTCTGGCTGTCCGCATCGACCGCAGGATCCAGGCCCGCCGTCATGAGAGAGGGCGCCAGAGTCCATCCACCAGCACACGGAGTGTCCCAGCTGCCCTTCTGTCCGCACCTGCCACACCATCTAGCCAGCCGGACCAGTCTGAACCGATGGAGATCGGCCGCACCTCCCTAACCCCTGCAGAGCGCCAGCGACGCATCACCTCCAACTTGTGCCTGTACTGTGGTGGTGATGGTCATCGAGTCGCCACCTGTCCAGCAAAAGCCGGAGCTCACCAGATGTAGGAGGAATCCGGATGAGCTCAATGAACATTCAGCCCTCCATCAGCCGTAAACCCCTCATCCAAGTCTGTCTTCACCTGTCTGATTCCACCCACACCCTGGCAGCCCTGGTGGACTCTGGCGCAGAAGCAAACATTATTGACACAGGACTTGCTCGTCAGCTGGGCTTGGAAAGCCATCGCTTGTCCACTCCTGTTCCAGCCCGGGCCCTGGACGGTCACGCAATTGGCACAGTTACCAGCATCACAGCCCCCATCTCAATGATGGTGTCAGGAAACCACCGAGAGACCATCCGCTTCCACCTGCTCAGCTCTCCAGGCCAACCCCTAATCCTGGGCTACCCTTGGCTCCGTCTCCACAATCCTCACCTCGATTGGGCCTCCGGAACTGTGAAAGAGTGGGGAAATGCCTGCCACCTGACCTGTTTGCGTGCTGCCTCGCTGCCCCCCGGCTCAGTACCCCCCAGCATTGCCCACGACATTTCTAATGTCCCTGAATGTTACCATGGCCTCCGAGAGGTGTTCAACAAGACCAAAGCCACATCTCTGCCCCCACACCGTCCGTACGACTGTGCCATTGATCTCCTCCCTGGGACTGCTCCACCCAAAGGTCACCTCTACTCACTATCCCCTCCTGAAAGAAAAACTATGGAGGATTACATCAGGGACTCCCTGGCAGCTGGACTCATCCGCCCGTCTTCCTCTCCTGCTGGTGCCGGGTTCTTCTTTGTGGGAAAGAAAGATGGTTCTCTTCGCCCCTGCATTGATTATCGAGGTCTGAATGATGTCACAGTGAAGAACCGGTACCCTCTGCCTTTACTCACCTCTGCTTTTGAATTGCTCCAGGGATCCACTATTTTCACCAAACTGGACCTTAGAAATGCTTACCACCTAGTGCGAGTAAGGGAGGGTGACGAGTGGAAGACAGCATTCAACACCCACACCAGCCATTATGAGTACCTGGTAATGCCATTTGGCCTCACCAACGCCCCAGCGGTATTCCAGGCGCTGGTGAATGATGTGCTGCGGGACATGCTGAATAAATTCGTCTTCGTGTACCTGGACGACATCTTAATTTTCTCCAGAACTCTGTCCGAACACACCCGTCATGTCCAGCTGGTTCTTCGACGGCTCCTGGAGAACTCTCTCTATGTCAAGGCGGAGAAATGCGAGTTCCATGCTCAGACTGTGTCATTCCTGGGATACATCGTCGCTGAAGGCAATATCCAGATGGACCCCGCAAAGGTCTCGGCAGTTACCTCCTGGCCAGTTCCGGGGAATAGGAAGAAGCTGCAGCAATTCCTCGGTTTTGCCAATTTCTACCGGAAATTCATCCGGAACTACAGCTCCGTCGCCGCTCCCCTCACAGCTCTGACCAGCATCAAACACCCCTTTTCCTGGACCCCAGAGGCCAACACAGCCTTTCATACCCTCAAGGCCCGGTTCACCACTGCCCCCATCCTCCAGATGCCGGATTCAGACCGGCAGTTCGTTGTCGAGGTGGATGCCTCAGACGTGGGAGTCGGGGCCATACTCTCTCAACGGGCAGAGGAGGACAACAAGTTGCACCCCTGTGCATTTTTCTCTCGCCGGCTTTCACCTGCAGAGCGCAATTATGATGTTGGAAACCGTGAGCTGTTGGCTGTCAAGCTTGCCCTGGAGGAGTGGCGTCACTGGCTGGAGGGGTCCACAGTTCCGTTCCTGGTCTGGACCGATCACAAAAACCTCGAATACATCCGCAATGCCAAACGTCTTAACCCCAGACAGTCCCGCTGGGCCTTGTTTTTCACCAGATTCAACTTCACCCTGTCATACCGCCCAGGTTCTCGGAACACCAAGCCGGACGCTCTCTCCCGTCAGTTTCATAAGGATGACGCCCCTTCCCAGGAACCTGCATCAATTCTGCCCGATCCCTGCGTCGTAGCTGCCCTGACCTGGGATATCGAGGAGGAAATTCAAGAGGCCCTCCGTGACCATCCCAGTCCCAGTGCATGCCCAGACGGTCGTCTCTTCGTCCCAGATAATTTGAGGTCCCGGGTCATACAGTGGGGACACAACTCCCGCCTTGCCTGCCACCCGGGCTCCGCCCGCACCTGCCATCTCCTTGCCCAGCGCTTTTGGTGGTCGTCTTTGAGAAGGGATGTCCGAGAATTCGTCCGTGCCTGCCCCACCTGCAATCAGAACAAGTCCTCCACTCGGCCCCCCGCTGGTTTACTCCAGCCCTTGCCTGTGCCCACACGACCCTGGTCCCACGTCTCCTTGGACTTTGTAACTGGCCTCCCACCATCAGGTGGGATGACTGTCATTCTCACTGTGGTTGACCGGTTTAGCAAGATGGCACACTTCATTCCCCTCCCTAAACTGCCATCTGCCAGAGAGACTGCCCAGGCTGTTCTTGATCATGTCTTCCGTCTACACGGGCTGCCCAGGGATGTTGTCTCTGACCGAGGCCCGCAATTTACCTCTACATTCTGGAAGGAGTTCTGCCGTCTTCTAGGGGCCACAGTGAGTCTCACCTCTGGGTTCCACCCCCAGTCCAATGGTCAATCCGAGCGGGCAAACCAGGAGCTGGAGAAGGCGCTGCGGTGCATGGTTTCTCGCAAACCCCAGGCTTGGGCACAACAACTGATGTGGATAGAGTATGCTCACAACTCCCTCACCTGCTCTGCCACTGGTATGTCACCTTTCCAGTGTGTGTATGGCTACCAGCCCCCCCTGTTCCCCAGCCAGGAAGGAGATGTGTCCTGCCCGTCTGCCCTCGCCTATGCCCGCCGTTGCCGTCGTACCTGGTCACAAGCTCGTGCCACGCTACTCAAGTCAGCTGTCAGCTATGCCACTGGGGCTAACCGCCGAAGATCGCCGGCACCCGCCTACCGTGTTGGCCAGAAGGTGTGGCTGTCAGCCAAGGATCTCCCACTGCGGGTGGAATCGCGTAAACTGGCACCTCGATTCCTCGGCCCGTTCCCTATCCAGAGGGTCATCAGCCCAACCGCAGTCCGGCTCCAGTTGCCAACCTCCATGAGGGTGCACCCTACTTTCCATGTTTCGAAAGTCAAGCCGACGCATGAAAGCCCGCTGGTCCCCGTGCCGCTTCCTCCTCCTCCTCCTCGCCTCGTTGACGGTGGGCTGGTGTACACCGTTCGACGCCTGCTTCGGTCCAGACGGCGAGGTAGGGGCCTCCAGTATCTCGTCGACTGGGAGGGCTATGGACCTGAGGAGAGAACCTGGGTGCCAGCCAGTCGGATTGTGGACCGGACACTCATCGCCGACTTCCACCGTCTGCATCCTGATCAACCTGCAATCCGTAGGGGCCGCCCCAGAGGGGTCCCTAACCGTCCTGCCCGCCCGGCTTCCTGTCATGTGCCTGACCCTGACCCTGTCTCGGTACCTGTCCCGTCTTCTGTCCACGACCCTCCAGCTCCCTCCGAGGATGAGGATGTTCACTCGGACCGCTCGGAGGAATTCTAGCCCTCCACCGGCTCCCCTCCGCCCTCCCGACGTGGTGTCACTCTTGGGGACTTCTGGGGCCGTCCCTTAGGGGGGGGGTTCTGTCATGAGCTCTCTCTCTGCCTGGTAACACGTGCTGATTGAAGTCTGATGACCTCCACCTGTTCCTGCTCTGCTCTGCCTCACCCTCGTTACCTACCAGCTGCACTGCATTCACCACTCATCATGCCCTCTATATAAAGCCTTGCTTTTCAGTCCACACTTGTCAGATCGTCTGCAACCAGCACCAGTTACCTGCCTGTTTATTGAAAACGCCTCTGACTCTTTGCCTGTGATCCCGGACCCGCTCGACTACTTCTGTGTTCTCCAGCCCCGGTAATCTTGACCTGCCTTCCGTCCCTCTTCTACGAATACCGCCTAGTCCTTGACTGTACTGCTGCTTCGTTTCAATTGCTGTTGTGTGTGTGTTTCCCCCAGGACTTCCCGGATCATCCAGCTCCTGCCTTCGCTGTTCGGCTACTGGGGGAACACACACACGCAGACTCTTGGAACTCCTGTACCCCCCCCGGAACCCCTGAAACCCTTAAATAAACTTTTGAACGTGACGCAATTGTGGTCCTCGTCCTGTTTGGTGTCTGACATGTATACTCATTCAGTAAGTCGCTTTGGACAAAAGTGTCTGCCAAATTCCATAACCGTGTTTTCTGTTGAACCTTGGGAGGTTTGAGCCAGTGCATGAAATCTTGCATGTGCAGACAATACAGAAAAGTCCATACAACATTTCAGCAGAGGCGGACATTGTTCGGTGTGATATTGACCTAAAGTGTGTTGAAACATGATACTGAGTGTGAACTTTTGTCTTATAGCTCATCTCGGCTTGTCCCCTGCAGTCCGAAATCTGGCACTAGTTAGCCGATGCTACCAACAGGTTTTCAAAGGGGGTGCCTCGGGCATCAGCCTAGCCATGCAAATAAATCACTGTTTTACAACATTTACGAGGCTCAAAGTAGCTCCACACTTCATTGGTAGACTTCCGAGGGCCCTGAGATTTAAAACAATACATTGAGAACTTTGAAAAAGCACTGGTACTTTATTAACAAGACGATTTATACAGACAGTACCTGCTTCAGGAATTTAGTCACGATATGTCGAGCGACGAGTACAAATGAACAGGTATGATAAGGGATCAGATTCCAAAAATAATTCAGTGGAAATGCATGGATTCCAGTTGCTGCTACTGGAAGCAACTGGAATCCATGCATTTCCATGGAATTACAACATTCCATTAGTCCAACTATTCTAATGGGCTGCACAGTGTAAAGGTCTTGCAAGCAGGGGAGAGAGGTAGCAGTAATTCTCCATGTTGTGTGATAGTGAGAGGCCGCTGTGTTATCGAGCTGCGGCCTCCTTCGGCCATCAGCCTTAGACAATGGACACTGTTATTTGTCCTCCATTTCTCCACTAGTCTACATATGCATGCTGTTTAAATATCAATTGCACTCGGCAAAAGCACCAATAAGTTCACAAACAGCTGGTCTTGCTGACTGACTGTCCGAAGAGATGGAAAAGGCAACTGTTTCTCAACATTGTTGCCCAACAAGTGTAAGTGAGTATGAGTAAGCATACGCAGGGCCATGAATAGACGTTTTAGGGACTTGGAGGTTGCTGTTCATTCTTTTTATAAAAGTGCACCCCATCCAACGATATCTAGTATGCATGTGAAACATTTGCTGATTGAGCAATGACAGCCTGGACAGAAACCTTCTGAAAACCAGCTGCAAGAGGCTGCACTACATCTGGAATAAGACCAGACAGTTCCCAAACAGGTCCCAGGTCCCTCAATAAAGTTCAATTCACACTTCCCTAACACAGACTGGTGCTCAGATATGACTTCATTATGCAGGTTTAAGACAGAGAGAGGATGTAGGCTGTTGCTCATCTAAGTTGAGGTACCGGTAAGCTTTTTAAAATTAAAGAATCTCAATGTGTCAAATGCACCTGTTGTAGGCACCAAATGCACCTGTCAAATGTACCTCGGGAGTTTTCCTGATTTGACAACCACATGTTCCACTGATTGTTGTTCTATCCGTTAGCAGGAAAGATCCACCCCATATTAATGTAGCCTATTTTACAGAAATTATAGCCCACTAAAATGACCATGGATAACTTATAACCTTTAAACAGAGTTTATTTATGAATTCACTGTTGATTCCCAGATTCGCTGGTCAGCTTCAAGCGCAGGCTAGGTGGTAGAATCAAACACCCCCTGGTCTTCTCTGAAGATGTCTGTCATCAAACAGAAAACAAAAACAGCAAAATCTGATTTAAAAAGGTTCAGTAGTACTGAAAGTATTACCTTAAATGGGATACTTGCTCATAGCCTCAAGGGATGGGATACTTGCTCATAGCCTCAAGGGATGGGGTGCTTACTCAGAGCCTTAAGGGATGGGGTACTTACTCAGAGCCTTAAGGGGTGGGGTACTTACTCAGAGCCTTAAGGGGTGGGGTGCTTACTCAGAGCCTTAAGGGATGGGGTACTTACTCAGAGCCTTAAGGGGTGGGGTACTTACTCAGAGCCTTAAGGGGTGGGGTCAGGGTAGGAAGTTCACGGCGGCCACGATGGCCATAGCTGTTGTTGCCCTTTGCGTTGGCCGTGAGGCCCCTTTGAAAAGCAGAGGTTTACAGGCTACGGTGGCCTTGGTGCCCCCTTCTTTCAATATGCTGGTTTGCTTCCGACTAATAGCGGTTTTTATTTAGCCTATGGCCTGTCAAAATAATTTTAGCATTCACAGGGCAAATTAATTTAGTCTTTTTACGCAGTGGAGAAAGTGACAGCGCACGGCAAGAAAGAAAGTGCGTCCAAATTCACCCGTTCTTCTCAGTTGAACTACTCGTGAAGTAGCCTACTCATCACACAGACATCACAAGTATCACATCACATGAAAGAGCTTTTTCTCAGCATTTATACGATGTTAGCCGCTAATTGCTGTGGTGAACGGTTAGCGAGAAAAGCAAATAATATAATTCAATTTAATCATAACACATGACAAACCATATATCAGAATAAACAGCAGACCTTACCGAACACAAAAGTAGTTCTACTACATGATTTCATAACGGGCCAAATACAAAAGAAATGTTACAAATATCGCCTAGATATCGGTAAATATTAAAATCAGAGGACCGCTGACTAAGAGTTTGTGAAAGTAGCCTTAATGATCACAAAATGCTAAGCATGCAT
Source organism: Alosa sapidissima (assembly GCF_018492685.1). Classification (NCBI taxonomy): domain Eukaryota; kingdom Metazoa; phylum Chordata; class Actinopteri; order Clupeiformes; family Clupeidae; genus Alosa; species Alosa sapidissima. Next base: position 5,497,507 of record NC_055957.1, on the reverse strand, counting down.
CTAGGCACAGCTGAACTGTGCTTAAATTGTTCAATACATGATTTCATAACAGGCCAAATATAAAATAAATGTTAAATATAGCCTAGATATCTGTAAATATTAGAGGATCAGAGGATTTACAGTTCTATGTAATATGTCATGTTTTTTGTAATGTTTCATGCATGCAGGTCTACTGCTTTGAATAGGCTAAATACAACTTTGAAAATTTGTACTGTATAGTTAACTTTGGCCTTGGTGCCCTGACATGTGGACTTTGTGCCCCCCACCAAATATGCCCAACTGAAGGCCAAGTGGCCTTGCCCCTAAAATGGGGAAATTCCAAGCCTGGATGGGATACTTGCTCATCGCCTCAAGGACATACTTTTATTTTAACATGTGTGAGGTGCCTAGACCTATACTTCACACATACATACACCACTTTTGTCTTGCACATCCACATAAAATGTGCACGCGCACACATACCAATTTTACCTGGTGTAGCGCCTCTCTAGCGTGTTTGGCTATAGTGAGAGGTGGCTATCCTGAATTCTTTAACTATACTATCAATCAAATAAGTGGGGTTTCACTAATAAACGTCATCAGTGTGCAATCAGTGTTTAACTTGTGTGTGTGTAATTACTAACTTATTATACGAATTACTCTTTCCCTTTAAATCACTATTTAAGCCTTAATATGTACACTTTAACATACAATTAAATGTCTTGGACTTACCTTTATCCTTTAAACACTTTCACTTTTTAACCAAAATTACTCTTTTTCTTAATTAACTTAAAATATCAAAATAGTCATTCACCACAACTGTTTTATAAAAAGTATAAAAGATTTACTTAGAAAAAGTAGGTAAGTATTTAAATGTAGCTTTTCAAAATCACTTTTCAAATCATAAATGCATACACTTTCACATTGGAAACCTAAGGGCCCAAGAAAATAAAATAGCCGGCAATAACCTAGTCTAATTGTAAATACCCTTCAAATGTTCAAGTGATGCAGGCCTGAATGCAGCTCGGGTGCGTTGTAGCCCTAAACAAAATGGCTGCTTCACCACGAAGGCAAAAACAAAAGAAAAATGGTACCTTTACTCAAAGGAATGTAGCCTCACGCGCGCAGGATCAGCAGCAGGAGATATGACGAGAAGATTCACAATGAAGATGAGACAGTTGAAGAGAAGATTCATGCAGCTGACGACCTCGCAAAGTCCACCACTCGGCAACGCTATCCGGCTCCGTCGGGTCTTTGTCGTTCTTCTTGCAGTTTCACACAGGCTTTACTAGTCAAGGTCACTGGTTGCTAGCTTGTTAGCAAAGTCCATGCAAAGCACTAGCCACTAAGTCAGCAGCTAGCTTAAACTTCTTTCTGTCTGTGTGTGCTGAGTCGTCCACTCAACCGGACATAAACTATCACCATTTACGCTTTGTATAAGAGTTCTGGTTGAACACTTACTAAACTGGTGCATTACATAAACAGTTCTCTATCCACAAACATGCTTCTCGACTCGTACTCTCTCGTGCTTTCTCCCAACTCTCTTTCACGTTGTCTTCACGTTTCTCTCCCGCACCACTCACTTCCTTGTCCTTTGAACTTGAATGTGATTGGCTTATTCACAAAACTTTCAGAAATAAAATAAATTCACAAAACATTTGTGTAACTCTTTCTTTCTATTCTTACAGGCATTTTTAAAGCATTTTAACATATTATTAAACAACAAATATTTAACATTTTAAATGCTATTTTCAGTAAACATGAACATTACCCAATATGCATTTCTCTTAATGAGCAAACTCATAACATCATTGCTGGTCAATGAATCTTAACTTTCCAACCTTACATACTATTTATTAACTATGAAATTATGTATTTAAATCTTATATTAATGTATACATTTTCAACAGGGTTACACTGGCATGAAGGCCTACACTAGTTTTACTCTGCACACTGAAAATCTTAAACATATTCTACTTTTACCTCACACATAGCCACACATTTGGTCACATAGTAGACTTCAGGTATGCTCTACTTTTCAACCAGCAAAATACACTATACCCTTCAAAATTGTGAGATGTGAACGATAAATGATGCGTGCGCAAGGGGGATAATAGTGTTTTGTGCAAATCTTTATCCTGCGGGCACATCTCCACATTCAGTGGTACAGGCTAACAAATCTGGTAGCTATCTTACATTAGCATAACATTGTCAGCCATTTGATAACATTATTAAACCTAGTTGTCAAGCAGGCAGAGTTGTATACAGGGGCGAGGGCAGTTAGCTCCCCACATCGGAGATGAGGCAGTAGAGATGCTGTTTTAACGGATTTGGGAAAAATGTATAAATGAATATGTAGGCCTACAGTATCTTTCAGGAACTAAGCAGGGCTAAGCAGGTGCCCCCCCCCCCCCCCACACACCACACGCAAAGCCTACAGGAACCACAGCATAGCCATACAGTAAGCGCTTTCAGACATACGTGTAAGATCGGAGGTTCTGAGGATGTTAAACGGTGGGGCCGTATATCGTATAACGTTGTTCTACTACTCCCCCCCCTAGTATTTCCTCCAGACATGTAAATGTGCTGTGTCTGAACGAAGCGTAGAACATGCAGTTAAAATTCACACCTAGTGAGAGGGCGTGTCAGTGACGTTTCTTTCATGCGTCCATGTGGTTAGATTTGACTTAAATGCCAGTGTTATGATGGAGTGGCATAGTGCTGTCCAGAAAATCTCCGACCTGGAAAGATGCAGACATCCCGGAGCTACTGTCCATGAGGGCAGTAACATTTTGATAGAACACATGAAGGGAACGGCAAGAGACACGTTGTAGCCTACAACTGCATGGCAAGGCCAAACGAATTCAAAAGAGTGAATCATCATAAGCAGAAGGCGCTGAAAAGGCAGTAGCCTACAGCAACATCGTTGACGACAATAACAGGAGTATTTAATAAATTGTTAGCCAACACGGTTTTCTGTTCATTGATAGCCTTCTCATGACCTCACTGTTGAGCTCGCTGATATTTGTTGAGCATAAATATGCCTAGAGAAAATGAAAACGAAGAAAACCCAACTTTGTTCCAAGCTCCTTATGTAAATGCAATAGACACATGGGGAGAGGATGCTTTTGGAAAAAAATAAACCATGAAAAAACGAACCACTTCACTGTTATGTTAGTATTTTGTTTGTTGTTTAAAAACGTTGTATATGATGGCCTTGAAGTCTTGAGTTAGCCTACTGAATTGGCTGGTACCATAAAGTTTGTGCATGCTCTCTCTCTCTCCAACGCAAACCAGATTTGGGGTTCCATAGCCAAGTAATTCTGCTACATAACGTTGAAAACAGATAAATGTGTTTATTCGAAGCACACATACAAATAGGCCTACTGTAGGTCAATTTCAAGTGCGCACTTACGTGACTACTTTACTAGCCAAGTATTAGCCTACGCACAATAGATTTTTCTTCTTTAGCCTACATAATGCATACACTTTGTAAACAAACAGCAGCTGTGACAGGCAGCGGCCGCATATATTCTGCGTCATATCTCGCATCTTGTGAACTCTACAAGCCCCCACCCCTCACTCGACAACCACACGGAGATTCTGTAATGTGCGTGTATGTCGTTCACACATAGGTCCATATAAGGTCAGTATAAGGTCCGCAGGTTAGCATCATATCGGAATCATCCGAAGGGTAGGACCTCCATTTGACAAACCTCCGCATATACTCCGGAGGTTATATCTGAAAGCACTTTGTTTAAGTTCACCCACACTTTATATAAATAAAAAATGTTGACAGTGCAAATACTGCTGTTGCATATATACTGTGCATTAGTTTTGAACATTTTTAACATTTGAACATTTGCTTTCACAACTACCAATGCTTACTGTAAAAACATCCCAAGCTAATGCTATACATTGACCTAGGCCTACTTGTAGCTTAACATAGCATTTAAGCATTCTGCTGTTTGAGAATTAGACAGACGCACCTGGTGCTTTAAAGACAGTAAACAGCTGGCGTGCATGAATACTACTAGACATGAATGTTCCAGTCTGCTTTGATGCACGGAATTTATCGTGTGGTTTTCCTAACCCCCATTTGGTAAATAGATTATCATGGTCGAATAGTTAGTATAGCAGAGAAGCTATGCCACTTTCATCAATACCTATTACAAAGCTATAACAATGTTATGTCATTAAATACGATAAACAGTGATTCTGGAACAGATCTGCGTCTTCCTTATCCCGTTAATAAACATATTACAGTATGTAACCATATTCCGTCCATTCGAAAAAAAAGTTGCGCTAACTGTTCTAGTTTGTTACAAGCAGCATGGGCCGTCAGGCAGTTAGTTAACATAAACATTTTTTGCTAGGCTAGCCTTCCTGCTGCGACATTACACCATTTGTACAAGACAAGTAGAGCTATTTTATCCAGTGTAATTTATCACTTACCACTATCTTGTTTTTTCTTGTCATCCTCTTCCTTTCTCTTCTTTCTTTTCTGGCTTCCGGACGCATAACTCCGCTTCATTATGACTGCGAGGTTTTATATTTTGCCGGCAGCAGAGATCACGAACCTGGCTGGCTGGCTGCTGTCAGCGACTACTGAGAGGGGGGATCCCGGTATTGCCGGTAACAGTGTCGTTGCACTTTACTGCATTGACTATCAAAGGGGCGCTCACAGTTTGCTGTTTTTTTCTTAACCAGTCGTTGTCTTGGGGCCCCTGGCCAGCTCGGGGCCCCAAGCAATTGCTTGGTTTGCTTGCTTTCTAGCGACGGGCCTGGAACTAAGCTGAGTGCATATTTGAGGTAAACAAAACTGCATTGGGATGCTTTAACACAATTGAGCCCCTGATTTGCACTCTTCTGTCTGTCAGTAATCCTGGATTTACTACTTTACTCTGAACCAAAAGCTTTTGGATTTAATGCCAGTTGTATTGTGGTCAACACAACTAGAAATATCATCTCCAACTGTTTACAACAGCTGATAATCCCTTTTTTTTAAATGTGACATGCCCACATTCTCATTGGAAATGCATCCCAGGGCAGGTAAGGGTTTTAGCCTCTAACTGGGTAAACGGACAGGAGCTAAACAGCTAAACGGACAGAAGCTCTAGCCAATGAGGGGACACTTGCCATGTGTTAGGGGAAAATGGAAGACCTCTAGTGGATAAATGGCCATGGAATGTGCCTTTGTGCCTTTAGCACCCCCTAGAGGGCAAAGTGTCAAAGTGGTCATCACAAAGATGACGTGCATGCTGCTCCCTCAGGGCCCCCATCTGCATGTGTTCACTTTGGTCGCTATAGCGAAGACCAGGGGAGGATGTTCCATCTGCAGGTGTTCACTTTGGTCATTTAAGTCAGAGGACTAAGCATTTCACTTTGTATGAAATTAATTTCATTTATTTATAAAAACAACATACTGTACATTGTGTTATCCAGCCGGCTAGTTTTCATCTACAGTCCTATTGGAAAGACGTTGTACTAACCATCAGATGACTTAGATGCCAGTTGTTCTTAGATGCCAAGTTAGTAATAAAATGTATGTATAAATGTATCTGACAAATAAATGGCTTGACTTGACTTAAAAATTAGAGCTCAATATCAGTCATGAAACTCATATGTTTTTCAAGTGATAAAGCAAAGGTTATTTATCACATAACAATGGAAAAGATTAAGTAAGCAAACATTTTATTTCAATAACCCATGCAAAGCTTTACAGACTTTACAGACAGAACAGCAGCTATTAATTCATGGGGAAACCCACACCAGTGTTCCTGTGTTAAAGAAGCCTCATTTCCCTGATGCCTCATTTCCGGAATTGCAAAATCCAAATTATTTCACTCTTTTCTGTCCAGATCATTAGTTCTAGATCATTATTGAAAATTATGTTAATAATTGATTTCCTGTAGTAGCATGAAATTAGCAGAGGGTCGATGCAAACTCTATAGTGTCCTCACATCCCTGTGGCAGCTCTGTGGGAGAAGCAGAAAGTGCAGCAGAAAGCTTGAGTTTGTCACATGCAGTGGTGCCCCTGTTCTTCAGTCTGGTTTGTAGTCAGTGTCAGGATCCTGCCTGGATGGAGTGACTTTGTGCCACCCTGGTGGCCATTTTGTGTAGTGTCCTGTGTTTGGTTTTGATCTTTGTCGGATCGTCTCTCTGTCTTGTCGTGTCAGATGTTTGTAATGTTTGTAGCTAATAAAACGTCTTTGTCGGAAGATTCCGCCGCATTGAGTCTTGCACTTGGGTCCTATCCGCCTCTCCTGACAGTACGACCCAACAAAGAACAGAGAAACAGGAGGGTAGAAATACACAGACCAATTAACAGAAAGACAGAGGACTGGACCAGACTAACAACACAATAACAGGGAACAGGTGTGAGCAGAAACTGATGAGACAGGAAGTGCAGACCATATAAGGGAATGGGTGGAGACAAAGACGCATGACAGCAGACAGGTAACCAGAGCACATGGGGAACAGGCAAAACCAAACACAGGACACTACACAAAATGGCCACCAGGGTGGCACAAAGTCACTCCATCCAGGCAGGATCCTGACAGTCAGCAAGTGCCTCTTGTACTGCCACATGCTCATGTGACATAATATGACACTGACCGTTTCAGTTCAGTATTTTATGACTGTTTAAACAGTAACCATTGTTATATAGTTTGTTTTCTTCAATATACTCTTTTAAACAAATACATGGAACTGAATTCCAAAGGACCTTTATACAGATTATATCTGGAAATGACCTCAGTGAAGTGGACAGGTCATAGTAACATCATCCCAAAATCCTTCTTTATATTATGTGGGTTCCTTGTGTTGATCATTTTTAATACACTGAATTGACGGACCAAACCAAACACAAAATACAACAAATCAACTCACCATCACACTTGGGGGTAGAAGGCATACGAGGCAATATCACACTGGTTGGCCTTATTCCTGGACATTTTGATGTAGCCTTCTTCTCCCCACGAAGAGTCCCAGCTTAACAAACAAACATAGAACTGTGAATAGTTTATCACTTTACAAACAAGCATACAGTAGCACTGTGAATAGCCTATCACTTTACAAACAAACACAAGTCTCTGAATTGTACTACAAACATATCGGTAACACTACAGTGTCGACATAAGAGTGACATGACACTGTCATGAACACATGACAATGTCATGACACATGAACCCTAACCCTAATCCCAACCCTAACCCTAACTGTCATGAACACATAACAATGTCATGACACATGAACCCTAACCCTAATCCTAACCCTAACTTGTTATGACAAAAAACAAATGTCACCTAATAACAGAAGCGTTATGTCATAAACATTTATGACTTGTTTATGACACCTTCAGTGTCATGTCACTCTTATGCCGATACTGTCAAGTAAAGTGTAACCAAAATGTCAATGTCCTTTGTTAGTAGGAACCCTAGGTTAGCAGTAGGCAGTACATTAATATAGTAATAACATAGGGACACATTCAGTGTCAGTGTCACATTGATCAGCACTGTTGCAGCCTACCTGTTCTTCACCAGCCAGTAGTCTTGGCCATCTTGAGTTCCGTAGCCAACCACCAGCATGGCATGGAGTAAGTTGGTCTCTTTGCAGGAGGGCTCATTATAGACACCTTTGGACATCACAACATACTGTAAGTCAGTCACTCTTCTCTAGAAACCTCCATCAATCAGTCAGTTAATTCATTGTTTGTTTGTTGTTAATCAATCAATATATCTATGGCTGTGATAGGGCTACTTATCATCAACAACAGCTTGCTTTATCAAGGCACCCAAAGCACTATACAGTGAAGCTCACTAACCACCACCCATGTGTAGCACCCACCTGGTGAACCTCACTAACCACCACCACCCATGTGTAGCACCCACCTGGTGAACCTCACTAACCACCACCCATGTGTAGCACCCACCTGGTGAACCTCACTAACCACCACCAATGTGTAGCACCCAGCACCCAGCTGGTGAACCTCACTAACCACCACCCATGTGTAGCACCCAGCTGGCTGATGCACAGCAGCCATTATGCCCCAGAACACCCACCACACACCAGCTTGAGGTGGAGAGTGAGAACGCTCACCCACACACCAGCTTGAGGTGGAGAGGGAGAACGCTCACCACACACCAGCTTGAGGTGGAGAGGGAGAACGCTCACCCACACACCAGCTTGAGGTGGAGAGTGAGGCAACAGTTCCCGATTAATATTCATAGCGTGACATACGTGTATGTGGTAACTCACCAGACTCATAAGCCCAGAAATCGTTGTAAACATCGATAGCCACAGCCACAGGCCCAACCGAGGCCACAGTGTCCTGCAGGGAAAGCTCGTCTCCCGGGGTCACAGTGACGTATCCTGTGCATGTAGCACCAACGCCCGAAGGCTTGAAACGGCAAGGCAAGTCCTGAGAAACCATGACATGTGAATGATTTGGCCCACAGCAGGCTTCTGTTTTAAAGTCTGTTAACATGTATGCAGTATCTAGTAGACCAGTGTTTCTCAATGTGTGGTCTGCAAGCTAGGATACTGCTTCTTCATGACTTGTTTAAATGTCATTGTAATTTATTTGACGCATGCTCGCGTTTCAAAGTGTCACGCATAGCTGTCCCCGATGTTACAGCAGCTCCTTGTGGAAACAGCAAAGAGTGCACATATCCCATGAGATTTCTGACAAGGAGCAGAAGCTCTCTGCCTCGCCTTACTGTTTATTAATAAAACAATGATATAGAATAGAAACATCTGGAATCTATTTATTTAATCTTGAAGTTGGCTACAAAGAGCATTCATAGCCGAGAGAAAACGATAATTTTTTCTTTATCTGCAATGTTCCAGGAAGATAGGCTTACATTTAAAGGCTGTCCCTGTTTGATCACAGGTCCAAGAAAACGAGTGGATATAACGTCAATGCATTCTAGTTATGTTTCATGTACTTTATTTCATGTTGAGTTTTGCTTCCCAGCATGCATTGCGATTCATTTAGTATTTTTGGCTATTATTAGTTTTTAATATTTTGAAACAATATGGTTTGAACAATTTATCTTAGGCTAGCCTAGGCCTACTCTGATGATGTTTTGAACAATATGCTACGGGATATGCCCATTAAAACGTCATATTAGTTTATTAAGAAATAAACCTAAGAAAATGACACCGTAGATGTGAAAGCAGCACATCCTAGCCCGGTATAAATATCCATGTCTACTCATCATTAGTATAATGCATTCGGAGGACGTGATTTCATACATGCGTGAAAAATATGAGGTGACTGAAGTTGATTGTGTAGTTGTAGAACAAGTCGTTAATGCGTGTTCATGTTCCGTCTACCTCTCTCCTAGCAACGCTGAGACTTAGAGGATGTGATACCATACCAAATTTTTTTTTACCATCGCGAAATATAAACGTTGCGCGCATAACGTCGCGGTGACCATTACAGGACGTCCTCTCAAAGTCTCGTGGATGTCTTTTAGACCTCCCGAACAGAGGTCCGCGGGACGTAAAGGGAACCCTACACAATGTCGAGGAGGTGACGTTCGCCAGGGGATCTTTAGGGGACGTCGCCATTTTGTTTACTGGGTAGTACTGTATCCATTCTATAATCAGCACCACAAATGAACCGCAAATATGAAATTACATTTGGAGAATGAACATTCTGATAGTGAAAAGTGAACATTCTGAAACAAATGAGCGATCGGTAGCCTACCTGTCCCTCATAGGGATAAGCATCCTCGGTGTCTATTCCGCCATTAGCCTGTATGTAGTTAAAGGCATCGTACATCCATCCCCCATGGCAGCCCTTGGTCCCATAGGACCCAGAGCAATCCACCAGCTGCTGCTCACTCAGAGAGGGGAGGCGGCCATGTTTGATACAGGTGTGGGACTCCAGCGCACCTGTCTGACGAGGAAAAGACACGAGACATTATGGCCATACAGACCTCAAGTTATCCATTGTTCTAGTAATCAGGTAGAAAAACATAACCTCTGAGACAGACAGACACACACACACACACACACACACGCTTACACATGCACATGCACACATGCCTGTAACTTACTGTACTGAAGGCCCAGCAGGACCCACATGGGCCCTGATTTTTGACGCCAGTCACGCAGCCCATTTTTCTCCAGTCAAATGAACTGGGAAGCTTAGTGCCCCCTGTCTGTCTTGAAGGGGAAGCCCCTCGCTGGCGTGTGGCTTTGGTCTCATTGGAAAGGATCGTGCTTCTTAGGAGGACAGTGTTATGATGCTCCTCCCTGGTCTGGGAGAGACAGAGGAATGTACCGCAAATAAGCCAATAACAGTTTAACACCAGCCGCACAAGCTCGGACAACTTCAGCCGTCAGGCTTAGATATATAATCACTGCTAATAGCTAATAGCTGCTAATAGCTAATCGCTGCTAATGGCTAATCACTGCTAATAGCTAATCTCTGCTTATCACCAGTCCAAGTGATATTACATGGCTCTGATTGACCAGCTATTGGGAAACAAAGGCATAAGTTTCGGCCAGAAACCATTCATCGAGGTGGATGGTCATAATAAACTTAAATTGGAGGTGACAGAGAGGTCACAGATAAATACACAACATGGAGAAGCCTCATCTCTTGGCCAATATGCTAGCACAGCAGATAACATGCAGTTCTAGCCAGCTCCAGTAATGTTTGACCCACCTAGCAACTATAGCAACAATTGGAGGAGGGGCTTGGGATCGGCCAATAGAAACAAACTGCAATTCTTTTATAGACCCTTTCAACCAAAGATTCTAGAACAGAGCTCTGTTCTAGAATCTTTGCTTTCAACAATAAAAACAAAAACAATGCTTGAACCAAGGGGGCAGGCGAATTCCCGGAAGTAAAAGAATCGACGTAGGCTGGAGGGACCACCTCTCTGCTAACTCCCATAGAAGTCCATTCATTCTAGGATTTTTTTGAAATACCATAACTTCATATAACATATATCCTGTGCCGATATTGTAGCTTCTGTGTAATCCACATAAACACTACAAAGGCAAAACAGACTCCACTACCTCGTCCATAACGTTGGTTAACCGTAAGAAGAATGGTTAGCTTGTTCGGTTGGAGGGAAGCTAGCTTTGACGTAATCTCTCTTTCGCGCCGTAGGGAGATAACCGTATTGTTTGGATAAGAAGCTCAGTCCACCTTACTGTCTATGACGGTAACTCATAAGCAAAACCTATACACGACCGTATGTTAAGGTAAAGCATTACACAGAGGCAACCTAATAATAATAAAAAAGTAAACCTATTTTTTTTTTTAAACGGCACTAATCATTACAGAGGTTTTCGATGGATTGACCGTAGGTCGGAAAAGTGGAAAGAAGATTAGCTTCAAGGCTATAACTTTTTTGTTTTGTTGACTGTTTTTGAAGATGATCATGTATGGTAGCTTCAACATTAACACGACTTGGTGAGGATGATATTAATAATAATACAGAAATAAATGTTTAACTTTGAAGGCGAAGGAAGTGTGAGAAGAATTTCTGTGTATCTATCATATGAGTACAAGATTCAGTTCGATGGCTAACGTCACGAAGTTAAGTGTGAGTCTGCGCAGTACTGGGGGGACCAACTGAAAAATAGTTCTATTTGACTCAGTGCCCTCCCATTGAAAACGACGGAGTCTGTTCGTCCATTTCTTTTACTGTCTATGGCTTGAACGTTCTATTTGGTTCCCAATCTACTTCCTGTGCATTAAGATAACATATGGAATGTTAAAACGGAAGCCTTGTGGGGCCAACTATGATGCTGATAATGGAACTCTCTTGAAAGGGTCTATAAAGTGCTCCTTTACTAGTAAGCCATCCTACCATGTCGGAGAAGTGGTTCATGCCCATGCGGTAGGTCTTGATGCCCTGGTCAGCCAGGATGTTGTGGGTCAGAACCCTGCGGCGGGTGGAGAGCCAGATGTCTTTGCGCTGGGCCTCCTCCTCAGGGGTCCTGTACACCTTACCTACAGGGCAAAGATACTTTTCTGTGTCTCTGAGCAGGGATTATTTACTGTAGTAGAGAAAGCTGAATTTTTCTCTGTGCTGGGATTACTTACTGAGAAAGCTAAACATTCCTCTTTGGCCACAACGACACATATTAAACTTGACTTCAGATAAAATCGTCTGTTAAGAACTATAAACATCAACATAATAACAACAAGTAATTCTATAGCAGACATCAACATCAACAAAAGCACCAAAGTAATTCTATAGCAGACATCAACAAAAACACCAAAGTCATTCTATAGCAGACATCAACATCAACAAAAGCACCAGTCATTCTATAGCAGACCGAGGAGACAGACAGTCTTACACATGGACTTGCTACACTAGACAGAGGTGGACAAAGGCACTGACAGACAGAACATCCCACACAGTTGATTGTACAGAAAGTATAGAATAAAAATAAATGGCAGAAATGCACACTAAGATCAACAAAACACAAGAAAATTTGAAGGTAGAATGTACCATGTAGTAATGATCATAAACCCACTAACATTTCCCTCACCAAACTTGAGTTTCCATGCGTGGAACTCCAGGTCCTCCAGAGAGAGGCTGGCACAGCTCACCACTGCCAGAGAGGCAGCTGCGATGATCAACAGCTTCATGCTGGACATACACAAACTACATGAGGGAGATTGTTAACAGATTGTTAAACCAGCCTGCAGTTCAACACCTCATACAAGGCTGGATGTGAGTGGAGTGGAGAATGTGTGTGTGTGTGTGTGTGTGTACGTGTACATGTGTGTGTGTGTGTGTGTGTGTGCGTGTGTGTGTACGTGTGTGTGTGTGTATGTGTGTGTGTGTCTAAGAGAAAATGAAGTGAATCCATTTACCTGTTTGAAAGTGAATCCTTCTTAGACGATGATTAGGTACAGTTTGACTGACTAAAGTGCGAAATCACTGCCTCCCCTGCCCGGTGACAAATGACTCAAGAGGATCTGTGAACTTCCCTTTTGCTCTGAGCAGCGTCCACGTGACCACAACTTTCAGTTCTGGCTGGAAGACCTGACTGTGACAAAGAGACCTGGAACACTGCCATACAAGAAAAACAGTGAAAGTGAAAGTGTTTCAAGTTAAACCTGAATAAGTGTGTGTGTGTGTGTGTGTGTGTGTGTGTGTGTGTGTTTTACAAGAATGTGTCTTAGCCTAAAACCACTTACTAGTAACAAAATATGATTTCAAAAATGTTTGCGTATGCACATCTGAGTGTCTCTCTCTCTCTCTCTCTGTGTGTGTGTGTGTGTGTGTGTGTCTGGCTGAAGTTAAGGAAATTCACATCTGCTCCACTTCTTGATTGAGTCAGATTGAAAGCTATCTTATTACGGTCAGAAAGTGACTTCCCTCAGAATACGTGTGGTGACAGGTCTAGTTAAGCAGTACAAACCTTGTCCAGAGTAGACTGAAGGACATTCACATCTTTTCCACTTTCTGTTCAGATTTTAGTCTGAGTGAATGTTCCCTTTCCTGTCATAAGGTGCCTTCCCTCAGTGAACATGTGGTGACAGCAGGTCATAGTTAAGCAACACAACCCCTGTTTGTGTGTTTTCATACATGATTCAGATTTGAACTTTTAGTCCACAGCTAGTCCATAACAATATGATAGACATATCTAATTTGAAGCTAAATTTCTATAGGATCACATTATGTCCATTTCCTCGGAGGTTGTCTTCTGAATGAATGTCAGATGAAGCAATGTAAACATTAATACTTGATATTACAAGTTGCTCCAGTATAAACATTTATATTAGATTAGATTCAACTTTATTGTCATTGTGCAGAGTATAAGTACAAAGCCAACGGAATGCAGTTTGTGTCTAACCAGAAGTGCAAAAAAGCAGAAAAGTGCAATGTGATATAACGTTTAGACAGGTGATGCATAGTCAGGACAAGAAATATAGTGCAGTGTAGACAGTAGTATGCAGTAGGTTTACAGAAGAAGGTTTAGAGTAATATAAATTAGATATACTGTAACTATGTGCAGTGTATTAGCAGTTACATAAAAGCAAAATAAATATGGCTATGTGATATGAACAATGTATGAACAACATACAGATATGTGCAATGTAGTAGCAGTAACAATATAATAGTAGTAAGAATAATATAGATATATGCAGTGTATTACTGTAACAGAATATATTATGAAGAAAACAGAATAAATATGGACATTCAGTATGAACCATATAGACAGATATGTACAGTATGTACAGGTACAGCTACAGTGTGTGCAGTGTGGTAACAGTACCATTGTAGTGTAGAAACAATAACATTATAATAGATAGATAGATATACTTTAATTATCCCAAAGCAGGCTTGGAATTTCACCATTCTGGGGGCAAGGCCACTTGGCCTTCAGTTGGGCATATTTGGTGGGGGGCACAAAGGCCACATGTCAGGGCCCCAAGGCCAAAGTTAACTTTACAGTAGTAGGCTATAAAAATGATCAAAGTTGTATTTAGCCTATTCGCTGCAGTAGACCTGCATCACTGTATGAAACATTACAAAAACATGAAACATGACATATTACATAGAACTGTAAATCATCTGATCATCTAATATTTACAGATATATAGGCTATATATAACATTTATTTTATATTTGGCCTGTTATGAAATCATGTATTGAACAATTTAAGCACAGCTCAGCTTTAAGAAACTCAAATAGCCTAGATGCATGCTTAGCATTTTGTGATCATTAAGGCTACTTTCACAAACTCTTAGTCAGCTGTCCTCTGATTTACCAATATCTAGGCGATATTTGTAACATTTATTTTGTATTTGGCCCGTTATGAAATCATGTGGAACAGTGTAAAAGCCAAAATTTGGAGACATCCATGTATGTCGAACTTTACTGCAAATTCAAAACTGGATTACTCTGTACAGGGGACTGCTTTACACCTTTATGTTCGGTAAGGTCTCCTGTTTATTCTGATATATGGTTTGTCATGTGTTAAAAGAAGGGTTCGTAAAGTATTCCACCGAGATGAATGGGTAGGGAGATCATGGGACGCAAAACCTTCAGTAGAATGTATGATTAAATTGAATTATATTATTTACTTTTCTCGCGAACCGTTCAACACAGCAATTATCGGCTAACATCGTTTAAAAGGTGAGAAAAAGCTCTTTCATGTGATACTTGTGATGTCTGTGTGATGAATAGGCTACTTCGCGAGTAGTTCAACTGAAAAAGGGTGAATTTGGACGCACTTTCTTTCTTGCGCTGTCACTTTCTCCACTGCGTAAAAGACTAAATTAATTTGCGCTGTGAATGCTAAGATTATTTTGACAGGCCACAGGCTAAATAAAAATCGCTATTAGTAGGACGCAAAGCAGAATATTGAAAGAAGGGGGCACCAAGGCCACCGTGGCCTGTAAACCTCTGATTTTCAAAGGGGCCTCACGGCCAATGCAAGGGGCTACGACGGCCATGGCCGTCGTGGCCGCTGTGAAATTCCTACCAAAGGGAAATTCAGTTGTTTCAGCAGCCTTAAGAACATACAGCAAGCACACATAGTCCACATACATAAACAAAAAATTACTTTCATAGCTGTCAAGGTACCATACACATCCAAGTACCAAAGTGTAACTGCCTAGTAAGACATAATCAAGACAATTGCCTCCATGTTAGATATAAAAGATTAAAAGATAAGTCGTCTCTCTCTACTCAAAGGAGAGTTGTTGTACAGTGCTATTGCTGTGGGTAAGAACATTTTCTTATATCTGTCCTTACTGCAACTGAGTTGGCGAAACCGCCAACTAAAAACACTTTGAGTATTAAGAATACTAAGAGTATTAAGAATAAGTGTATGTGCAGGATGGATAGTATGAAGAGCAGTAGAATAAGGCTATATATAAGTGTAATTACAGTATGTACATTTGTAAATACAAAAGCAATCCAGTGTTGTTTTTCTCGCCCCTCTGGGTTGGGGTTAGTACGGATGTTACAGAGACGATCTTTCCTGTGATGTTTGTTTGTTAGTTATGTCATGAGACCTTGTCATGAATCAAAGTGTCATGATGTTGCTGTGTGTGCAGATCTCCATTGTGTACCAATTCCAGAGTAGGGATCCCAAAAATGTCACCCTTAGACTAGAACATAGAGTTCTATTCCATTCCCTGCTGAGCTCCTCTGTTCTATTAGTGAGGAATGGTGTGTCAGCCTGGTCAGTATCGTACCGACAGAACAAATACCGAACAGAACAAATACCGGTAGTACATTAATTGGGCCGTTCTGTGTCAAATCAGACAAAATCCAGGAAAATGGTTGCAGCACCGACTCTGATTTTCCTCAAAGTTTGTCTACACAATTTTTAGGTTCCATATCTAAAACCTGTAAAATATTTTTGTTCAATTCTATTGTTTTCATAGTCTTTTTGCCCTTGATTGTTTACACTCTCTAAAAGGCCTTATCTTGGAGGCCATGTTAGGACATTCATATCTTAAAAAGTATTATTCCTAGCCTGATCAAACTGACGATTCAATCATTAAAAGTTTGTCCCACAGTCTCATTGGTTTTATAGAATATTGTGGGGCAGCCGTGGCCTACTGGTTAGGGCTTCGGGCTTGGGAACCGAAGGATTACCAGTTCAAGCCCCGACCAGTAAGAAAAATGTTGGCGGGGAAGAGCATTGCTCTCTCATGCCCACATCCACAGCTGAAGTGCCCTTGAGCAAGGCACCTAACCCCTCACTGCTCCCCGAGCAGAATGGTATGATGAGATGTGTGTTAGAGGCATAAAACCGGTAAAAATGTGTTGTCATTTTTTGCATCGGTGATTATTCAGAAATATTGGGCCTCTGACTTTGGGGTGGCCCAGTCAATCCAATAGAAGTTCCTGCAGTAGGCTATGAGGAGCCCATAATAACATAGACACTTCACCATGCTACAGCTCTTTATACCTGGTTACACTGCAAGAATAATATTTCACCATTTTGCATTGCTTTTACAAACACCTCTTTAATGTCTTCAGCAAGAATTCAAATTCAAATAATTCAAAGGCATATTTATGAGAATGTTCAAATTAGATGTCTGGTACATAATTGTACCAGAATTGCATGGTCCATGTGGCACGGTAATGATTGCTCAATAAAGTATATTCATTCTTTATAACTCCGTCTGGATTCCTGTCCGATCTTGACGGTATCTGGGAGAAAGACAGAAGAGCAAATGAAGGTTGTTATCCCAGCACTGTGTGTGATTTCACACTCACTTTGGACAAATGTTATAGTTTATTCTCAGGTCTCCCATTGCTCTGTAGTTTGAATATTATTCTTCACTTGTAAATCTCTTTAAGTACAAGGGGCCGTCTACACGATGCCGGTTTTTGTGAAACCGGTGAGGTTTTGTTATTGGTTACGCCTTGCGTGTACACGATGCGCTAACCAGTAGGCCATGGCTGCCCCACTTTTAATTAAAGCATCAGGTAAATGGATGAATGCAAATGTGATGTGATGTGTTACTCACACCTACTCACCATTTCACGTTTGGTAAAATACTGGCAGATGCAATGCCACACTGGTTGTTCTTGTTCCTGGACATCTTGATGTAGCCTTCATCTCCCCAGTTCACACCCCAGCTACCAAAGAAATACAACACAGTAAAGTACCTCCAAATAGGAGGTATCTAGCCAAGGTTTCATTGAAAATATCATTTATTATTATTGATTTGGTACTCTACTGTGCTAAAACATCCCCACATTAATATTGAGTTACGTCAAGTGAGACACAGCCATGCAAAATTGAGTTAAACACATTTGTAGTTTAGCCCATTTGTAGTGTAGTTGAGTTAAACACATTTGCGCAGCTTAGCCCATTTGTTTTTACACCTTATTCCAGTCAAATATATTTTGGCAAAATATATTAGTTTACCATATTTGCTGTTTTTGTTAAGAGGACGCCTGTTGTTGGTTGCTATGTAGTCTATTTGTGGTTGCTATCTAGGTAGCTTCTTAGTTTTAGACAGAAAAACTATGTACTCTGTGTCTCTTTAAGAATGACAGACCTTGAGAGTTAGATTAAACTTTTCCTTTTGAAATTGAAAATAATACTTGATGAGTTGAACATACCTGTTCTTCACCAGCCAGTAGTCTTGGCCATCTTCAGTTCCATAACCCACCACCAGCATGGCATGACTTCCAGTGCTCTGGCAGGAGGGCTCATCGTAGACACCTGGATCAATCAACCGATCAATCAATAAATCAATCAATCAATCAATCAATTTAGCTAGCTAACTATCTAGGTAGCCATCAATCTATGTGTCAGTCAATTAGTCAGTTGTTCTAATGTTTACTCCAGTATTTCAGCACACAACGCAACACCTATTTTGAAAAGGATGCAGTGAGTATAAAGTATGTAAGTCACTGTCCTGTGACCTCTTGTGTCACTGTCTTGGTTATGCAAACCCACCAGACTGATAGGACTGGAAGGAGTCATGTCCGGCATCGACCGTCACAGAGATGGGTCCTAACAGTGCCACCGCTACCTCGAGCCCTTCTTCATCTCCAGGGTCTCCCGTGTCATATCCCGTACAGACGGCACCGACGTCAGATTCATCGAAACGGCAGGTCGATCCCTGAGGGACGTTTAAAAGACGATTCATTAATGCATCTTTCATTTGGACCCACAGATTCCACCTCCTGGCTGTGAGTGACATAATAAGCATGTTTGAGTTTAGATGTCTAGACGTAGTGATTGTGGCTGAAGGTACTGCAGGGTTTTATGCTCCAGTATTCAAGAAACATCAAGGACAGTTCATAGTACCTTTGCCTCATAGGGATAAGAGTCCTCTGTGTCTAGTTGTCCGTCATCCAACAAGGTCAAGGAGTCATATGCCCCCTTGACTGTACCGCCTGAACAATCATCAGAAATGCCACAGTCGATCAGTTGCTGTTCACTCAAAGACACAAGCTTTCCGTGAGCAATGCAGACTTGGGATTCCAGAGCACCAGTCTAAATAAGGATAGACAAAACATTGCTTGAATTTATCATTTGTTATCGTTCTGATAGATTTGCTGGGAAGGAATATGTGAACAATCATGAAGATTGGGCACTTCTGGATAAGTTTTTGATTTTTGGCAAGGTGTTAGGTATGGGCCTAAGGTTTTCAAAAATCCATGGATACAAGTTGGGGTGGCCCCCCTAGTGGGGCCATTTTGGATTTTATGGATAACTGCCACTAGGGGGGCCAACCCAACTTGTATCCATGGATTTTTGAAAACCTTAGGCCTATACCTAACACTCTGCCAAAAATCAAAAACTTATCCAGAAGTGCCCAATTTTCATGAATTGCATCCTAGCTAGATGTCACCAAACTCAACATTTAAACACACACACACACACACACACACACACACACACACACAATTATTCTCTCCTGTTAACCTACCGCACTGAAGGCCCAGCTGGATGCACAACTTTGCTGGTCTTTCACTGGAGTCACACATCCCTCCTCCCTCCAGTCCACTGACGTTGACCACTTGGGGCCTTTCTTAAGTCCAAATGGCACAGTACCAGGCCTCTGTGCAGAGTGGGCCGTTTTGGTCGTGTTGGAGCGAGCCAGGTTCATTAGGGCTTTCTGACGGTACTCTGCATTATCCTGTCCAAGAGCCAGAAGAAATCATGCATCGTTTCAGTACTCTGTCACCTGTATAGGGTTCTCTACGCTAAACAAGTTGCTGTTGTGATAAAAACCTGAGATAGTTTGGTATTGCGATTTACAAGGAAGCACTTTCCGTAGTTGCACCAGTGGCTGTTTATGCAGATAGACAACAGTGATATAGAATATGAGCTTGCATAAGAAGCTTGGAAGCGATCCTTTCAATAAGTCAATCTTTTTAGACATACAGTACAGTAGATCATCTGCCCTACCATGTCGGAGAAGTGGTTCATGCTCATGCGGTAGGTCTTGATGCCCTGGTCAGCCAGGATGTTGTGGGTCAGAACCCTGCGGCGGGTGGAGAGCCAGATGTCTTTGCGCCGGGCCTCCTCCTCAGGGGTCCTGTAGGATTTACCTGTGGACCAAACAGCCAGAAAGATGGCAACTCTGCATTTGTTATTAGTTAAATTGTTCTGGGCAGTTCTAAACTAAACAAATATACATTTATACATTAATGCATGCTATCTAATAATAATGCTTGTATTGTGGTATTGTATGTGTATTAATATGCATTGTATAAATGCAAATATTATCTAACACAATAGACGATAACCTCTTCACTTCCTCACCAAACTTGAGTTTCCAGGCGTGGAACTCCAGGTCCTCCAGAGAGAGGCTGGCACAGCTCACCACTGCCAGAGAGGCAGCTGCTATTAGCAACAGCTTCATGCTGCAACATATAACAACAATAGCACAGTTTACATTCTCAGGCAGAGTGTATATATGAATGTGTGAGCAAGAGAAAGAGACACAGAAAGAGAGAGACATAGAGCACCTGAAACAGCCTTGCACAACCTCACTGCCTTGCACAACCTCACTGCCTTGCACAACCTCACTGCCTTGCACAACCTCACTGCCTCACTGCCTTGCACAACCTCACTGCCTCACTGCCTTGCACAACCTCACTGCCTTGCACAACCTCACTGCCTTCACTGCCTTGCACAACTGACAGACTGAGAAAGTCATTTGTCCCCAGGGCCATTGATCACCATGACCACTATCACCATTGCACTACCACCATGACACTCATTCACACAGAGCACCTTAGAGCACCTTACCATGCCTTACTATGCACAGAGAATCACAGGCTCAGTCTCTGCCTCAGTCATTGCAAGCGCCACTGACTTATTAATCACCACTATGTGGATACTGTTTTTAGAATTGATTTAGATTAAGTGTTAGTAGATTAAGTGTTAGTATAAAAATGTGTTTGTGTTGTATGTATGCTGCTGAGACCTTGAGTATCTATCTATCTCTGACTATCTATCGAAACACTCACCTAAGTGCCTTGGAACCTGCTATGGATTGCGATGAGAGGCAGTTTGACCGATGACTTAAAGCACACACTCCTCTACCCTGAGCTGAATGATGTACTCTCACACACCCCTCTACCCTGAGCTGAATATACTCTCTCACACTCCTCTACCCTGAGCTGAATGATGTACTCTCTCACACACTATTTTAACCTCTACGTTGTCCTGAATCAGCCTCCTCCAATTGACCACAAGTTCCTGCAATGTTTCTCAATTCCGTTCAGATGACCTCACCTCAGAGATAAGGGTCCGCATCTCTTTCATTAAATAGATGTTTTTGTGTGAAAGAATTCAGCCTCCGTTCATATTCCCTCTAAACTTTTAATATGAAGAGTTTGGTTACAAAAGGGTTTTTGGTGAAAAGGTGATACACAGGTCATTGTTATTTGATTAATCTTTACTCAATCAAAACAACACAAGGTTAGGACTATTCTAAGGGCCCAGCACAGACAGGGGGCCCCCATAGGCAGTTGCGTAACTACCGACGATGCTGCCGGTGCAGTGCACCAGAGCGCCCTCCACTACACATTATTGTGTTACAGTAAACCTGGAGACTTGGATCACCTCCGTAAGGTTTCATGCAGCTTTTTTACTGTTGCATTTGTAAGTGTTTTAAAATGGATGTAAATATGTTTTCTTCATTTGCGTTTACAAAAACACGTGGATATAATTTATTGCCCCTCGGCCTGTACTGCAGGTACTGGGCCGGGGATTTTACTCATGTGATAAATAAAGCGAATCTTGCATCTTGAATACAAGATTCAAGGGACATATGAACCTGAAGCTGGATATTGCTCATCTACACAAATTGATGTAACATATTAAATATAACATCTTAATGATGGTGGGGGGGGGAGGGTATTTTGCATTCAGATAGGACAGTGACAAGAGGCAGTAAGTGAGAGGAGAGAAGGGGTTGGGGGGGGGGGGGTTGTGGCAGGACATTACAGTGGGTTGGATTCAAACATGTTTTGGTGGTCCAGTGGTGCAGTCAGAACCACCTAGAGCTTAACCCCAAGAAGATTGCCCCCCACCCCCCTCGCCATTCAGAACGACACAGGGTCTAAGGTGGATTCCTTTAGGTTCCTGGGATCAACCATTTCACAGGACCTGCAATGGTCACTCCACATTGACACTATCCAGAAAAAAGGCCCAGCAGAGGTTATACTTCCTGAGACAGCTAAGAAAGTTTAATCTGCCTAAGGAGCTGCTGACCACTTTCTACTCAGCCATCATTCAGCTATCATCCGCACCTCCATCACTGTCTGGTTTGGGTCTGCCACCAAATAGGACAGGGCCAGACTGCAACGGAAAATTAGGGCTGCAGAGAGGATCATTGGAGCTGACCTTCCCTCCATCCAGGACCTGTACCGGTCCAGGGTCAGGAAAAGGGCAGCTAAAATCTCTACAGATCCCTCACATCCTAGTCACAAACTCCTTCCCTCTGGAAGACGATACAGGGCACTGATTGCCAAAACCAGCCGACACAAAGACAGCTTCTCCCCCCATGCAGTCACTCTGTTGAACACTCAGAAACAGCCCCCACCCTTACACTGAACAAAGTCAATCAACACTGTTCTGCTCATCTACCTCATGTGTACTTCAACCTTACAGTTACTGTATTGTTATTAATATATAACCATTGCACTGAACAGCCTTGCACTATATTTATATTTAATCTTAAACCTCAGTCTATACTGATATTGCAATATTCCCACCCTCCTTTCAACTGTATATTGCATCTTGCCTGTGTCTGTTGAGGTGTCCACGACTTGGCAACCTTGACAGTGACAATGCATTACCCTATACCACCCATAGTGTCTATTTATTCATTAGCAAATGTACATACTGTATTTATTCTTATACATAGACATATTCTACTGCCCTTTATTCTACTGTCATTCTATTCTTACTAGGGCTGTCAAAATAACTGATTCATTTCGATTAATTAATTTGAGAAAAAATAACTGATTAAGAAAATGAGTGCAGATTAATCGATTCCATATGACCTTTGACCCCCGAGCCGTTCTAGTCTGTAACCATTCGACTGTAAAATGAAGGAGAGAGAAGAAAATGTGCTGCCTAGATCATTGATTGGAACATTTACTTTTAAAAAACGGCCTGATGGTGTTGATAAAAATAAAGTGTTGAAAATAAAGTCCTCTGCAATGTCTGCAGCAAGGAATTTGCATATCACCGGAGTTCATCAACTCTATAGTCGCACATCAATGCAAAGAAATAATTGTTGCCATTGAGGGGAGTGTTAATTTATTTTCATTGTGTCCCCTAGGTTATATCTGTGGCCTGAAATCGATTGACAGCCCTAATTCTTACTGTTCTGTTTTATTCTTTTATTTGCAAATGTACATACTGTATTTATTCTTCTACATAGTCATATTCTACTGTCCTTCATTCTACTGTCCTCCTATTCTTACTGTTCTTTTTTTATTCTTACTGTTCTGTTTCTAGTTCTGTTTCTATTCTTACTGTTCTGTTTTTATTCTTACTGTTCTGTTTTTATTCTTTTACTCTTTTTATGGTTTTTATTTGTATTCTTATATGTTAAGTGTGTGTTGTACTTTGAGTGCAAAGATTAACCGGAGTCAAATTCCTTGTTTGTTTACGCAAACATGGCCAATAAAGCTGATTCTGATTATTTGATTTAATGATTTAGTATAGGAAGAGGCGGTCAGGAAGAGGAAACACATGTGATCTCTGAGGCCATTGTTAACTGATGCATGCAATTATGTGGTGGGAAACACAAACTCATCTGCATTTTAGAAGAAGTGGAGTCAACAGAAATCAGCTGAGAAATAGCTCAGTCAGTTCACACAAATCTACTTTTACCTTAACTAAACCGAAAGTCCTCTCATTTGCAAAATTGTTCGACTAGCCTACTATTTTAGTGGTCTGTGGTGGTCAGGCCCTTTTTTTACCAGACTCTTTTCCCTTTTTTAATGAACTACTTGCCTCTGAGACGTATTAGTGGTGGTGGAGGAGGCAGTAATAGTAGTAGAACTGGTGACCGTTTGATATTTTGACTCACATGGTTTGGAGTCTGTACGAGAGGATCTAGTGCTCCTGGAATGTCTGTTTATGGTTAGTGGCCCTGTGTTGCTATGTGTAGAGCAACTGAATATTTCATACCAATCAAGTGATCCCAAATATTTCAGAGAAAGCCTGGAATATACAGTCCATTTCCATTCTGTTCTACTCTACTCTATCACACAGATCGCACTTCATAGACTGTGATTACATTAAGAATACTGTAGTGTGTATTAAGACTGTGATTACATGGCCCCAGCAGCAGACATTCGAATGAGTTGATGGTCATATTCATAAGAGACCACTGCAAATTTGAATATGTACGGAGCCCCTAAGGGGACATGAGCAAAAAAAAATCTAAAGTTTAGTTTCATGTGCTCACATGAAATTTTTTATGTGCTCACCTGAAACTTTCATGTGAAAAGGTTTTGCGTGCGCACACAAAACCTTCATATACTCATGTGAAACTTTCATGTGCGCACATGAAATTTTTACGTGAGCACATGAAAGTTTCAGGTGAGCACATGAAAGTTTCACGTGAGCACATGAAACTAAACTTTAGATTTTTTTTACTCATGACCCCTTAGGGGCTCCGTAAATATGACCGTCAACTCATTCGAATGTCACTCAGCAACCGTAGGACTGGGCTAGGCATAAGTGCTTGTCTTGCCCATCTGCCAAAGTAATGATAGGTCACTGAAGTAAGGATTATTTTCACTCTTTCACAAACTACAAGGTTGCTGCAAGGAGTTATCTAACGATGTGATTGGGATCTTAGACACACAAATGAGAAAGCAGTTCTTGTATGTGTCAGGGAAAAGACTGAGGGCCAGATGTACGTACATTTGCGAACGTAGCGTTATCAGCGGCATGGACACACCGCAGATTGCGAACGCTGTCAGACCCAAGTTTCTGTCGTATTTATCAATCGTTCAATCCTTAGTGTACACTGCCCCTTTCTCTGCCTTTCTCCGACCAATAAACACAACATCCACAACTGAATGGCAGCGCCTACATACAAGCGCAGTTGAATGAAGTTAACTGATGACAACATTAAAAAGAATCAAACGTTTAGCGATCATGAAATAATACTATACATGATAAGATGTAGCCTAAACAAGCAGGGAGATAATGAAGATCAGTAGTTCTACTCAAACTTGTGCACGTAGGCTATGGAAGATTGGTCAAATCTAGCAAGTAGGAACGTTTTAAGTGAATGACGGGAAAGTTGAGGTTGCTTTTGGTAGTACAAATACTTTCACCACAAAAACTGGTGTTCTAAATAGCGATTCTGTTGTCTTTGAAAGGTTCTCTTATTGACTCATTGAACTACAATTTGGATTAACACCTGCTTTTACAAGGCGGAAGTATTTAGGCGCAGAATAGACGTGCACTTTCAGGAGCAGTCTTTGTACATACCGCGGAATACATAATTAGGCGCTCTTTACTCTTCCCCTCCCATCTTTTTACGCTAAACTCCCACTCTCCCCTGGATCCTCCCATGAATGCATATGCATGACATGACAATCGCAATCTGCCACTTTCAGCTCCCGCGGCAGGCAGTTTGCGCTTTTACATCATTGCATCCTGTTTGTACATACCTCGCAATGATTTTACACGCACATTGCGAAACAAATACGCCTGCCTATACGCCAAATGGCCCTGAGGTTAGCCACGCTGGAACCCATTAGTGGCGCTCCAGCGCCCCCTAGAGGTCCTACTGTATATTTCATGTTGTTTGTAAACACATAAGCACATGTCTCCGAGGCCTGTTAACCCTTCATGTGCCACCCAAGCCACGTCTGCTCCACCACTTCCACTTGGGCTCCTGTCTTTCAAGCTGATGAAGAAATGAATCCTTAAAAAAATGAAGTCTTACTTTCGATTGTGTAACCTAGCTTATGCAAGTGATGATTTGCTGACTCGCATCCTGTGCAGGAACTGCTAGTTCTGCATTGTTTGCCTTCTAAAAGCAATGTTTGACTTTAGCCCTCATGTCAATACTGTAAGTATTCCCTTAAAGGGGCTGTTATAATGTTCACAACTCACATCAAGGTTGACTGAGATCAGGTAGCTTCAGACCCCCGTGTCTCACCCAATAAGGGCATCTGCCATCCTGCCGTCTCCCCAGACCAGGCCAGCCTCTGCCTCTCCTACTTCCCCTGAACCTGACACTGTACCTGGTCTACTCCATCCTGGATCCCCCTAACACTGTACCCAGTCTACTCCATGTTGAATACCCCTAACCCTGTGCCCAGTCCATGCTGAATATCCAACACTGTGCCCAGTCCATGCTGAATACCCCCAACCCTGTGCCCACTGCCCAGTCCATGCTGAATACCCCCAACCCTGTGCCCAGTCCATGCTGAATACCCCCAACACTGCAATGAAAAGAGTAGCACTTGTACTCCACCCCAGTGCCCTACCCCAGTGTTCTACCCCAGTGTTCTGTCCCAGTGCTCTAACCCAGTGTTCTGCCCCAGTGTTCTGCCCCAGTGTTCTACCCCAGTGTTCTACCCTAGTGCTCTAACCCAGTGTTCTGCCCCAGTGCTCTACCCCAGTGTTCTACCCTAGTGCTCTAACCCAGTGTTCTGCCCCAGTGCTCTACCCCAGTGTTCTGTCCCAGTGATCTACCCCAGTGTTCTACCCCAGTGTTCTGTCCCAGTGATCTACCCCAGTGCTCTACCCCAGTGTTCTACCCCAGTGTTCTGTCCCAGTGATCTACCCCAGTGATCTACCCCAGAGTTCTACCCCAGTGTTCTACCCCAGTGCTCTATCACTGCTCAACCCCCAGTGCTCTAGGTTTGATTCTGATGAGGGCACGTTGTTTGTTTGCACTTCATAAATACTCCCTATACCCCAGTTTTGAGTAACCTGGTTATGCTAGGTGAAGTGCCCTGAAAGAAACCATGATACTGTTCCATGTGTACACCTTCTCCCGGTTTCTCACGCAAACGTGTGATTGTATGAGGAGCCGAGATATGGTCTGTTAATATAACTCTTTTGCTGGTAACCGAGATAAGGTCTGTTAATATACTGTAACTCTTTTGCTGGTAACCAAGATAAAGTCTGTTAATATAACACACAAGCAGTATGTAACGTAAACATGGCGTGACATGAGGATTCTGTTGAAATAATGCTTTTTGGCGAAAGAGGAAGCCACACAAAGAATAAGCACATGACAGTTGAGTTTGTGGTGTTGGCGTGTCATGTGAGGTTTTCAGAAGCCGTATGGGATTCATACGTATATGTCCATTCATGACGAAATGAACAAAAGTAATGGGCAGCTCTTCAGATGAAGACTTTCTTCAGATACCCATTTTAACTCATTCATTCATTTCACATCTCACTCACTCATTGCTCTATCGTAGCCTTTTTAAAAACAGTCTAGACAAACGTAGACATAGGCTGTCACACAAGGGCTGCCTCATCAAAGCAGGAAATTTGGAGGAGGATAAATGTGTATGATGCAAAGCAAAAGCTGACATATACACCTCATTGGATTATTGAGTGTGTTCTCTAGGCTACCAATGATCACATTTGTGTATATTGCATATTTTATTTATGACTTCAAAAAGTGTGTATTTGTGGACATTTTATTTCAGTAACAGTGTCAAATCTACAACAATTATTGATTAATGTGGACACCCACAGTACCCCCCACACACACACACAGGAAAAATAAATCTTCAAATAATCAAGCCAGTTCCCCATATGCAGAATATTTTGAAACTCCTCTTTTCATGTTTGCTTGAAGCTAAATCAAATTTGATAGATAAAAGCACAAACAATTGCAGCAATAATTGTTTTGTTTTTCTGTATTAGTATTACATGACCAGTGGACTAGGCGTTGTGAGCTATAGTGTCTTCATATTTCTCTGTAGGAAAACTGTAAGTGCAACTGAAACCCTGAGTTTGTCACATGAGGTGATGAACTTCTTTGAACATGACCTCAACTTCCTGCATGCCCTATACATTCTCAGATCTATCCAAAGATACGCTTGAAAAAATAGCCTTAGAGTATATGTGGTGGAGGTAGAGGCATCTCCTGTTAATCAGATGTCTGGTCTTGTGATTAATGAACAAGTTAATAAATTCCAGAAATGTCCTCAATGTTATAAACCAACTCATCATCAGACTTGAGGGAAGAAACAATAAGAGGCAATGCCACATTGGTTGTCCAGATTTCTAGACATCTTGATGTAGCCATCTTCTCCCCAGGAAGTGCTCCAGCTAAACAAACACAATTGAATATGTCAACAAGGTTATTAATATAAAACAGTGATTAGATGGCCTAATTTGAATTGATTTAAGTCTATTGTCCATCATGCTTCCATTTTTATGTATATAACTAAATAAAATATATATGCACGGCACACTAATGGCTTTGCACATCGGTCAGATTAGGGTCCAAGACGTCTCTACACAGTTCTGTGGGACTGGGTTGTGTTGATCAGTGTGGTTGCAGCCTACCTGTTCTTCACCAGCCAGTAGTCTTGGCCATCTTCAGTTCCGTAGCCAACCACCAGCATGGCATGGTTCAGCCTAGTTCTGCTGCAGGAAGGCTCATCATAGACACCTGTGCAAATCAGCTCATTAGGCAAGGCAGTCCTTTTAGGCAAGTCCTCCCACTCGGTTGGCAAAAGTTTGAACTAGCCAACTAGCTCCGCTGGTGTGAAAACGCATGGGACTCATGAGTTTTAGCGCTATCCTATTGCGTGCAGAGGGAATTTGAAAGACAACCGTTTATTCCGCCCCTCGGATTGAGCGCTGCCAATGGTGAGTTCCCAGACCCTACATCTTGATCTGGGTCTGGCTCGTCAGGCTAGGACAGGAGTGTGATTTGATTTGATTTGAATTGAATTTGGCTAATGTGCTCAAGCATCAACAACCTCACAGTAGAATTGCAAACTGTGCCTTTAAGTCTACAATGTAAATATACAAACTGTACCTATAAGTCTACGGTGTAAATATACAAACTGTACCTTTAAGTCTACAATGTAAATATACAAACTTTACCTTTAAGGCTACGATGTAAATAATAATAATACGTTTATTTTATATAGCGCCTTTCTCAAACCCAAGGTCGCTTTACATAGTAGGAAGGTAGGGAAACACAATAACAAACAAACAAACAATACAACAGACAAAGGCAGGGAAACACAATAACAAACAAACAAAACAATACAACAAAGACAAGTTATCTGTATGGAACTATGTGTTGGGTGTGGAGGAGAAGTGATCATTAAACAGAAAGGTCTTGAGATGTGCTTTGAAGAAAGGAAGAGAAGGAACGGCACGAAGGGGTTGGGGGAGGGAGTTCCAGAGTTTGGGGGCCAAGGCACTGAAGGACCTGCCACCCATACAAACATTGTAAACATACAAACCGTACCTTTAAGTCTATGATGTAAATATATAAACTGTACCTTTAAGTCTACAATGTAAATATACAACAGGACCCACCAGACTGGTAGTTTCGGAAGTCGTTCTCAGCATCAATGGCCACAGACACGGGTCCCTCGTTGGCCACAGCTTCCTGCAGAGCGGACTCCTCTCCTGGAGGTTTCACCTCAGTGTAGCCTTTACAGGACACACTGATAGCCGAGCGCTTAAAGCGACAGGTGTCATCCTGAGAGGCATTCATATTTGCCTTGTTAGCAGATGGCCCAGTCTACACAGTCTAAAACTAGCTGTGACAAAATACATGTAGCATTGCTTCATAATACTTTATTGCATTCTTTTGTAATATAGAAATAATAATAATAATAATAATACACATTATATTTCTGTATACCCAGTAAAAATATGTTGTTCCCCTAGGCCTACTCCTACAGACAAAGTGTACTTCATGTGAAATACAGTAAATGAGCTGTTTTGGGGAAGTGAACAGGTTGAGAGGTCTGTGAGAATGCACTATTTTGTGCTTTACTTTACCTTACTTTAGGGTTGGATTTAAGAGTTAGATCTGCAGCTGGCCAAAATATCACAACCATAAATGATACTGAACATCCAAATGAAGAGTGCATTATCTGTTATAGTACCTCTGCCTCGTAAGGATACGAGTCCTCAGTGTCCACTCCTCCAGTCTTGATGACGTACTCATAGGCCCTGTCTATGTAGCCTCCATTGCAGCCTTCGTTCCCATAGGACCTAGAGCAGTCCACTAGCTGCTGCTCGCTAAGAGAGGGGAGGCGTCCCTTATATATGCAGGTGTGGGACTCCAGCGCACCTGTCTGGATAAGAACAAACAAAAGACACATCGCTGCAAAACCACTCCATTCTTCACATACCTCAAGCGCATTTCCTCAAACTCTGTTCAGTGGCTCATGTGAAACAGCCATATGCTAGCAACACCATCACCATGGGGTAGATACCCAGGAAAACATATTTAAAGTCATGCAAAGCATCTGGTAATTTAGCAGAATTTAGCACTTTTATCCAAAATAACACAGACTCTCAGAAGTGGGTTCAAAACCAGGACGGACCCGGGTCGTGGTATTGAATGTCAGGTGACGACGACGTCACTGTTGTTCCACCACGGCAACTTACAGTTACATATTCTTTTTTTTTGTGATCAACTGTTTATTGAGTTATATAAATGGGGACGGGGGGGGGGGGGGGGGGGGGGGGCAATACGGTTACATGAAATAATAAAATGATACATGACATATAAAGGCATACATTGTGTTAAAAAGAAGAGATTAAAAATGCAAAATGACAAAAATAGATATTTACAGAGAAAGAGAAAAGAAAGAGCACTCAACAGCAACATGTATTTTATACAATGACGCAACTCATCACACAAGAGGTATGATATCTTTGACCCTGCAAATTAATGCCTCCCATTTTTGTAAGGTGGATACAGTTACATATTCTGATGGAAAAGTAAACCTGTACTGTAAAGCACTTTGGATAAAAATCACCTGCTATTATTCTACCTTGTCTATTATTAATGGAAAATAAACTGTAACCATTCCAAAAATGATCACCATATTTTGTCAGAGAGTAAGGAAACACGATGAATTGAAGTAATGTCTTATTTGACAACATTACTCTAACCCGTAAAACCCCGTAAAACCCATGAAAAAAAATGAGTTACTGTACGGGGCGGAATCTCTTGGAATTTTCGTTTATGTTTTGAACGATTAATTCTAGAATAGCGTAATAATAATGGGCTAGCGCGTCCTCCTATTTGGGTTGCCAAATTAGCAAAGGCCAACTGTCAACAGCTGTCAGTTGTAGTCATGAACGCTTACGAGAGGCAGGCAAATTTCCAAAAATTAAAACAAGAAACAAATTAAGTGGAGGAGGAGGAGCTTCCTGAGATGGTGACGTCTTTGTCAAACGAAGAATATCAAGTCTGACGCAGAGCTGGCCATATTTCTCCACAACAGGTAGCCTAGGCTAAACTTCATCTGCATCGCTAACTTCAGCTAAATATGTTACGTTGGTTAGAGAGGTATTTTTTGTTTTCACTGTTTCCGTAATGTGTAGCTGGGTCATGGTTGGAGAAACGTTAAAGCAGCTGTAGGTCAACTAACGTTAGCTAAGTCTTCATTACATCTGGCAACCCAGAAGAGGCTCGCGCCTGGTAGTCTTGAGAATGTTTTGATTTTGGCCTGCAGAATGTTCGGTAACAATCCTACAAATCGCACCTTTAATGTAGAGGAAGATTGGGAACCAAAAGAACTTTCAAGCATTGTTTTTGTTTTTATTGTTGAAAGGGTCTATATAAATAAACTTGACTTGACTTGACTTGACTACTGTTTGTATGTCCAGTAACTTACGGTACTGAAGGCCCAACAGGATCCACACTGCTGAGTCTGGTCTTTGACAGGAGTCACACAACTCTTTGTCCTCCAGTCTACAGACTTAGGAAGCATAGCGCCCCCTTTCTGTTTGGAGGGTGTTCTACCAAGCTGAGCCATGGTTTTGGTCGCATTGGAAAGGAGTGTGCTTCTGAGGAGGAGAGTGTTATGGTATTCATCGTTGTCCTGTTAAAGAAGAGGACAGTATACAGTGACGAAGCGTGGACTGACCAAGACCAGGTGTATTGGAAAGCTCCATAGTAGACATGATTAGCATTTAACTTATTCTACAATTGATAAGCGAATCCTACCATGTCGGAGAAGTGGTTCATGCCCATGCGGTAGGTCTTGATGCCCTGGTCAGCCAGGATGTTGTGGGTCAGAACCCTGCGGCGGGTGGAGAGCCAGATGTCTTTGCGCCGGGCCTCCTCCTCAGGGGTCCTGTACACCTTACCTATCAGGTAAACACGAAGAGTGAAACATGCTTT
Source organism: Alosa sapidissima (assembly GCF_018492685.1). NCBI lineage: Eukaryota > Metazoa > Chordata > Actinopteri > Clupeiformes > Clupeidae > Alosa > Alosa sapidissima. Next base: position 5,465,205 of record NC_055957.1, on the reverse strand, counting down.
ATTCTCTGTAGTCTGTGTGGAGATTGATTGACAGATAGACAATTAGAGAGGTCAATGCAGGATATGTTTTGTGTACTTTATATTCAGAGAACGTGTGCTCATTTTACTAAATTGTGTTCTCATTGTTATTTATGTAATATGAGCACACTATTTAGTAAAACGAGTGCACAATTTTACTTAATTGTGCACACAATCTAGTAAAATGAGATTATATATTAAACAATTTAGCCCACAATTTAGTAAAATGTGTGCACATTCTCTCGATATACAAAATAATCTTGCAATGACACCCCTCAGGCTCTGTACAAAACAGAAAGGTTGTTGCCTCATCATTGAATGATGCGTCACATTGTCCACTTTTCTTGAAACTGCCATTGCTTCTGGTCAACATTTTCCTTTTTCTTCAGGAAGAAAGATTGGCTAACATGTAGTTGTGAGGAACAGCTCTGTTGATTCACTTGTGATAAACTCTTTTGATGGTTTAGTTGGCTGCCAAACACAGCTAACAAAACGCAAAGTTGATATGCAGGCTCATTACAATAGAAATCAACCAAGGGGTCTTGCAGGCCGGGACTTTTGAGACCACTGGTGTAAAAAGACATCTAAACATTCAAATTACTAAACATGTCAAATGAAATGCTATAAACATAAAATGGATTTTTTAAAAATATATCTCTAGTTGTGCAAACTACCATAAAATGTGTGGTATATACAGTAGAGTGTCAATCAAACTATTAGAAGATTTTAGAAGATTCAGACTAATAGAAGATTACCGGTATTCTCTGTATAAAGTTATTGCAGTGAGCAGGCAGTGGGCTGCAAGCAATGACGGTTATCAACCAATGAGGTGACTCAACTGATTACACTGACGTCATTTGGGTTAGGGGTAGGTGATGGACAAGCTACTTAGAAAATGTAGTGAGCTAAGCTAAATGAAGCTTAAAGGAGAATTCCGGTGTGATATTGACCTAAAGTGTATTGAAACATGATACCGAGTGTGAACGTATGTCTCATAGCCCATCTCGACTTGTCCCCTGCACTCCAAAATCTGGCGCTAGTTAGCCGATGCTACCAACAACTTTTTCAGTAGTGGTGCTTCGGCATCGGGCTAGCCAAAAATAATTCAGTGGAAATGCATGGATTCCAGTTTCTTCCAGTAGCAGCAACTGGAATCCATGCATTTCCACTGAATTATTTTTGGAATCTGATCCCTTATCATAGCTGTTCATTCTTACTCCTTGCTCGACTTATCGTGACTAAATTCAAGATGGCTGCAAACGCTAAACTTCGTGAAGATACTGTCTGTATAAATCGTCTTGTAAGTAAACTACCAGTGCTTTTTCAAAGTTCTCAATGTCTCGTTTTAAATGTCAGGGCCCTCGGAAGTCTACCAATGAAGTGTGGAGATACATTGAGCCTCGTAAATGGGTGTAAAACAGTGATTTATTTGCATGGCTAGCCCGATGCCGAAGCACCACTATTGAAAAAGATGTTGGTAGCATCGGCTAACTAGCGCCAGATTTTGGAGTGCAGGGGACAAGCCGAGATGGGCTATGAGACATACGTTCACACTCGGTATCATGTTTCGATACACTTTAGGTCAATATCACACCGGAATTCTCCTTTAAAGTATAAGTATATATAATCTTTTGATCCCGTGAGGGAAATTTGGTCTCTGCATGTATCCCAATCCGTGATTTAGTGAAACACACTCAGCACACAGTGAACGCACAGTGAGGTGAAGCACACACTAATCCCGACGCAGTGAGCTGCCTGCTACAGCGGCGCTTGGGGAGCAGTGAGGGGTTAGGTGACTTGCTTAAGGGGACTTCAGCCGTTCCTAATGGTCGGGGTTCGAACTGGCAACCCTCCGGCTACAAATCCAAAGCGCTAACCGGCTGCATCCATTTGCTTTTACGGACTTCTAATTTTCATAAGTACTTTTGCACTTTGGTGGAGACACTTTGCGCTTTAGCTAATCACCTGCATCATGTAACAGGTACTCCCTCTAACGGGTATATATGCATGTGCATGTTCATCTTGTAAGTCTTTTTGAGTCCAGAACCTACTTTAACCTAAGGGGACTGGACGTCTTGCACAAATTTAGCTTGTAGCTTAGCGCACTACATTTTGCCCATCAGTACCCAAATAGTAAAATCAGATTGGCAGACAGCGGACCGCTGGTGGTATGCTGCCGGTGGCGTGCCACTTGTGGACCACTATCTCTTTAATTTTAACTTGTCATGAATATTAAGAAAATAGGCCTATATTAAATGTTTATTAAAATGATGTATGGAGTATAACTGAACAAATGAAAAAGATTTTAGACCAATAGTGGCAATATATTGGGCCATTTGTCTGCAACCCACCAGCGGACCACCAGAGAACCAATGAGCAAAATTCCAGCGGACCGCCAGCTATGCCCCCAGTAGACCGACAGTGGTCCGCCAGCCTCTTGCTATCTGGGTAATAGCAAGCAGTAGTTATTACCTAATGAGGTGATTAAACTGATTACACTTAAGTAATTTGTCACCTCCACTGATGTCATGATATAAAAAATAGAAAACTGATTCATTTGAGTCCCCTCACCAAACTTGAGTTTCCATGCGTGGAACTCCAGGTCCTCCAGAGAGAGGCTGGCACAGCTCACTACTGCCAGAGAGGCAGCTGCTATTAGTAACAGCTTCATGCTGCCCACAGAAAAGAATCACTGGTTAATTCTCATATATGCGTTTGTGTGTGTGTGTGTGTGTGTGTGTGTGTGTGTGTGTGAAATTTGAAGCCTTTTACCTCTGAAGAATGAAGTCTTCGGTAAACGATGATGAGACAGATGAATTGATCAAAGAGACAACTCACTTCATCCTCTGACTGGAGACCAAGAGCTCAAAGAGGATCTTTAAACTTCTCTTTAGCATTAAAAGAGCCGTGTCCACATGACCACAGCTTTCACTTCTGTTTGGAAGATCCGACTGTACCTGTAAGGGCTGTGATAACTTTTATCCCCTCTTGTGGTTCGGTGTACATGCGCAGACATGTTGTGTTTTGGGAGAAGGTTTAGGGGTTGGAGATATCATCATTATGAATCATTAATTGTTATGTTCAAAACATGAATGTGTATTGTGTTGAAGTACATCGTAATAAGCCATTGTTATGGATTGTGGTAAACTGTATCTATCACATCAGGAAGAGGAAACAAGGACAATGTTACAAACACATGACGTATTGTGGTTGCAGTTTTGGGCATTCATGTGGTGGGGAACATGTGCAAATCACACCGCCTGATGTGGCTAAGGCATATATTAGTTAAAGGGATACTCCACCATTTGGGGAATTACACTCATTTTCCACCTCCCCTTGAGTTAAACAATTGATTTTTACATTTCTCCAGTTCATCCAGCCGTTCTCTGAGTCTGGCGATACCATAACTCCAGCCTAGCATAGATCATTGTATCTGATTAGACCATTAGCTTCTCGCCTGCTAGCATCACGTTTAAAAGTGACTAAGATTTCTGGTAATTTTCCTATTTAAAACTTCTCTCCTCTCAAGTTAGAAAGTGTAATAAGACCAATGGAAAATGAAACGTGGCCATTTTCTAGGCTGATTTGACATGGAACTGTAGGCCTTCTCTCATTCCAGCGTAATAATCAAGGAACACCATGGGCGCAGCAGCACAATGATATCACGCAGCACCTGAAAATAGTCCCTGTAGGCTAACTTCCAGCAACAAGGTTGAGCTGCAGCAGACAAATTGGTTAGTGACTGAATTATTCCACAGCCCGTGACTAACGGCATGTAGGCGTGTGTTCCTAGCCAGGTTAGTCAACTACAGTGCAACAACACAGCATCATCTGATCGCCATCGAAAAACAGTGAGATGAGCAAGTCATTTCCACTTCATAGACAAGACGACGGCATAGACAAGACGACAGGGCACACAGTGTCCAGTATTCTACACTCAACTGACCATTCTGACTGCACTATCTTGTTTCTGGGTTCCTGGTGGTCAATGTGACGCCTCAGCTCTACCGTGCTGGGTCTGCCTCTTCCTCCCTTGCTGGTCATGAAATTGTTTGTGGCTCGTTCTTGTCTGTCCCTCTCTTGGCCTGCAGGAGGAGCTCTGGAGGGTCTACTGAAGTGGCTAATTGATGGCCTAATTGGATGGTGGATAAAATCAGTGTTCTCCAGCTGGCTAACTCTCTCTGGCACTGCACTCGTGAGCACACTCTCAGCACTGCACTCGTGAGCACACTCTCTCTGGCACTGCACTCGTGAGCACACTCTCGGCAGGGCACTCGTGAGCACACTCTCGGCAGGGCACTCGTGAGCACACTCTCGGCACTGCACTCGTGAGCACACTCTCGGCAGGGCACTCGTGAGCACACTCTCGGCAGGGCTGGGTGCAGCACTGCTCCTTTACCTTTTGCACTACAGATCCGCATGCTGACCTACACGACAGTTTGCTTTTCCTTACACGTACTGACTTTATAAATATCTCAGTTAATAAATATACTTTTGGTTAAAATATGCTTTGGTGTGGTCTCCCCTTCATGTTGTGCTCACTACGAGCCAAGTGGTGATGACATCAATGTCAAGACTTGAATTTTGGCAGGCTGAATTTGTGACACTGAAAATTATTGGGCTGAATATTACTTGGCAAACAAATATATACATGGAACAGCCATTTAGAAAAAATATATATTTTTGCCTTGAATTTTGAATGCTGGAATTTTGTTTTCAATTGAAATATAGGTAGACTAGTGTTTGACCCTAAATAACTGCAATACAGAAATATTGAGCTATTGTTATTGTTTTTGTTGTCAGTTTGTGTATTACAGTGCAGAGAAAGAATCAAACACTGTTGGTCTATGCTAGTGTTTTTATTCAGTTAATGCACTTCAACGTGTCCTTTTGCATTAACCACTAATGACACTGATACACTTTAATAATCTAATGCACTGAGCATTAATGACACTGATACACTTTAATACACTTTAATAATCTAATATCCTGTTCAAAATAAATTGTGCATGATGAAACGGTGCATGCTGCGAACTTAAAGCTATCTTCAGATGTCCCGAGTGGCCTCTGTGGGACAAAACAGAAAAATAATGAAAATAGTGAAATATTAGCTCTTAGTGAAATATTAACTTTTTCACAAACGATTCTCTCTAGAGGTAAGGTGTGTTTCAGCCTCATCAAATCTCACCTAAATAGTGCGGACTACTGTGATTACTGTCGTTAAAAAGGAAGGACTAAGGAGACCAATCTGATCTCTCATTACTGTGTCTAATGTTTTCATTATTCCACATTTTAAAAGGCGCCGGGGCATCTGTCATAAACAGATGAATGTACTGCAATTTGAGAGGAGACTGAAAAATGCCTGAGATAACCTGCAGTGTCTGAAATCCTGCGTCATGTAAGTCAATATTGCACCAACTCACTAACCTGCATCATGTAAGTCATTATTGCACCAACTCACTAACCTGCGTCATGTAAGTCATTATTGCACCAACTCACTAACCAGTTATAAAAGAGGCGTAAGACACAATGCCAAGACTCACCATCCGATTACAGGAAACGAAGCGTAAGACGCAATGCCACACTGGTTGCCCTGATTCCTGGACATCTTGATGTAGCCTTGCTCTCCCCAGGACGTGCCCCAGCTAGAGACACATATGAGAGATGGTGACTGTGGTTGCAACCACTTCTGTGTCCAGTAGTTTGTGCAATTCAACACTATAAGATAGCACTGATTTTTGTAACACTTTACTTGAATAGTCCGTCCACAGGTGCTTAGCAGACCATCTGTTAAAAATTCAAGTTCAGTATTGATTGAAAGAGTTGTGAATCAGAATCCTTCCTGTAAATGTACATACTGTGTGTTTTTCTTATGTTCATTTATGATTTTATACCCATTTGTATCTCTGGTATATGCATTCTGTAGATTTAGATTTAGCCTGACTTCCTAAACTCTTCTGCTGGTTCCGAGTGCCTCTTTATCTATACTGGGTGTGTAGGAATCTGTGGCTTTCACACCGTACCATTGTCCTTGAGTAGTGTAGTAACTGCTCCAAGTACTCAGACACTACTTTATTAGCGTAACATTTGGCCAGGTACATCTAATTAACGACCCTCTAGGAATACCTGCCCCTGAGGCCACTCCTGTTCAGTTCCATAATTCATACAGGGCTAAAGATCCCCCCCCCCCCCCCAAACCCCCTTTGTTTGTAACACACTAAAGCTAGGATACCTCTTTCTCTAGTTAGAGATACAGGTGAATCCTTTGGGTGCAACGTGTGTCTCTCCCTTGATATGTTTCCCTGATAGAATAAAGCCTGTTTCCTGATTTGCCATCAGTATGTAAAATTGTTGTTGAACAATTACTGAACAGCAACTTGACCAAATCCAAATCCCAACCTTAACCTTAATCATAAATTGTAGTTATCAGAGTATTACCAGGTGTAGATACATAATCTGTGGCAGGACCATCCAAGTAAAGTGTGACCCTGATTTTATTTGAGTTCCAATGATGAGTGGTTTCAGCCTACCTGTTCTTCACCAGCCAGTAGTCTTGACCTCCCTCAGTTCCATAACCCACCACCAGCACAGCGTGGTTCACATTACTGCTGCTGCAGTAGGAGTCGTAGAAGACACCTGTGCAAAACAATTAATAACCAAATAATTATTTAATAATAAAATAAAACTGAAACTTTGTCCATCTACCCATCCAACTCCACAGATCACCATTATATTCTGTGGCTCCTTACATCTTATCAATTAATTAATTAATTAATCAATCAAAACAATTAATCACTAAATTAACAAAATCATTATGTCTCTCTATTCATCCAACTCCAAAACCCACCGTTCTACACTGAGCCTCATGGTGGTATGTATAGATAGATAGATAGATAGATAGATAGATAGATAGATAGATAGATAGATACTGCTAACCAGCAGAAACAGTAGGTATATGAGGCAACCCATCGGAGTCATAGTTCTAGCAGTGAACAACAGGTATATAAGACAACCCACCGGAGTCATAGTTCTAGCAGTAAACAGTAGGTATATGAGGCAACCCACCGGAGTCATAGTTCTAGCAGTAAACAGTAGGTTTATGAGGCAACCCACCGGAGTCATAGTACTGGAAGTCTGAGGCATCCACGGCCACAGACACAGGTCCCTGGGCCACATAGCTCTGTAGTGCAGATTCATCACCCTGGGGTGTTACATCAGTATACCCCCTGCAGGTCACAGCAACACCAGCTGGATCAAAGCGGCAGTTTCCGTCCTGATAGATAATGAAATAAGGAAACGTGCTAGAACATACCTCCGTCTTACATTTGCCCAACATCAAGATTGTCTACATTAGAATAACACTGCATTTCTTGAGTTTATTTACATGATTGTAAATAACTGTGATGTTATCAACAGCTTCCTCTACAACTTGAACTAAAGGAATTAGTCCTAATTGTAATTTCAGATTTGTACAGTGTTCATATCTGTCTTATATGAAGCTATAAAGGCATTGCAATACTCATCACAGCATGAGATATAGAACAATACTCTGATGCCTTGTTCTGGAGGTTTTACACATAGACCTATAGCTCTGTATATATGCTAAACAAGCGTTGTGCTGGTAATTACTGGATAGCAAAACGCTTCTTTGAAAAAAACAAGAAAATGTATTTACATTTGTTTCCCTCCCAGAGTCTGTTCAGTTTGGACCTTTGAATCAGTGTATATCTCATTCCACCTGGAGTCTAGGGAAGAAGTTGATGTGAATATCGTACCTCTCCCTCGTACGGGTAATAGCCCTCGGTGTCGACCCCTCCGGTATCAGTGACATATTGAAATGCGGAGTCCATCCAGCCTCCATTGCAGCCCTTGTTCCCATAGGACCAGGAGCAATCCACCAGCTGCTGCTCACTCAGATCGTACAGGTCTCCATAGTTTATGCAGTAGTGGGACTCCAGCGCACCTGTCTGGATTGCATGATAACATGACAAGTTAGATTATATCCTTACAAATGCATGCAAACACACACATACACACACACAAACAAAGACACACATACATACACACACACACACACACACACAAACACAGACACACACACACACATACACACACATTCACACTAACCGCGCTGAAGGCCCAACAGGATCCACACTGCCCCTGGTCTTTGACATACGTGACACATCCACTGTCCCTCCAGTCCATAGAGGCAGACAGCTTAACAGCGCCCCCTTTAGGTGTTGAAGGCTTTGCGGCTCGGTGGGGCAGGGTTCTGGTCTTATTGGAAGGGATCATGTTCCTGAGGAGGACATTCTCCTTGAATTCCTCACTGTCCTGTAAAATAAGAGGAATTCTCTCTTGAAAACTAAACCAGTAAAGTCTTGAAATCAATCGCAATGATTGAGACAACCATACACTCTTAAAACGAATGTTTTGTCCCTATCTGGACACAGCAATGTGTGAAAAAACAACGCAAGTTGTGTTATTTTCAACATATTGTGTAACAAATATTTAGTTTATTTTTATTCTTTTAAAAAAGCAATTTCTGTTATCCTATTATAATTCTGGGCTCCTCTTCTACCTATGTAGAATAAGTAGTTATTTAATTTCATTAGGCTATTAATTGAATTGATGCTGTTGTTTATTATTGCTATTCTCCTTAATGTAGTTTTACCAACTTTTTTACTGTTAAATTTAACTTTGTTTTTATGTGTATGTCACTTTGGACAAAAGTGGCTGCTAATACCATAACCATCCATACCATAACAAATAAAAAAGGAAACCATACAAACTGTGTTGTCCCTATCTGGACACAGAGATGTGTTAAAAACAACGCAAGTTGTGTTGTTTTCAACACATTCGTTTTAAGAGTGTAGTGAATTTTGTCTTGAGTTATTCTGTGAGAACTAGACCATATCCTACCATGTCGGAGAAGTGGTTCATGCCCATGCGGTAGGTCTTGATGCCCTGGTCAGCCAGGATGTTGTGAGTCAGAACCCTGCGGCGGGTGGAGAGCCAGATGTCTTTGCGCCGGGTCTCCTCCTCAGGGGTCCTGTAGGATTTACCTGTGGACCAAACAGAACAGGAGAGAGAGAGGGATTTTTTACATAAAAGATGCTTCTTTATAGCAGTTATTTTTTGTCAATTGCATGTGTTGAAATATTGATTACAAAAACATAAAAGAAAATCTATCTTTGCCCCCTCACCAAACTTGAGTTTCCATGCGTGGAACTCCAGGTCCTCCAGAGAGAGGCTGGCACAGCTCACCACTGCCAGAGAGGCAGCTGTGATGATCAACAGCTTCATGCTGCAGCACACACAAGAACAACACATGACAAATTACAGAACAGTTCAAATCTTGAACATACTGTATGTGTGTGCATTAGAGACAGAGGCAGAAAGAGAGAGCTTGAATGTTATTACCCGTTTATCCAAGAATTCCTAATCTTTCGATGGTGACAACAGGCAGGTTGATTAGCAAGTGTCCAAAGACGGACTTTTCTACTTTTATGTAGAGGATGCAGGGGCTCTTTTAACCTCACTGCACTCCTAAATCAGCAGTATCCATGTGACCTCAACTTCCTTCTCTGGTTCTTAATTATGCTGAGAAATGGATGGTTGCCAAGAATATGGAAGGGGTCGCGAAATGATTTGTCTGAATATAAGAATAACTTCTAAAAGAAAAATGTTTAAATAAAAACTGGGATATTCACTAGACCTAGAAGTAGACTTACAATTCAACATGTTTCCATAATGTTGCTCGGAAAGTGAATGCTCTGTCTACGCAAAATCAAATCTCTACCTGCCCTCTAACAATGATGAGCTTGCAGATGCGGTGCGTGAGTTTAGCAGTGACAGAACAACCCAGTAGGTTATTGGGATTTGGTTGTTATCAACCGTGTTAATGGACTGTTACACATTCGTGTTGTGCTGACTGTGCTCATAATAAGAGGTCAGGATAGATAAGGAAGAGGACATCTGTCAAAGGTACACATAAGTTCAGCAGCAGTCGGTGATGCATGTGATTTGTGTCAGGAATCACATGGTTTACAAGAAATCACCAGGGTTAAGTATATGTGCACAAATCACACAATGTGTCAAATCTGTATTTGTATCTTGAATTCCTTGAATTATTACATTTTCAGTTATACTGATTAGAGCCTTGTTCTCTGAAGTTTCAGGTCACAAGTCTTAAATGTTTTTATTAGTGGTTTGTTCTTTAACCTTCAACTCAAATTCACACATTCTGAAAGTGTCATATTCCTGTTCATATATGATTGCAATATTATAACCGGCTTTCTTAACAAACACAGAAATACATTGTAGATGTCTGTCAGAAATACTGTATCAAGGCATTAAAGGTTGTAATTACAACCTTTAATGCCTTGATACAGTATTTCTTTGTATATACCTTTATTTACATAACATATTGCCGTTTAAATGGGTTGTTACAGCACAAGGCTATACGTAGATTCTGGTCAAGGGTATAGATGATGACAACAATACGAAACTTACATTTGTGGTGGCTAAGCATGTGAGTTGGGTAAGAAATCACTTAGATTGCATAAGCTGACATGCCATTAGCATGTTTCACAAAACGTCTGGGTTACAGCTGTAACCTCTGTTCCCTGAGTAGGGACCAGACCTATTACTCATGGGACTTGATCGATCGCCAGATGATCCAATCGAAGCTCAGTACTACAATCACGCCGAATGGCAGATGGAAGCGTCAGTCTAGAGCCCGCCCTCTGGCGCTACTATAATACTACTGACGCCCCACCCCTCTGTCTTCTTATCGCTGAGCCCTTCAGCAGAGACACAGAGTGCAGACCAGTAATAGGTCTGGTCCCTACTCAGGGAACCGAGGTTACAGCTGTAACCCAGACGTTCCCTATCGCAGGAACTGCGACCTATTACTCATGGGACCGTGTCCAATCACGCACCATCTGTGTCGAGGCAGGAGGTACCATTCGTACGTGTGACATCACAGTATATGAGGGCACCTGCGGTCATATACGAGTGCTGGGCCAATAATGGGCTAGGACATCCAGAGTATGGAGATACAGTGTATGGCCATAAAGGGGAAGAGAACAAGTGCTTGTGCATACATTTCAAGTACCGGTGAAGCTGGCACCGAGTACGGCCCGTGAAACAGACGATTTGGTTACATCCAGCATGTAAAACCGGGCAAATGTGTGGATGGAAGTCCACCATGCTGCCCTGCAGATATCGTTCACCGACACGCCTTTGTAGAGAGCCCATGAAGATGACACCCCCCGTGTGGAGTGAGCACGTAACCCCACGGGTGGTTCCAGTTTAAGGCTCCTGTAGGCCATTTCAATGGCCTCCACTATCCAGTGTGCCAGTCTGCTCTTGGAGAGGGCCTTGCCCCGTGAGGCTGACCCATGACCCATGACCCATGACCCATGACCCATGACACACAAACAGTTGGTCCCAGCACCTGAACTCTTTAGCTCTATCCATGTAGAGGCGCAGTAGTTTATGCCTCTTCTTCCTCCCAAGCGAAGGGCGGTGGAGAAAAACTCTCCAGCTCAATCATCTGACTCTGGAGAGGAGCTGTAATCACCTTGGGGATAAAAGATGGGTTAGGGCACAGCACCACCTTTTCACCCCCTCCTGAGAAGCGTAAGCAAGATGGATGCACCGAAAGTGCATGTGCATGGCACCAAGTGCATGGCACCAAGGGGTGGGTGCCAGGGCTGGCACCTCCAATGCCAAAGTGACACGCAGAAATAGCCGCCACATACACCTTTATAGTAGAGGCGGCTTTACCTTGGTCCAATAATTCCTGGAGTAAATTCAGGATCACTATGACCGAGCACTGGAAGGGGTCATGACCCCTGGCAGAGCACCACTGGTCAAAAATACGCCACTTTAAAGTGTAAAGTGTGCGTGTGGAAAACGCTCTAGCACTTTGAATAGTTTTTACCACTGCACCAGACAGGCCTGTCTCGGCCAGTTTTACCCTTTCAGCTGCCAGGCTGCTAGTTTCCATAGCGCCGGCCGCGGGTGCCAAATCGTGCCGTGGCCCTGTGTCAGGAGATCCCGACGCAGTGGAATCTCCCATGGTGTGCCCACCGTCAGCCTGCAAAGGTCTGCAAACCAAGGTTGTTTGGGCCACCTCGGGGCGACTAGCGTGAGTGACTGGTGTTCCTCTCTCACTCTGGCCAGGACATGTGGAAGGAGGGCCACTGGTGGGAAGGCATACAGCCGGCCGACGGGCCAGGGGTGTGCAAGTGCATCCACCCCCAATGGGGGGCTGTCCCCTCCCAGAGAAAACCATAGGGGACATTGTGTGTTCTGTCGTGACGCGAACAGGTCGACATCGGCCTTGCCAAAACACGTCCAAATCTCCTCCACTACCTGAGGGTGTAGTCGCCAGTCCACTGCACGTGGACTGCCCCTGGACAGAAGATCTGCACCCACATTGATGCGCCCCGGAATATGTACTGCTCTGAGGGAGAGGATACCATTCCTCTCCGTCCATAAAAGAAGACGGGTCACCACCTGAAATAGAGGGCGGGACCGTATCCCTCCCTGTCGGTTGATGTAAGCGAGGGCAGACGTGTTGTCTGTCCTGATAAGCACGTGCTGGCCCCTCAACATCGGCAGAAACCGTTGGAGGGCCAACCACACTGTGAGGAGCTCCAAAACGTTTATGTGCTGCCTGGACTGGGTCAGAGGCCAGAGCCCGTTCACTGCCACACCCTCGCATATCGCCCCCCAACCTGAGGTGGATGCGTCCGTCATCACTATCTTGCGGAGTGCCACCGTGCCCAGTGGGGCGCCCCTTAAGAGAAATTCTTTCTTTCTCCATATTGACAGAGCTGTCATGCACCGTGGGGTGACTAACACCCGGCGGTGTCTGTCCCTGCATGGGTGTAGTTTTTAGGAACCGTACCACATTTGGAAATGTCTCATGCGGAGCAGGCCCATGGGCAGTGCTACCACTGCCACAGCCATCAATTTGGCACTGTAGAGATGTCACATGTTTGCCCCGTGTGAACATCTTGACTGCTGTCTGCAAATTCCCCATCCGTTCCTGGGACAAGCGAATGCGCATTTCCCTGGAATTCAGTTCCATCCCTAGAAATACAGCAGACTGGGCTGGTGTGAGTACACTCTTTGCGTGATTCACAATAAAACCCAGCCCCTCCAAATGGGCCACAGTCATGGCAACATGAAGAGAGGCTTCTGCTTCTGAGCTGGCACACAGTAACCCGTCGTCGAGATACTGGTAAATTCGCACCCCCTGGTGGCGTAACGGCGCTAGCGCGGCTTCGAGGCATCGTGTGAACACATAGGGGGAGAGGGCTAACCCGAAGGGCAGGACCCTGTACTCGTAAGCTTGGCCTTTGAACGCAAAGCGTAGAAATTTCCTGTGTCTGACGTGAAAGTAGGCAGACTTCAGATCTAGGATTACAAACCAATCGTTCTTGCGAATGCACCCGACTAAACGATGTGGAGTGAGCATTCGAAATTTCCGCGTCATTAAACATTTGTTCAGTGACCTTAGGTCTAGTATTGGGCGCCAGCTTTTGTCTTTTTTGGGGACCAAAAAATATTTGCTGTAAAACCCTTTTGCCATCTCGTGTTTTGGAACACTTTGTATAGCTCCGCTTTGGAGAAGTGAGGTTATCTCGTCCTGTAGGACGTGCGCTTGAGTGACTGGGACAGATGACTCTAACACGCTCCTGAAATGCGGGGGAGGGCGTGCAAAATTCAGCACGTACCCCTTCGTTACCGTTCTCAGGACCCAGGGGCTTACAGCGCACGCACGCCAAGCCTCTGCGTTCTGTGCCAAAGCGGGAAAATTAGTTTCATGTCCGCTCCCTTTATTGCCGAATGAGGGAGGGTCAGAATTTTGGTTTCCCTGTGCAGGGGGCTCGTGAGAGCGGCGGTGCAAGGGGGGGCTACTATTCTTGTCTGTGGAGGGGAGGGGGGGCCAAGCTTTATTTGACTGGGCATGAGATTGGGCAGGTCAAAAGTGTATGTGGGTACATATTCGGGCATATAGATGGGCGAACTGAATGTGCTTGTGTACTTAAGTTTGGGCACATGTGTGGGCAAACTAGATGTGTTTTTGTGCACTTTTCTTTGGCTGTGTCCAGGGAAAGAAAAGGTCTCTTTGGTGGGAGCGGATGGCTGCACTCCCACGTCCCCCTCCTCTTCACTCGCGTCCTAGGGCTGTGTTGGACGCTCCGTGGAGCTCTGCCTGGAGCACGGTTGTTGGCGGTTGTCTCGCCTCCTCTGCAGGTTCTGCTGCTGGGGTGGCGGAGCCTGGGGCGTGCGGAACGGCTGCCGGTTCCAGCCCCTGAGGTACTGGGACTTCGGTGGCGGTGCCAGCGATGCCTTCCCAGCTTCCCTCTTTGGTGGTGGCCTGGGACCCTCCGGGTAGCCGAACGCCGAGCGGGGGGTGGCCCTGTTGATCGTGGCATACAGGCTTTTGAGGAGCCTCTTGGTTCTTCATGTCCGCTTCAAACTTTGCAATCATCAGCGTGACCGCTTCACCGAAAATCCCACGTGCGTTGACGGGTGCATCGAGCAAGGGGCTCTTTTCCGCGTCGGAGAGGCGTGAAAGAGAAAGCCACAGGTACCGTTGTGACACAATCAGAGCACCCATGTTACGTCCTATTGCCTGTGCAGCACACCTTGTAAGCCGGAGAGAAAGGTCCGCAGCTTTCCTCAGCTCAGTCACCACCTCCGGATCCCCACGCGACTCGGCCAACTCCGTGAGGAGTTTGGACTGGTATCGCTGGAGTAAGGCCTGGGTGTTGATAGCGCAAGCCGCTTGACCAGCCGCTAGATAGGCCTTCTCGGTGATCACAGTTTGCTGCTTACCCGCACGGGAGGGCAGCACAGGCTTCTTTCCTATCCTCATAGTTGGAGCCGCGGGGCTTAGGTAGCTAGCTACTGCATCCTCGACTGGCGGGAAACTGAGGTAGCCTTGCTCGTTAGCCTTGTCCACATCCAGAAAGGCATCGAAGCCACGGACCGGGGAGCGGGCCGAATAAGGGTTATCCCAGAATTTCGTCCGTTCCCTGTGAACATCTGGGAAGAGCGGAGTCGGGGCGGGTCCTGAAACAGGCGGCGCACCGAAAAACTCACCATCCAATAGAGAAGCCACCCGCACAGGCGGCTCGGCCGCCGGTATGCCTAGCTTAGCCGCAGCACGTTGGGCTAGCTCGCGTAGCTCTGAGGCTAGCGGCCTGCTAGCCACGTTCTCCTGCGTCAAAGGTGGATCCTCGCTGGATGCTTCCGTTGGCGCATTCAAATCATCAAAATCTTCGTCGGACTCCGTACCGAACACGAAATAGTTTTCAGACTCCGGAGGGAAGTCTCGGGGTAGGACCAGGGGGGGCATGAAGCCGGCTCTGGGTGCCATGTGCTCTGGGGAGGAGGTATCCTCGGGGGCTAGCTGAGTTAGCAGCTCCATAGATTCTTCCTCGTCCTCTCCCTCTGTTGCCTTCGTGGATGCCCGGTTCGGTTCCGCGTCATCCACGGTTAAACGAGTCCAGTGATCAAGACGTTTCTTGATTCTCGCTAGGGGCAAGGAGGCGCAGGCCCGACAGGGGTCTTCCTCGTCCTTGATTGCCGCCTCAGCGTGAGCTCTACCCAAGCAGTCAAGGCAGCGGCGGTGCTGGTTGTCCCCCTTCGCCCTGGGATGACCGCATTGGTAGAGTCGAGACATGTTGAAGTCGAAACGAAACCGTTGGCACTCAAAGCTAGTGAACTCACACCGGCTTGTCGCGAGTTAGAAGCCACACGGTAGAAGCTAACTTCTGAACTTTGAAATGCTAAGTACTGCAAGTACGAGCTGTTGGCCATTCAATGCGAAGCGATTAAAAAGACAGAGGGGTGGGGCGTCAGTAGTATTATAGTAGCGCCAGAGGGCGGGCTCTAGACTGACGCTCCCATCTGCCATTCGGCGTGATTGTAGTACTGAGCTTCGATTGGATCATCTGGCGATCGATCAAGTCCCATGAGTAATAGGTCGCAGTTCCTGCGATAGGGAACCCATAGAGTCTAAGTGTCAGTGACAAAAAGTGTTCATGTTCGTTCCTCTGGCTGTTAACATCCAGATTATTACAGAAAAAGTGGTTTTAGTGAATATGGACACATGGTCACAGAAACAGGCATAACAAGGACAGGATGGGTTTTAGTGAATATGGACAGCCACAGAAACAGGCATAACAAGGACAGGATGGGTTTTAGTGAATATGGACAGCCACAGAAACAGGCATAAGGACAGGATGGGTTTTAGTGAATATGGACAGCCACAGAAACAGGCATAACAAGGACAGGATGGGTTTTAGTGAATATGGACAGCCACAGAAACAGGCATAACAAGGACAGGATGGGTTTTAGTGAATATGGACAGCCACAGAAACAGGCATAACAAGGACAGGATGGGTTTTAGTGAATATGGACAGCCACAGAAACAGGCATAAGGACAGGATGGGTTTTAGTGAATATGGACAGCCACAGAAACAGGCATAACAAGGACAGGATGGGTTTTAGTGAATATGGACAGCCACAGAAACAGGCATAAGGACAGGATGGGTTTTAGTGAATATGGACAGCCACAGAAACAGGCATAACAAGGACAGGATGGGTTTTAGTGAATATGGACAGTCACAGAAACAGGCATAAGGACAGGATGGGTTTTAGTGAATATGGACAGCCACAGAAACAGGCATAACAAGGACAGGATGGGTTTTAGTGAATATGGACAGCCACAGAAACAGGCATAACAAGGACAGGATGGGTTTTAGTGAATATGGACAGCCACAGAAACAGGCATAACAAGGACAGGATGGGTTTTAGTGAATATGGACAGCCACAGAAACAGGCACAAGGACAGGATGGGTTTTAGTGAATATGGACAGCCACAGAAACAGGCATAACAAGGACAGGATGGGTTTTAGTGAATATGGACAGCCACAGAAACAGGCATAACAAGGACAGGATGGGTTTTAGTGAATATGGACAGCCACAGAAACAGGCATAAGGACAGGATGGGTTTTAGTGAATATGGACAGCCACAGAAACAGGCATAAGGACAGGATGGGTTTTAGTGAATATGGACAGCCACAGAAACAGGCATAACAAGGACAGGATGGGTTTTAGTGAATATGGACAGTCACAGAAACAGGCATAAGGACAGGATGGGTTTTAGTGAATATGGACAGCCACAGAAACAGGCATAACAAGGACAGGATGGGTTTTAGTGAATATGGACAGCCACAGAAACAGGCATAACAAGGACAGGATGGGTTTTAGTGAATATGGACAGCCACAGAAACAGGCATAACAAGGACAGGATGGGTTTTAGTGAATATGGACAGCCACAGAAACAGGCACAAGGACAGGATGGGTTTTAGTGAATATGGACAGCCACAGAAACAGGCATAACAAGGACAGGATGGGTTTTAGTGAATATGGACAGCCACAGAAACAGGCATAACAAGGACAGGATGGGTTTTAGTGAATATGGACAGGCATAAGGACAGGATGGGTTTTAGTGAATATGGACAGGCATAATAAGGACAGGATGGGTTTTAGTGAATATGGACAGCCACAGAAACAGGCATAACAAGGACAGGATGGGTTTTAGTGAATATGGACAGGCATAAGGACAGGATGGGTTTTAGTGAATATGGACAGGCATAACAAGGACAGGATGGGTTTTAGTGAATATGGACAGCCACAGAAACAGGCATAACAAGGACAGGATGGGTTTTAGTGAATATGGACAGCCACAGAAACAGGCATAACAAGGACAGGATGGGTTTTAGTGAATATGGACAGGCATAAGGACAGGATGGGTTTTAGTGAATATGGACAGGCATAATAAGGACAGGATGGGTTTTAGTGAATATGGACAGCCACAGAAACAGGCATAACAAGGACAGGATGGGTTTTAGTGAATATGGACAGGCATAAGGACAGGATGGGTTTTAGTGAATATGGACAGGCACAAGGACAGGATGGGTTTTAGTGAATATGGACAGGCATAAGGACAGGATGGGTTTTAGTGAATATGGACAGCCACAGAAACAGGCATAACAAGGACAGGATGGGTTTTAGTGAATATGGACAGCCACAGAAACAGGCATAACAAGGACAGGATGGGTTTTAGTGAATATGGACAGCCACAGAAACAGGCATAACAAGGACAGGATGGGTTTTAGTGAATATGGACAGGCATAAGGACAGGATGGGTTTTAGTGAATATGGACAGGCACAAGGACAGGATGGGTTTTAGTGAATATGGACAGGCATAAGGACAGGATGGGTTTTAGTGAATATGGACAGGCACAAGGACAGGATGGGTTTTAGTGAATATGGACAGGCACAAGGACAGGATGGGTTTTAGTGAATATGGACAGGCACAAGGACAGGATGGGTTTTAGTGAATATGGACAGGCATAAGGACAGGATGGGTTTTAGTGAATATGGACAGGCACAAGGACAGGATGGGTTTTAGTGAATATGGACAGGCATAAGGACAGGATGGGTTTTAGTGAATATGGACAGGCATAATAAGGACAGGATGGGTTTTAGTGAATATGGACAGCCACAGAAACAGGCATAACAAGGACAGGATGGGTTTTAGTGAATATGGACAGGCATAAGGACAGGATGGGTTTTAGTGAATATGGACAGGCACAAGGACAGGATGGGTTTTAGTGAATATGGACAGGCATAAGGACAGGATGGGTTTTAGTGAATATGGACAGCCACAGAAACAGGCATAACAAGGACAGGATGGGTTTTAGTGAATATGGACAGCCACAGAAACAGGCATAACAAGGACAGGATGGGTTTTAGTGAATATGGACAGCCACAGAAACAGGCATAACAAGGACAGGATGGGTTTTAGTGAATATGGACAGGCATAAGGACAGGATGGGTTTTAGTGAATATGGACAGGCATAAGGACAGGATGGGTTTTAGTGAATATGGACAGGCACAAGGACAGGATGGGTTTTAGTGAATATGGACAGGCATAAGGACAGGATGGGTTTTAGTGAATATGGACAGGCATAATAAGGACAGGATGGGTTTTAGTGAATATGGACAGGCATAAGGACAGGATGGGTTTTAGTGAATATGGACAGGCATAAGGACAGGATGGGTTTTAGTGAATATGGACAGGCATAAGGACAGGATGGGTTTTAGTGAATATGGACAGGCATAATAAGGACAGGATGGGTTTTAGTGAATATGGACAGGCATAAGGACAGGATGGGTTTTAGTGAATATGGACAGGCATAATAAGGACAGGATGGGTTTTAGTGAATATGGACAGGCATAAGGACAGGATGGGTTTTAGTGAATATGGACAGGCACAAGGACAGGATGGGTTTTAGTGAATATGGACAGGCACAAGGACAGGATGGGTTTTAGTGAATATGGACAGGCACAAGGACAGGATGGGTTTTAGTGAATATGGACAGGCATAAGGACAGGATGGGTTTTAGTGAATATGGACAGGCATAAGGACAGGATGGGTTTTAGTGAATATGGACAGCCACAGAAACAGGCATAAGGACAGGATGGGTTTTAGTGAATATGGACAGGCATAAGGACAGGATGGGTTTTAGTGAATATGGACAGGCATAAGGACAGGATGGGTTTTAGTGAATATGGACAGGCATAAGGACAGGATGGGTTTTAGTGAATATGGACAGGCACAAGGACAGGATGGGTTTTAGTGAATATGGACAGCCACAGAAACAGGCATAAGGACAGGATGGGTTTTAGTGAATATGGACAGCCACAGAAACAGGCATAACAAGGACAGGATGGGTTTTAGTGAATATGGACAGCCACAGAAACAGGCATAAGGACAGGATGGGTTTTAGTGAATATGGACAGGCATAAGGACAGGATGGGTTTTAGTGAATATGGACAGGCATAAGGACAGGATGGGTTTTAGTGAATATGGACAGGCATAAGGACAGGATGGGTTTTAGTGAATATGGACAGGCACAAGGACAGGATGGGTTTTAGTGAATATGGACAGGCATAAGGACAGGATGGGTTTTAGTGAATATGGACAGGCATAAGGACAGGATGGGTTTTAGTGAATATGGACAGGCATAAGGACAGGATGGGTTTTAGTGAATATGGACAGGCATAAGGACAGGATGGGTCCACTCCTACTGGTTTGGAGTGAGAGCATTTCCATTATCTCATCACTCAAGTATAAAGACCTTCGATCTAAATTGTGTCACGTTTAAAAATGAATACCATCTCATGCACGCCAAAGAAACTTCCTGTCCGTCTTTGGAACAGGTTTAATTTGTTATAGGCTACTGTGACCATTAATGAGGTTTCATAGTGTTTTGTATTTGACAGATTTAAAAAAAAACACACACAAAATTTGGTATACACAGACCGTAACTCTCCCAGTGTTCTGGAGACTATAGGACAAGCATGCCATAGACCTCTGAAGTTCGCCTACAAAAAAGCTGCCATCTTTGACATTCTGTATCTAGCGATTTTTCCTATTATATGGGAAAATAACATGGGGATTTTGAATTATTGCACCTGTTAAACTCTCGCGGGGATGAAAAAGTCTGAAATGCAGATGTTTTCCTGAACACACTTTTGTCCTCTGCCTTCGAGTGGATACTGTGATCTCCGGTACGTAAAGGCGGCACACTTAGATTTTTGCTACCCCAGAGCTAACTTGCAATGCAACTTGCCATAGGTAGTTAGCTTCAATTAACAACCGGATCTCCTTATATGGGCAAAGATGGCCGTTTTGGTTCTTTTTTGTAGGAGAACTTCAGAGGTCTATAGCATAGAATGACATGACAGATCACAGGTCACTCAGGAAACAGAATGACATGACAGATTGCAGGTCACTCAGAAAAATAAAAGAACATGACGGATCTCAAGTCGCTCAGAAGATAGAATGACATAACAAATTGTATAGAGAAAATAGAGAAAAAGAAAAGTAAAGAAAAGCAAACAAAATAATCCAAATATGGTATGGCACACAGACGTGGACATCTCTTCCTTTTGACTGCATGACGGATGAAATTTGTTTTCACTTTCATTAACATTGCGAGATGGGAGCAAAGATCTGAAGTAACGTGACTACTCTGCTCTTGACTGCTCATTTGAGGGTGTTTTCTTTCTATTTATTTTTCTTTCTTGATTAACCAGTGAGCCCTGGCTAAGAAAGACAGCACAGTGTGTGTGGGGGGGGGGGGGGCATACAACATAAAGCACAATACAAATACACAGCACAGATAAGATGTTACACAGCATTCACCGTGATCATTTACAACAGGGGTTCTCAAAGTTTTGATTGGTGAGGGCCAATTCAGGAACCCAACATTGAACTGAGGGCCGCCAAAGGGGTGGGGGGAGAAAAAAAAACTGGAAATAAATTTATTTTAAAGACCAGGTTGCATCTCTACAGTTTATATTTATTGCATAAAACACATTTTCATTCATAACTGAGGCTAAACCTGGCAAAACGATGTACACGCAATCCCTGGGGTTCTCTACCCTCAACAGACAAATTTGGGATATAACAGTTCTGGTTGCAGTCCATTTCAAGTACAAACTTATTTAGAACAGTCTCAGTGTGCCTTGCTTCTTATCAGTATAGGCCTTATTCTGGGCCAATTCCAGCTACCAAAGCACCACTGGAAAACCTGACGGCCACGAAACACCACTAAACGGAGATGCATTCTTTTCAAAGCACACAGTACAGTTGTACAGTTTTAACAGTTTTACAGATGTTATCAGATGTTACTATACGGCTCTTCACAATGCTAGTAGAACGCTCCATTGACTTGAATGGGATTTCCCAAAGTTCTAGCGGTAAATAAATTAATGTAATTACCATAGACAGGTAATTACCGCTGCAAATATATAATTACCGCTGTCAATGGCAACGGGTTTTGTGCTTCTGATACGTCTTTCATATCACTACGCAAGGACTGGAACTTCATTCAAACGTGAAAGCAGACGGTTGATCAGCTGTGTTCTAAAGAATGTTTGATTCAAGTTCAGCAGCGTGTGTTGTTGCGAACTATTAGTTTCTCAGCAAATGCCATGATGAACGGTAACAAATAGGCTAGGTTATGTAGGCTAAAGTCATATCGTGGGGAGTTTATTATTTCGTTTTGGCAAGTAGCCGTATAATAAGCGGCTGCGCGTCGGGGTCCGGTTCGCCCTGTCGGGACTTATTTTCCCAGTAATGACCGGCGTTCTATACATTATCCCTTACTTATCGCGGGCCGCCAGAAATGTTTCCGCGGGCCGCCATTGGCCCCCGGGCCGCACTTTGAGAACCTATGATTTACAACCTTTTCAATACAGAATTTAAAATCAGAGAGTGGAATGAATTTGTTAAGTTTCTACTATTTTTGAAGTGCTGTCTTACCAAATTCAGACTTAACAGTTGAATAGTCAATGAACTCAATAGTATATTGAAAAGAATGACATTATTAGACCTGAGGTTATATCTATTGTTAGTCGCTTGTGAGAAAATTGCTAAATGGTAACCAGTAACTGCTTTATAAATGAAAATGTACCAATGAAGCTGTTTACTGTACGTATTGACAATGAAAGCCAACCAGATTGATTGTATAGATTGCAGTGGAGAGGAGAGTACCCAGACTTAGCTATAAAACGTAGCACAGAATTATAAACAGAATCCAATGAGTGTAACACAGTCTTTATTTTAATGAATATGAAGGGTAACGAAATCATAAAATAGTTGTAAAATAAAATAATTCTGAGTGGAATCTGAACATATGCTCCTTAGATTTTTCTTTATTTTCATTTTAGCTGACTTGGTTCTATGTTTGTCTAATGTTGCCAGGCTAGGGACCATACATTTACTGTAATACATTAGCTTCCTAATAGGTAATTCAGTGGCTATGCATCTTATAAATAACTTATTTCGAAGGGATACAGTAGTTGAAGTAGCTTTGAAGCTCATTTAGCAATCTTGGTGCCACTGTTATTCTTGCAAATTTTAGAGGCTAGGCTAGGGAACATACATTTATGTTACCAAATTAGCTTGCTAATAGGTAGGCGCAGCATGCAACTACGTGAAGTGCCAAGCCGGTGTAATGTTAGTTCACTGGCTAAGGAGCACACTTTTGGACAACTAATGTAGCTTGGTACAGTAATAGGCTAAACCAGTCACTTTTGTTTGTACATGGTCCTGGAGGGACTTGCCATGTAGGTCCAGGACCGCCATTAGAATGCTGTTCCAAACCATCGTAGCTTAAGAGTGTCGTGAAAACACTCATAGATCTACGAGTGCTCCAGAGTTCTCGTTACCGGCTAAAAGCGTCTTAACAGTACTTCTCACTGAGGTCACCAACAGGACATACAGAGGAATTACAATTTAGAATACATAATCCAATTTACGTTACCATTCTTTATTGTGTTTACCTGTGATGAATTCTATTTTAGCGTGCAAAATAGCATAGCCTAAATTTAATGGTCATAATAATGTGATGAAAAGCGGACAAAAATGCAATCAAGTTATGAAACGAGACGTTGCCAGAATAGTTTGCCATTATCTTTGCTAAGTGAGGGCTATATTTTATTAGGCCTATAAGGGTACAAGCAGAAAAAGGAACAAGGTTTAGTCTGTAGGCCTACTGCATCAAATCTAAGCCTACACATTTCCTTACTTTCTTACTCGACTTCTTTCTTATCTTCAAACGTGTTCTTAAGTGACACAGCGAAAAAGTATTGCATGGTGCAACAATCTAATCTTAAATAATTACAATTATTTATGTCTGTGTGTGGTATATAACCTACTTGGGATGCTTACATGCAGATGTCAAAGTGTTTCTATTTTCGTATTGATGTGAATTAATGTGTAGATCCGAAGTTTAAACGGTAGGCCTATAGCTGTGACGTGCAGTCACCTGACATCACCATCAAATCAGAGGATATTTCAGAACTATTAACGTGGACAGCTCCCCTTAAGAGCATCTTAAGAGCAGTGCACGCGCGTTCACGCTACGAGCATGTTCGGGAAACAGTCGAAAAAACAAACGAACGATCGTAAGATGAATCGTAGAAAACCCTCTTAACCCTTTAGGCACCAGAGGTTTTTTTCCGAAACAATCAATTTTGACATCTTCATTTCAAAAGGCTATATCTTAAAAGTGATAAGAGATAGAGACTTTCTGTAAATTAGAGAAATATTAAGGATGACCCAAAGTTTATGTAGAGATTAAATGTTTATATCTAATTTGCATATTATGACGTCATATGGTGGCGGCCATCTTGGATTATAGAATTTTCATGAAAAGTCGCATGTTTGAATGATAAAATGCACCACTTCTTTCCCCCCAAAATGTCCCTCACCTTCTGTATGCTATATTGCACAATACTGAATGCTCAGGTAAATAGTAAGTAGTGAACAAACTGTGTAAATCATTACTAATAAATGGCCGAAACAAACCAAATGCATGTAGCGGTAGACTGGCCTTTTGCTGTAGAGATTTTCCATTTACTACATACAGTAGGCACTCTGATTCCATGTATGGGGCACATATAGATTATTCAGATGACACACAAACACAAGTAGACAAGACCTGTTTAGTTCAAAAGCTCATTTGCCACGGCAAGGCACAGATCAGGACTGAGATGACGAGACAAGACAAGAGACGATGTTAGTATTTTTTTTCTTTTTGTTGTTTTTTTTCTTAGCTGACAAAGACACACACATCACAAGGACATGAACACACAAAAAGGAACACATAGTGTATGTCCTAAATGATCAGGTAAATAGATAGCAAATCAACAGTGTAAATCATTACTAATAAATGGCTGACATTTTTTTTTTTATGTAGCAGGCCTTTTGCTGTAGAGATAATGACTCCCTATCCATACAGGGCCGGCATTCCCATCATCTTGTGATAGACTATGCATGACCTAATGTGTGTGTGTGTGTGTGGGGGAGAGGGAGAGGGAGAGAGCGTGTCACCACCTCCACCATGCGAGCAGCATGGCCAGATCTGCCTCGCGCGCGCCGAGTGGAGAGAATTTGCGCAGCTCGGACTAGGCCTACTGTCATTCTCATTGCGACTCCCCACACTGCCACTACGTTCCCCCCTAACTCTCCTATGAGCACTTCGACCTCGTCTAACATACCCAGTCGCATTAGACAAAGGCTCCACCACGTTACTGTCGTCGCGATTGTGGAGAGGCAAAAGACAGAAGCTAGCGCTATTAGGCTACCTCCAGCCTTGTTCGCCACACCACTAACACCCTGCTAACTTCCTGATGAACGCTCCGAACCCGTGAAACATTATTCCCACCAGTGACATTGGGCAAACGATTCAACGTTTGTGCTTGGTGTAAGCTAAACTATGGAGTAAACTCTCACTTTGTCCAGCTGCATCATTGAAGGCAGGGACGCATCTGAAGCCTCACTAAACGAATCACCGTCATTTCCTGAAGGCAGATATTCCCCTTCAGAATCAGGGTCCGCGAATAGAAGACCCAACACTTCATTTCAGGTAAACTTTTTTGATGCCATTAGACGATAATCTAATGCAAATACTCGCTAACGTTGACAATATCGCTCTGACTAAGTGGCTCACACGCACACTAGCTCCGGTATTGCACACACTGATTCAGTGCGCTGTAGCTCAAAAGTTTTGTTTAAACCATGACCTTTTTCGGACTCGGGGATGACGTATGACATGTTTGCCACCTAGTGGAGTGGATGTCGAACGAAATATGACACCCTATTTGACTAAATCGGCCGTTTTATTCAGTACCGCATCTTGTCGAGTAAACTCGACAGTGGCGCCTAGAGGGTTAAGAGCGTGTCTCCGTCGTTATCGGGAAACTAGACCCTAGACCAACATGTGATGTGAACATGTCACTCCAGGAAAATGTACAACAAACAAAAGCCTATTACCAAGAAGGGACCCAATAGTTGAAATAGCTTTGAAGCACATTTAGGAATCTTGTTGCCAAGGTAATTCGTGCTAATGTTAGTGGGGTGAGTCAAGGAGGAGAATGCATTAGTGTGGACCTAGCAATTTTTGTAAAGACGATTGGTCTTGCTTTGTATTCTCCAACTTCATGGGGTGTCATAGGAGAATATTACAAGCTGTTGTATTGACAAAGGAGGCTTACAGTAAGAAGGTTTTACAAGCAGGGGTTGTCTTTTGAGTAAAGATTGAATGGGAGGCATTAGTTCAAGACTCCAATCTTTCAAGAATATTTCCCAAATCTTGTCAAAGTTGTTTGATGTAAGGAGGCCCTAAAATGAACTGTGCTTGGATGTCATGGTCTTCAGCACGTCTGTGCTGCAGCAGATCTTATCTAGTTTCACATTTAGCACGTACTCAACATCAGATCACAGAAGTGAAATATAATCAGCTTTAATTTACAAAAATGTCAGCTATTGAAATTAGACTGCAAATAGTTTACAGATCACATATTCAACTCCAATAATGTTCAAATGGCATGAGAATTAATTCATGAGAAAACCTCACACATTTCCCTGAAGACATCTTTTTCAGAAAACATTATTAAAGGAATGAGATAAATATGGTTGTTGTAGTGACCACACTCTGTTTAGATTTCTCTTGTCCAAGGCTGAATCACGTGTTGTTGAGGCAAAATATGTTAAATTTGAAGCATGGTAGAAAAAAAACTGTAGTCATCATTGAGGTGTCATCTTATTGAGACCATCTTGAACTCTTGGAAAAAAAGGAAATTAAATATTAGGTTTGTCACAGAGGACTCTCATTATAAGTGAATGTCAACCCCAAATTCCACTATCGGCTGGTTTTTGGTTTCCCCAACATGGAGTAAGCTAAGACTAGTTATGAGAAATGTTACATCTCATATAGCATTACGGTGTGATTCCTATCATGAACAATGAACTGTATATTGAGAGGAGACTAATAACCTCCAGAAATACCCTGGAAAACGTATGTATCAGAGGCATTACTGTCATAACTGTCCCCTACTCACCGTCACACTGTGGGGTAAGAGGCGTAAGACGCGATGCCACACTGGTTGCCCCGATTCCTGGACATCTTGATGTAGCCTTGCTCTCCCCAATACGTTCCCCAGCTACACAAAAACATCAATGATAGTTGTCATGACTACTGAAGATTATTTCATATACTATAAGATAGATATAGATAAATAGAGATTTAAACATGAAGGAAGAGAGAGAGAGAGTCATTTATTGATCTCAGTAGGGATATTATAGTGATTTAAAACAGTGCTACTAAGCATTCTACTGGATTATTTGGGCCCTATTATGACCGTCTAAAATGCATCGTCAATAGTCAAAAGCTTATTAAAATTTAGTAGGATGTCCAGTCCACATTGGGAGTTTTTTCGTTATCAAACGTCGAGCACATGGTGCAACAAGGTATACCTAGGTTTCCTAATCAGTCATGGGTGTGTTTGGGGCGTAAAATCATTTAAACCAATGAGAATGACATCTGTCATTCCCTTTAACGGCGCAAAGCGCGACGTCAAAGAATGCATCCGTATTTTGACAGTCAACGGAAGGAGCATTTGAAAGAGTCTGCTTGCGAGACCGTATGGAACAGTCATTCCACTAAACCATGCTTTACTAAAACCTAGCATAGCCTTTACGCATTTGCACTCATCTATTATTTGAACTCATTGGCAAAGTGAAACTAACTTCACCATGGTGTCAGTCAACGGCAAGGCAGTTATACGCAGTAAATTACTTTCACTATTGACTGACAATGGGTTACCATCGAAAACATAGGCTGGAAAAAGCAACAATTACCCTAATATTTTTCGAATGACTGAATAAAACAACGTTTATTCTGCAGAGGAGTTGCTTATATGTAAGGGATAATGGACGACACTCCATTACATTATCCGAAAATAAGCGCACGTTCAAGGTTGTAATGCGGCCACAACGGGCACCGGAATGAACCTCGGCCATTATCCCGCTTATTCTACTGTTAACAACATGTTAAATATTAAGTTAATTTTACATTTTTTTGTTATCTCATTTGGATAGTTAAAGCTGTTAAATAAGTATTTATTTCAAATTGTTACTATAGTCCCGCATGAATGGTTGCTACGCTGGAACACTAACCAGCGGGTCTACCACCTAGGATACATATAAAACAGTCAAAACATTGATGGGATCAAAATAAGGCATTTTTATTTTTGTAAATTGAACTTCCCATTGATGGTAAAGTTTGATCTCCCGGCTCTCCAGTTCAGCCTCGGACAGCAGCTGAACGGCGGTAGCGCGCAAAGAAGCGAGTTGGTGAAGCGTTTCTCAAGTCCTACAGCTGATGCGTGGCAGCAGGTGTTCATTGAAAGTAATTTCTGGTAGGCCGTAATCAGACATAATCAGCGCAGCGGTGTTTCTTTGCTGTTTTTCCTTTCCTTTTCTAACGGTAATTTTCACTGAACGAACTCGGGCGAATTGATACAAAATATGTAGGCCCTAGAAGGTCAAAAAAATGGAACTACTTCATAGCCGTGCACATAACTGATTTTTAATTGCACGTTCTAAAGAACCTTCACAATGGGAAACTGAATCAAGCAGTAGAATAAGCCATGATAGTGCGTCTTCAGCTGTGCTCTCGCCTAATCACTTTTAACCATCATTACCAATTTGCAAATGCATTGTGAGATGTATTTCGTAATATCTTTATTCTAATTATGTTTCCCATTGTAGCCTAATCGTGTAATTTTGCATGGATGTGCGCTGGTGTGCTTTCATGGAGGATTGAAGGATGGTGCATTGTGCATCCACCAATATGACTGTTGACGATGCACTCTTAAAATAACATATAAACAACTCGCCATAGACTTCTGACCAGGTGTCTCTTGGTCAGTGGCGTAGTGCGTTTTAGGTGGTGTACAATAGCGATTTTTAGACAATGCGCTAGGCCACTCCCTAAGTTGTTAATTACCACATCCCTGGGCGCATTGTTTAAAAAATAGACGTGCAAAATAAGAAAATAAACTTTGCGCCAGGTGGAAAACGAGTTTTATGTCATGCGCCAGGGTGCAAAATAGGGGCCTTTGAGTTACAATGTGATGTAATTTCAGCCTACCTGTTCTTAACCAGCCAGTAGTCTTGACCTCCCTCAGTTCCATAACCCACCACCAGCACAGCATGGTTCACATTACTGCTGCTGCAGTAGGAGTCGTAGAAGACACCTGTGCAAAACAATTAATAACCAAATAATTATTTAATAATAAAATAAAACTGAATAATTTTGTCCATCTACCCATCCAACTCCACAGATAACCATTATATTCTGTGGCTCCTTATATGTTATCAATTAATTAATGAATTAATCAATCAATCAAACAACATCTGTGTAGAGAGATCTGTGTTGTGCAGTGAACAGTACATGCTTACAGACAACCTACCAGATCCGTAGTTCTGGAAGTGTTCTGCGTCCACAGCCACGGACACAGGTCCCACGTTGGCCACATGCCACTCTAGTGCAGATTCATCACCTTTGGGCATTACGTCAGCATACCCACTGCAGGTGGGTATGCTGCCAGAGGGATTGAAGCGGCAGAAGCCATTCTGATGGACATTGAAATGGGGGATATTAGAATGTATATAGTATAAGTATATATACTCTTTTGATCTTTTTGGTCTCTGCATTTATCCCAATCCATGAATTAGTGAAACTAATCTCAGCACACAGTGAAGTGAAGCACTAATCCCGGCGCAGTGAGCTGCCTGCAACAACAGCGGCGCTCGGGGAGCAGTGAGGGGTTAGGTGCCTTGCTCAAGTGAACTTCAGCCGTGCCTACTGGTCGGGGTTCGAACCGGCAACCCTCCGGTTACAAGTCCGAAGCGCTAACCAGTAGGCCACGGCTGCCCTGGTGTAAAACAGAATGTGCTTCTGTTTTAAGTTTGCCGTTATGATCACCTACATATGAAAGTGCATTGTTGTGATAGCATTCATCCATATGCTTCATGGAATTCAAACCAAAAACTTAATGTGATGAGCTCCTTCCTCTACAAATCTAACTAACCGTATGATTTTATTTTATTTCTATTTTTG
Source organism: Alosa sapidissima (assembly GCF_018492685.1). Classification (NCBI taxonomy): domain Eukaryota; kingdom Metazoa; phylum Chordata; class Actinopteri; order Clupeiformes; family Clupeidae; genus Alosa; species Alosa sapidissima. Next base: position 5,435,104 of record NC_055957.1, on the reverse strand, counting down.
ATTCCTACTCTACTTCGTTTCTGTACTTTGGATAATTCCATGTAACTGGTTGGCTGTGCATGTCCCACAAGCATTGTTTTGCAATGACAATCAATACTTGTGGTATAGTCCATAAAATCTCATTATGTTTGATTGATTGATTGATATATTGTCATGAGATGGTAATATTTAACTTTCTGATACATTGCTACAACAACAACATCGTACATTTATATGTTTATATTACATTGCTACAACAACAACAACAACAACACAGTACATTTATATGTTTATATTACATTGCTACAACAACAACAACACAGTACATTTATATGGCGGTGTAGCCCTCACACTGAGCACATCAGCAAGATGTGACCGCTGAGTTAACACTATGACAAACAAATCACTTGTAGCAGGACGCCCTCTATGGTCTAATGATGGTCATAGCTTTGAAAAACGACTATATTGCTTGTTTATTGTATTCTGTTAACTGTATATGTGTATATCTGTAATATGTATATGTGTATGTGTGTGTATTGCATACATATCGTCACTGTCTGCTTACTATATGTCAGAGACTAGAGTGACAAATTCCTTGTTGGCGAATAAGAGCTGATTCTAATTCTGATTCTGATCAGGCCAAAATAAAACCACATGTCCCTACTGTGTTAGTCACTGTTGGTGGACATCTCAAAGGCAGCAAGTTTTGGCCGACAAGATCTCACTCCATCCTGACAAAATGGACAGATCTGTAACTCCCTAACGAATCGTCGCTCAGGCCTAAAAAGACCATAATGTACTAATCCGAATCTCTACTCAAGCTATTTTTCTCACAGTGTCTCCTCTCCTAGAATGTCTCCCCTAACATTGACCACATGATGTCTTCTGAGGATGTGGATTTGAAAGGTAAGACTTTACAGTACCTTTGCCTCGTAGGGGTAATAGTCCTCTGTGTCGAGGCCTCCATTATTGCTGATGTATTGAAATGCTGGGTTCATCCAGCCTCCACTGCAGCCCTGGTCTCCATAGGACCCAGTGCAGTCCACCAGCTGCTGCTCACTCAGAGAGGGCAGGTAGCCATATTTAATGCAGTAGTGGGACTCCAGCGCACCTGTCTGAATTGCATGACAACATGACGAGTTAGATTATGGACACACACGCACACGCACACACACACACACAGACACACAGACACACGCACACATACAGTACACACACACACACACAGACACACAAAGAGACAACAAGCGACAAGAGAAAACACTAACCGTGCTGAAGGCCCAGCAGGATCCACACTGCCCCTGGTTTTTGACAGGAGTCACACAGCCTTTATCCTTCCAGTTCACAGAGGCAGCCAGCTTAACAGCGCCCCCTTTAGGTGTGGAGGTGAATGTGCCTCTGTGGGGCAGGGTTCTGGTCTCATTGGAGGGGATCATGTTTCTGAGGAGGACATTCTGATGGAATTCCTCACTGTCCTGTAAAAATAAAGTATATTTCATTTCTGAAGCCTAAACATGCAAATCTTTGAATAATGAATGAGACCATAATACTGTTGATTGTCTAATGAGTTATTTGGAAACAACTAGACCAGGATACCATGTCAGAGAACTGATTCATGCCCATGCGGTAGTTCTTGGTGCCCTGATCAGCCAGGATGTTGTGGGTCAGGACCAAACGTCGCTTGGAGAGCCAGATATTTTTACGATGGGTCTCCTCCTGAGGTGAGCTATATGATTTATCTGTTGGGCATATAGGACGAACAAAAAACATCATTGTTTTTGTCAAGCTTCACCTAAACTTGGTGAACTACTTTACATACTGTGAAAGCGTGTAACGAAATGAAGCATGTGAAATGTATTATGAAGACTTTAATAAGTACTGATTAGAAGAGTATATTGATATTTTTGTGACCCTCCTCACCAAACTTGAGTTTCCATGCGTGGAACTCCAGGTCCTCCAGAGAGAGGCTGGCACAGCTCACCACTGCCAGAGAGGCAGCTGCGATGATCAACAGCTTCATACTGGAAGATAAAAGAACAAAAAAAAAAACTCTGGATTACAGACAGTTTGTATTCTCGGGAGTAAGAAATGAGAGGGAGACAATGAGAGAGTGGATATTTTACCTGGTCAAGAGTTCCTTGTAAACTTCTATTCTGAATGATGTGGAGCGGTTTGACAGATAAGCGTTTAAGGTCTGACTCCTCTGGCCTGAGGTGAAGGATGCTGATGCCCTTTATACCTCTCTGCCCACCCAAACCAGCCTGGCGCACGTGACCTCGGGTTCCTCTTCTGCCGCTCAATTAGTTCCTGTTCAGGATCAGATGGCCGGAGTTTTGTCAGAGGAAGTACTTCTATAAATATATACATTAATGTTCTGTAGTATTCTATGAAAACATATTTCTATAAATATCACAATGACATATTCGTTAATATTAATGTATTAATTTCATAGATATCAAAGAATATTCAGCCTTAGTTTATGTCCTTCACATACTATGGACTTAATGCTTAATTAACTAGTACGGCAAAGTGTATCGGTATCTCTCACAACATGTACATTTCCTTATTTTGAATTGATTGTTTTACTATAACTGATGTTCTTACAATGTTAATGTACTGTTTACTGTTATTGTTTGTTGTTATTATGATGTAAGTAGCTTTGGATAATGAGATTAAGAGCAAAGATTATCTTCTCATAGAGTATCATGGATTTACATGCCCCTGGATAGATGAGGGGTGCATAACTTTGATAGATTCTTCTCAGTGAGATTAGTCCTGGCACGTGGCCAGGGTGAGTAGTAAGGAAGAGGACATTGGTTCATACACATGTGAGCTCCGTGGGCGTCGGTGAGGCATGTGCTTTGTGGTTACATGGCAACATGCAATTATCAGGGTGAAAAAAGCTAAAGTTAGCATGCAATCATCAGCATAAGAAGAGTTAGAGTTAGCATGCAATCATTAGCATAAGAAGAGTTTGAGTTAACATGTAATCATCAGCATAAGAACAACTAGAGTTAACATGCAATCAGCATATGAACAACTAGAGTTAACATGCAATCATCAGCATGAGAAGAGTTTGAGTTAACATGCAATCATCAGCATGAGAACAACTAGAGTTAACATGTAATCATCAGCATAAGAACAGCTAGAGTTAACATGCAATCATCAGCATAACAACAACTAGAGTTAACATGCAATCATCAGCATATGATCAACTAGAGTTAACATGCAATCATCAGCATGAGAAGAGTTTGAGTTAACATGCAATCATCAGCATGAGAACAACTAGAGTTAACATGTAATCATCAGCATAAGAACAGCTAGAGTTAACATGCAATCATCAGCATAACAACAACTAGAGTTAACATGCAATCATCAGCATATGATCAACTAGAGTTAACATGCAATCATCAGCATGAGAAGAGTTTGAGTTAACATGCAATCATCAGCATGAGAACAACTAGAGTTAACATGCAATCATCAGCATATGAACAAATAGAGTTAACGTGCAATCATCAGCATATAAACAAATAGAGTTAACATGCAATCATCAGCATAGAGACAACTAGAGTTAACATGTAATCATCAGCATAAGAACAACTAGAGTTAACATGCAATCATCAGCATATGAACAAATAGAGTTAACATGCAATCATCAGCATGAGAAGAGTTTGAGTTAACATGCAATCATCAGCATGAGAACAACTAGAGTTAACATGCAATCATCAGCATATGAACAAATAGAGTTAATGTGCAATCATCAGCATATAAACAAATAGAGTTAACATGCAATCATCAGCATACAGACAACTAGACTTGGCTGAATATGCCGAGCTACAGAACTCACTCCTTCTTTCCTAGTCTTCATGGCCATGTCCCGTACCCATATAATTCTTATAGCCATATAACCCTCAGAACAAAATTACAAAGATGTGGATACAGTGGACATTTACAAAAACTATCATGGTATAACAGGTTGTAAGTATGACACCTTTATTTAGGTAACATATTAAAGTTTTACTGGGATGTTAGTACAAATAATACAAGCCTAAATGAGAGTCTGGTAGAGAGTATAGATGACTACAGGATGACGAAACGCGTGGTAGAACATTTTGTTGAAAATTTGTGGTGTCACAGCTGCATGTGCGTGTGAGTTGGGGGATGAGTCATATGATTACGTAACGTCATGTGAGAATGAGCCAGGTGAGCCAGTACGTATTTTTATTAACTTTTACAAAAAACCTCTAATGTACAATCTTAGGCTCTAAGTTCATATTCCCTCCTCTGGGTATTAGCATCCAGACTATTATAGAAAGAGTGATCAATAAGGCTGAATAAGGACAATGTCTACAGCTCATCATATTCTCACTGCACTGTAAATCTGGATTATTCTGTTGTCCGGACAAAGTATCATAGAATGGCATAAAAGGTCATAGGTCATATAAACGGTTGTGCTTCATCAGTGGAGCATTTCATTTCCCAATAACATATTTATTATCTTGTAGCAACTATATGACCACATCAGTCATATTAGTCATTGGTCATTCCATGTCAAATCAGATAAGGTTGTTGCAGCACCATCCCAGATTTTGTTCAGTCCTTGTCTATATCAAGAATGGGTTCCAAAATCAAGGCCTGTAAAATATATCTGTTCAAATCCTATATCTTCATATTATTTTCAGCCCCAGAAATGACTTACAGTTTTACAGCCTGAACAAAGACATCCTTATCTGAAGCACATACACTGAATGTTCTTATTTAGCATAAGCACTGAAATGGATAAAAAGTCAAACAGGGTGTTCATTTATTTTGTCGTTTGCTTCTTTGTCTGTTTCAGAAGGACACTATGCGTAATGTGGATGCAGATGCAGCATTTTGTGGGCAAGAAGCACAAACAAATCAAAATATAGTGTTTAGGTTCATTTTATTTTGTATGTATTTTTACAGTTGGTTACGTTTTCTCTCATCCACACAGCCACAAAACAGAAAAACAGTCGCTATACAGTCTCATAATCTTCTAACAAGATCACAAAATCCTAAGGTAAAGACATTTTTTGTTTGTTAATGTGTTATGTCATCATTAATAAAGTGTCATTATCAGACTTCTCTTCTATTACTATGCAATGCATATTTTCACCCATTAAGAATAAATTACGGAAACAAGGGATGTCTGGGCTCTAGGCTACATGGTGCGTACATGAATGAATGTATTAGGGATGTCTGGGCTCTAGGCTACATGGTGCGTACATGAATTAATTTGTTAAAACGGCTTAGTTCTGCTCTGTGCTCCTGTGTCTCTGGAGTGTGATGAAGAGGCCAGTGTAACGATTGGACCCCGGAGCTCTGCAGGTCCAGGCGTCCGCAGGGCCTGACCTCTGACCCCCAGCCTCAAACCAGGGGGTAGCTGGAGGCGGTGGCGATGCCGCACTGGTTGTGCTTGTTCCTGGTCATCTTGATGTAGCCCTTATCACCCCAGGACAGACCCCAGCTGGACAAGACAAACAGGCAAACAAACAAATAAATAGGTAAACAATATTTACAAAGTTACACATATACATAGGATGACTTGTACTCTGTAAGAAGCACATCCTGTGCATGTATTATGGGTCTCTTTTGAAGTCTTCTGAACCCAAAATACAAATATTACCCATCATGCATAGGACCAGAGGACACACATGCACAAACACAGAGAGAGAGAGGGACAGAGAGAGAGAGATTTACAGACACATACACACACACAGTTGTTAGTGATTTGCTCTACCTGTTCTTGACGATCCAGTAGTCCTTCCCATTCTCCGATCCGTAGCCTACAGCCAGCACTCCATGGTCCAGATCCTCACTGCTGCACTCGGCCTCGTCATAGACTCCTACAGCCATCAAGCAATACATCAGCTGATTACGGAGGTTAAGACCACACACACAGCACTAATCAGCTCTTACGTAAAGACAGCTCTTCCTCTGTCACAAAGATTAATTAAAAAAAGTAATTAAAACAAATATGTAGGCCTACTGTCTGTCTGTCTTTCTTTCTTTCTCTCTTTCCCTCTTTAAGTGACAAACAGACCCACTGTTATCGTTTCATTTGTGCCTTAAAGGTGAGTTGAGAGGGCCATGCATGCCATGCGCTAACCTGACTCATACATCTGGAAGGAGGAATGTCCGGCATCAATGGCCACTGACACGGGACCCATGGTTGCCACGGCCTCCTGCAGAGCGTTCTCGTCACCACTGGTGATGTCCACGTAGCCCGAACATGTGGCGCCCACGCTGTCTGGCTTGAAGCGGCACTTCCCATCCTGTGGTCATGTGAGCAGGTCCAGAGTGCCCAGTGTCAGGTGATTTGGTGTTAGACATGTAATAAGTCCACTGGCTTTGTGGTTATGGATTTACATTTTGAGTGCAGTACATACTTATTTAGCGTCTCTTATTTAATGTGTTTATCACATTTTTAAATATATTTTTATTCATTATTCTAATATGTTGTTATTTGTTGTAATATTAATATTGTTGTATTGTATTCATTATTCTAATATGTTTGTTATTTGTTTGTAATAGTATATTTCAAACAATAACTTTTTTCCACTAACATGACATTTACAAACATTACTTGTCCACTAGGTGTCAGTGTTGTTGTATCCCTCTATCATATCTGTGCTGGTGGTATTGATGTGTGCTTACCTCAGCCTCATAGGGGTAGGAGTCCTCGGTGTCGATGCCACCATTGGCTTGGATGTACTGGAAGGCCTGGTCCATGAGACCGCCGCCACAGCCCATGTTGCCATAGTCCCCGGAGCAGTCGACCAGCTGCTGCTCGCTCAAAGACACCAGCTTTCCTGTCTTCTTAAAAGTCTGGCCCTCCAGAGAGCCAGTCTGCCATGGGCAAGAGAAAACAGGGCATTAGTATGGTATTAGTATGGTAGATAGCTATCAGCTATCAGCTATTAGCATGGCAGTATGATAGCTATCAGGGTATTAGCATGGCAGTATGATAGCTATCAGGGTGTTAGTATGGTAGTTGGTAGTCTGATAACTATCAGGGTAATAGTATGGTAGTATGATAGCTATCAGGGTGTTAGCATGGTAGTATGATAGCTACCAGGGTATTAGCATGGTAGTATGATAGCTATCAGGGTGTTAGCATGGTAGTATGATAGCTATCAGGGTGTTAGCATGGTAGTATGATAGCTATCAGGGTGTTAGCATGGTAGTTTGATAGCTATCAGGGTGTTAGCATGGTAGTTTGATAGCTATCAGGGTGTTAGCATGGTAGTATGATAGCTATCAGGGTGTTAGTATGGTAGTATGATAGCTATCAGGGTGTTAGTATGGTAGTATGATAGCTATCAGTTATTCATTTAATTTAGAAACTCATAATGTGTGTAATCAAACAGTGTCAGATAGACCTATAGCCGTCAGACGCTGAAAAACCATGTCGTCATTATGAGCAAACCTCCCTGTACGGTAGGTTCTAAGCCTATGACCACACAGCTTCAGACATATACATACTGTACACACACACACACACACACAAGCACACTGACCGCGCTGAAGGCCCAGCATGAGCCACAATCCTTCTGGTCCTTGACATCGGTCACAAAGCCCTTGTCCCTCCAGTCCACCTCCTTGGGCATGTCTCTTTCTCTCAGGCTGAGACCCAGGAAGGTGCTGCCGGACTTGGTGCTGTTGGTGCGCTTCAGGCACTTGCCGATCACAAGGTCTCGGTACTCCTGGTTGCTCTGTGGAGGTTAGTCAGGGTTTGTGTCGGTCAAATGTACTCAGTAATAGTAACAGCACCAAAATCACAGCAAGTTAGGCTACTCAGACTGTTCAGTGGTAGTGGCATTTATACATTGATCCAATGTCTTTTATTCATTCAAAGCGAGAGAACAGTGTTTCATAACATCACAATTGACTGTTTGAGTGAGAAAAAAATAGTACATGTAATAGGGTGATTAATCAAATGAACATGTAATGTGAAAAAACAAAGTATATACATTATTGTGCACATATAAACAATGTATATACATTATTGTGCACATATAAACAAAGTATATACATTATTGTGCACATATAGCCTCTCACACAACTTCCCTGCAGCGTGACAAGAAAAACATAAAGTGATGTCTTTGAATCCAGTTATTTCGTAGTAGAATTGTTGTGTAAAAACAATATTGAACTGACATGTGTCTTTCTTTACACTTCTCTCATCTTCTCAAGGAACTCTGGATCTCATTCATAGTCACCATTGGGTCCTTGGTTACCTGTCTGACCAAGGCCCCTTCGTCCCAGCTTACTCAGTTTGACTGAGCGGCCAGTGGAGAGTTTGAGTATTGATGAGAAAAAGATGAGATGTTGATGAAGATGATATGTTTGTGTTATAACTCTGTCAGTCATCTGGAATATTTTTAAACGCTTTTTAAATGGCCAAACTATTGTTATTTTTTCTAATCATCAGGTTTAATTTACACTGAATAAATGCTGTTAATTGAAATACTGATTGTGCATACACCACATACTACATCCTTTAAAAATGATGGTAAGAAACTTGAAACATGAATAACTGCTCAAAATAACTAAGGCAACTATATTACACATGATTTTATCATACAAAGTTAACCAGTAAAAATCAGGGAAATGTCCTTGATTTATTTTGAATTTGCTTAATTGCATTGAGATTTTATTGCAAAATGTCGGCTGTGTGATGCAATATTTCATACTGGGTGGTATGCTATGAAAAAGTCTGAAGAAGAGTCATGAGGCTCGAAACATCACTGCATAATTAAAAAAAAAAAAACCAGAAACTTAAACGGGAGCCCCCTGGTGTGGAGATCACCTCTAATCTCTTGTATGTAATTGTTAATATGCTTTAAATCCTACAGGACCTACACCCATCCAAATGGCCTTGGGGATGTGCATGGCCTTTCACTGTTTCATATGATAGTGCTGAAATCCTACCATGTCAGCGAAGTGGTTCATGCCCATGCGGTAGCTCTTGATGCCCTGGTCAGCCAGGATATTGTGGACCAGCACCAGTTTACGGTTCTCCATCCAGGTGGATCTGCGCTGGGCTTCCTCAGCAGGTGAGCCATAGGAGCGGCCTGCATCAGAGAGAGAGAGAGAGAGAGAGAGAGACGGTTAGAGAGAGAGAGAGAGAGACGGTTAGAGAGAGAGAGAGAGAGACGGGTAGAGAGAGAGAGAGACGGTTAGAGAGAAAGAGAGAGAGGGTTCGAGAGAGAGAGAGACGGGCAGAGAGAGAGACGGTTAGAGAGAGAGAGAGAGAGAGAGAGAGAGACGGGTAGAGAGGCAGTCCTTAGCGCTCTTCAGAAATGAGCTTTTGTTCATTGCAAGACATTCTAGAATGATACCTTGCAGATCTAGAATTGCACAGAATCATCAGTTATGAACTGCATAGTCAGAGAGTGTTGAATCAGAATGTTCTAAAGTCATTTCTTGTAAGTTATCATGGACTTATAGAGCATGTGCTCATCTTCAGGAAGGAAACACGCATGAACTCCTCCCAGAAAACAAAACGCATTCATCATCACAGTACACTATCGTTGGCGATTTCTTGTGAAGTGCCTATAATGCTCTGAGGCGGTAGCTCATGATCCTAATGCATGTTTTTATACTACGACTTTTCAATCTCAAAGGACAGAACCACTTTGATAAGCATCTGTTGGTACTCTGTAATGCCAAGATTTCACTTTTTCCCTTTCAGGCTAAAAACATAATTCTGTTTTTCTGTAACCAACAGGTTTTCTTCAGCATAGCTAAGGTAAAACAGAACAAATTATAGACTACTGTCTCACCAAACTTGAGTTTCCATGCGTGGAACTCCAGGTCCTCCAGAGAGAGGCTGGCACAGCTCACCACTGCCAGAGAGGCAGCTGCGATGATCAACAGCTTCATACTGCAGCATACACAAGAACAACACAGGTTTTGAGAATCACTGTCTTATACTCTTGTGAAGTAGTGCACAATAGTCCAGGATGTGTGTGTGTGTGTGTGTGTGTGTGTGTGTGTGTGTGTGTGTGTGTGTCTGTGGGGGTTCCCCTCACCTGTTTGTGTGTCTTGACGTCTTGAAACCTTCAGTGGGAGATGGCTGGGTGTCATGCTTTCCTTTGGCTTATATAGAACACCTTCAGCTTCCTACAGTCAGATGACTCTCACACTGTAGCCATAAACACGAGTGAAATATAGTGCTTACCAGTTCAAAAAAGGAAGCATTACCGTATGCATCAGGGGAACTACAGCAGCATTAATAATTTGATTTCAATGACTCAATTTTTTCGGAATCGTGCAGTAAGCACCGTTGTGACATCATTACACAGCTGTTGCATGGGCATTCCATTCAAAACAGATGGGTTGTCCAGTTTAAGTATTTCTCTGAGACTGATCGAATGAACAATGTCAATGAACTAGTGTGAACTGTAAATAAGATTGTTTAACTTCCCGCAAATGTGTGAGTCATATTGATGTCTGTGGTTCCACTATTTTTTTGCTTTGTGTTTTGGTTTCTTTTTCTGTCTCTTGGGCTTCCACTGTTCTGGTGTTTTTGGGACTCCTTACTGGCAGGGAGTCTGGGTCATGTCCCGTTAGGATCTTCTGGTCAGTTATATTAGAGAAATTTCAGTTTAACCACAGATACCAAACACAAACAGAAAAGCTGGTTACATTCCATATTTGAATAGGCCACTGAAGCCTGTCAATCACTGCTGTTCACCAGGCAAGGCAAGGGAAGGTCTTTTCCGAGGCTATAGTAAACAGGCTATAGGAAACATGCTATAGTAAACAAACAGGCTATAGTACACAGGCTATAGTAAACAGGCTATTAGTACACAGGCTATAGGAAACAGACTATAGTAAACAGGCTATAGTAAACAGGCTAGGCTATAGGAAACCTTTGTCACAATTGTTGTAAAGAAAATGTTTGTATGCTTGAAACAACACAGGGAAGAACTGTACTCAGTAGTGGTTCCGGTTTGAATGGTGGTGGTGTGGGCGAAACGCTCCCTCAGTGGTGGACTGCACATTGGGAACATTGGGACATCCCCCGGTGGCTTGATGGTTGTCTTGGTGATATAGCAAGGAAGAGTGAGACACAAACAATATCAATATCACCAGATAGTTAATGTTATAAATATGACACACCTCTAATACTCAGTGTTCAAATAAAGTCCTTGGTCAAATGTATGTATTTTGTCATTTAGATAACTGTCCTCCCTGATGAACACAGAGGCTAAATGGACTCGCTGTCCCTGTCTGTTCCACCCAGCTCTGTGGCTCTGGTTCCCTTGTGACTGCACGATTGCTTTTACTGATTGCTTGAGTACTGCGCTCAGTCAGAGGTGTACCCACAGGCTTTCAGTGGGGAGATGAGGTCACAGACCCCTGACCCCTCCACACCTCACACTCTCTGTGTCACACTGGTGGACATTTTCACGCAGGAGCCTGCCCAGCTCACAGATTAGAATCAGGGGCCCGACTCTGACCAGGTTAACTGATCCGCACAGATTAGAATCAGGGGCCCGACTCTGACCAGGTTAACTGATCCACACAGATTAGAATCAGGGGCTCCACTCTGACCAGGTTAACTGATCCACACATATTAGAATCAGCGGCCCGACTCTGACCAGGTTAACTGATCCACACAGATTAGAATCAGGGGCTCCACTCTGACTAGGTTAACTGATCCACACAGCCCCACACGCTGCCAAGATTGTATTCAAATCTGTTCTTGGCCCTACAGATTTTTGCTCTGTTTTGATGACCACTTTTCAGATGACTAAATAGACCAAATAGATAGATTAATTTATTATCTTAGTCATTATGCATTAACTTGTAGTTACAGTATATGATGTCATCTTTTGCTTTCTTTATTTACAGTACATGTGCTCGTACACAGATCCGTGTTTGTGTCACACCATGTAATGCACATAAACAGTTCTATAAAGACAGCCGGAAATTATAGTGCTCATTTCCATCTGTCAGAAACAAAAGACGCCTTCAAATACATGTCGGAACAAGTAGAGTATTTAATAGAAATATAAAAGGGATTTCCCTGTCATGTTTCTGTCTTCAACCCAACAGCACACCAAATATTGCATTATTATCAGACGTTTACTAAATTAAATCTCTTTGAATTGGTGTTTTATTCATGGAAGCTAAAGTTCATAATATCAAAGCATATTGTGTCTCTTTCAGACCAATGCAAGTGCCTTGCAAGTATTTCCAGAATTATTTCAAGCAAATGTAATTCTGCTTGAGAGAGGTATTGTTGTGGGTAGGAATGAAAGTGGTTTGCTCGAGATGTTCTCTCAGTTGCTGGATGGAAATAAAGTAACGTTATATATTGCACCTCTGCCCACACTTCTTGTTTACGTCCCATGTGAGGCTGGAAAATACTCTCTGTCTTTCTGTCTGGGACACTCTGCACTTCATCTCTCATCTTATTTCTTGTAAAAGCACGAAGGATTACTTTATGATGAGCTGAGTTTTATGCTTGTTTGCCTACACTTTCCTCTCCTCTTATCTAAGGTAAAGCTGCCTTGTGATGTTACCATAAACTGTGTAGGTGTCAGATACCAAAGAAAAAGAAAAATTCTGCAGTGTCACCACAAAGACACAAGAGCATGAGCAATAAAGTGGCCCTCATGATGGTGTTCATGTTCTGGATATACTGTATATTGTACATTCTAAAGGCATATCTGTTCAACATGCACTTAATTCTTTATGGTTTGTATAATATTGTTTTATTTCCATTAGGCTGTTGATTAATTTGGCATTATTGTTTATTATTGATATTCTCCTTAATGTAGTCTTACCATGCTATTGTTTATATTATTGATTAAATGAACATTATAGTTTATTATTGCTTTTTTACCTCATTTTCATTGTTTATTTCATTAGGCTATTGATTGAATTGACATTGTTGTTTATTATTGCTATTCTCCTTATTATTGTCTGACCCACATTTTAATCTGTTCCCTGTTAAATTTAAATATTATATTGTTTTGTATTTGTATGTTGCTTTGGACAAAAGTGTCTGCCAAATCCCATAACCATAACCATAAATATGTTGTGGATGTTTCAGGCAGATGAGAGCACAATCTTCTTAATCCCTCAAGCCTGAAGATGGTCGATCATAAATGACTATGAATTGTTATTGATCTCTACAGGTGAAACCTGCTTTTCAATGCAGGTGACAATGATCTCTTCCAAAGTCACTGTTAACAATAAACCCAGTTATAATAAATAAACCTCCTAAAATGGTGACAATGGTAGTTTGAACTTACAGTGCAGGAAAACCACTGACACAACACAAACACTGTCAGCTGACATGTCCACCACACCAGACGTGCATGTGTGTGTGTGTGCGTGTGTGAGAGAGTGTTTGTGTGTGTGTGAGTGTGCGTGTGGGAGGGTATGTAAGTTCATAGTTAACACCAGTGGTCAGGTGACTCAGCTTAGAGGTCGTAACCTGAAGCCGCATACTGCACTTCACCTTTACACTGACTCTGCAACTCTGCTTTTGTCTGCCTTTTCTTATGTTGGCATGTGCTGGTGTGCCAATACTTGTTTTTTATGGTTATGGGATTTGGCAGACGCTTTTGTCCAAAGGGACATACAAATAACACCAATACAATAGTGAAATTTAACAGTAAACAATTTAAAAAGTTGGTTAGACTACATTAAGGAGAACAGCAATAATAAACAACAATGTCAATTCAATCGATAGTCTAATGAAAATAAACAAATGCTATAATATAAACCATAATGCATAGGAAACGCTTAATAACTAAGAAGAAATACTTCTATTGAGATTAACACATTTTCTATTTTGTTTTTAATCAAACTGTATCTCATTCAATATTCTAGATACTGTATTGAGATATTCTAGATATTGAGGCAATATGACACGAGTGGGAGTGGGGATGTGGAAGGATATCGTTGCCGAAGACCGAGTACCAAAGGCAATTACTGCAGTGGCGATATCCTTGCACATCCCCACGACCGGGGATCATTTTCAAAAGTCACTTCATTTTTTAGAGGACCAAAGGAAGGACTTGCCATCGTTGGACCAGTATCCCCTCATCAAAACCCTTTTTGTAAGGTTAAGGTTCAATACCATCATTCCGTCTTCTGCTCCAGTAGAGCGTTTATTTTCCTTTGCTGGACTGATTAACAGGCCCCATAGGCGTTGTCTGAATGCAACACTGTTTGAGAAGTTAGTTGTGCTTAAAGGCATCAACTGAGGTGACACCACTAGCTAAGGTTACACACACTCCTTTGCTCACACAAGGACAGCACAAGGACTTGAGTTCACAAGCTTAGATCACTTGAGTTTGCTATTTTCCTTTCTTTTTTTCTGTTTTACAGTTTTTTTCTAGACGTTAAATTTGTCTATGTTCTCTGACCTGTGAAATATTTCAGTGCTATGGTGACTTGACAAGATAATATTTTACCTCAAGCCAGGACATTTCCAACCTCTCGCACATTTTAAATAAGAAATTATTGATGATTGGCTTCTAATTGGCTTAACTGATTGGGTGGTATTAATGTGACAACCTGATTTTTTATTTTTACTTTTTTTTTTTATTTACATTGATAAAGGTTGTGCACACACCAGTTTCAGATGTATACAAAATTATTCAACTGTGATGAAACTCACCATAAGTGTTAGCCTGGCGGGCCATCCTATATCATTGAAATGTATAGTCTGGAATCGAACCATTCACCTCGCTTAATCCAAGGGACGGGCAGAGAATTGTCTTTCAAACTGCCTAGTCATGCAATAGGCCAGCGCTACGACCATATCCGTATCCGGTCGGCAAAACGGCAAATAGGCTACATCCTTCTTCGAAAGGAATGACTTAAGTGCATTGTGTTGCTCAACTTTCAAAGAAAAGCACAAGTCCAACTCCTCCAAAGACGGCAACGCCGATTCAAACAACCGCTCTTCATTCGCCATAGCCACCTTCCTTGTTCACCGTCGCAGGACTGTCGTTATCAGGCCTTAAGACTCTCTAACAAAATAGAGCGCTGTGATTGGATGACGTCCACGGCGTCAGCCAATAGAAATCCCTATGGTTTGATAATAGACGTACAGGCTGAGCAAATTAATTTGCTGCCGCTAGGGTCCGTCTAGATTTCTAGGCTACATTGTGTGGTAGTGATGGTGTTAAATAACTTAAAAGGTTAAAATGCTACCTAGTTTAAATTTCTAAATAAATCATCCATTTGGATTGTTTGTCTTTGAGTTATTTACATTGATCCATAGTGGGCAACCTATTACACCAATAGAGTAAATAAGTATATTTAAGGAAGGGTTCCTTGAGTTACCGAACATTTCTCAGGGCAGAGGTTTATATTGGGATGTCTAACAACATGCTTACTGCATACAAACAGGAACTCAAAAGACTCAAGCCAGAGACCTACAGCACCCCTCAATGGACGGAGGACACCATCGCGCAACTCCAAGGCTCCCTGGCATGCACCGACTGGGACATTTTTGATGGGGAATTAGACGACAGGGTCTCCATCATCTCAGATTACATAAAATTCTGCATTCAGAACACCATTCCAGTTAAGAAAAAAAAAAAATACCCCAATTCTAAACCATGGATCACACCTCAGCCAGGGTTGCCAACTTTGGGTGTTTGGCTGGAGTGAGATTTTGTGAAGTCATAGTGCGTATGTGTTAAATTTTTCCCTAAACCTAATTTTAAAAATGTCTGTCCCCTGACTTTTTTGCTATGTACAGTATAATCCCTGATTTATGTTTCTTAAAAAAACCTAATAGAATGGAAAAGTTTCTTCAAAATGTACAATTAAATTATTGATTGCACTTTAAAACAAGACCAGTTTTTTAACCCCGTGGCATGGAAGGAATATGAGCCACTGGGCCCCTGGGCACAGACATGAAAAGGGCCCCCTTGCCCACCTGAAAAAGGTAGTAGCTCAGTAGAAAAAAATTAAAAATAACCCCTGAAATGATGACTTCTGGCGAGTTATGTGGAAAGAAATGGACAGATTGAGACTTATAAATGTGTGTATGAGTGTACATATCAGGGATGGAAATAGCCTAAAATATTTTTTTCCACCTACCATTGTGGCTGGTGGATTCCAAAGTCTACCAGCCACTAGAGATACAGTATGAACATTTGATGAAAAATCATGACCAAAATGATCACGGTTATTGGTATTATTGCAATATGATTAAAATGTGCTGACTTTTTTTCTAAACCTACCATCAATGTTGGACAGAACTCATAATTGGCCTGCCCTTCATGCCCAGTAGCAACAAATCTAAAGGTCAACAGAACAGCTATATTGTCATAAAAGTGGTGTGGCTCCTTTAAGACCCAATCCACTGGTGTGAGTTCTGGAGCCATCCAACTTTATCTAACTCTATACTATCCTACATCATCTGATTTTAATATTATGTCTAGGCTATATTTAACATTTAACATTTATTTTCTATTTGGCCTGTTATGAAATTATGCATTGACCAATATAAGCACACTTTTTTAAGACACTTAAATACATGCATGCTTAGCATTTTGTGAAAACAAATCATTATGGCTACATCGACAAACTCTTAGCCATGAGCTGTATATCCTCTGATTTTATTATTTACACATACAGTATGTATGTATTTAAGCACAGCTCAGTTTTAAGACACTTAAAGCCCAAAATTGGAGACCATATAGAAATGCTACCATTTCAAAACCGGATTACTCTGGAGCGGCTTATTGTACAGGGGATTGCATTACACCTTTGTGTTCGGTAAGGTCTGCTGTTTATTCTGGTTTACGGTTTGTCATGTGTGGAACGAAAAATTTGTGAGATATTCCACCTATATGAATTGAAATGAGCGCAGAGCTATAGGCCTAGTAGCCTAATATGATTATTTCTTGAAAGTTAATTTTCTCGCAGCAAACAGCGGCTATAGCACCTTATAAAAGATGAGAAAAAGTTATTTCATGTGATGTCTGTGAGGCTACTTCGCGAGTAGTTCCTGGAGAATGGGCGGCCACACTTTATGTCGGTCTGCCTCATGTCTAAATAGCAGCGTGTTCCGTGAAGGTGTCCCAGACCAGATTAAAATAGCCTATTCAGCAAATCAACAATCAAAGAAAACTGCGCTGTTTACCTGCTGTTGGTCTAGACATATGTATGCCTTAAACTCGTATCCTGTCATTTAAAAACAATGCTGTGGTCTAGTGTAGTCATCAACAAAAAATGAACGGATTGCAAAAAAAAAAGAATGGATTTGGCGTGACATTTCTTGCGTGTGCGTGAGAGCGTGAGATTGGTGCTGAAAGCGTGAGTGTCACGCCAGATGCGTGAGAGTTGGCAACCCTGCCTCAGCTAAGAAAAAGCCTGAAGGAAAAACACAGAGCCTTCAAGCTCAAGGACTGGACAGAAATCAAAACAGCAAATAGGGCAGTAAAAAATGAAGTTTTCAAAGCCAAATTACAATACAAAAATAAACTGGAACAAAAATTCAGCTCCATGAACACCAGACAAGCCTTTCAGATGGCCAAAACATTGACAGGAAATGGACCCAGACCCAGCACACCAATCTCATCAGAGAAAGGACATCAATTAAACATGTTTTTTAACCGGTTCGACTCAGTCGACTACTCTGAGGAGTGCTGCAGTCAGCTGGATGCACTCCCTCTGCTGGACCCAAACGACCCAACCCCCTTCTCAGAGGAGGATGTCAGGCGGCAACTGAGGAGATGCAAGCCCGGCAAGGCCCCAGGGCCCGATGGGATCCCAGCAAGGGTGATTAAGACCTGTGCCACTGAACCCTCTGCAATAATCCACCCACTCTTCTGTGAAGTCTACCATCAATGCAGAATCCCCACCCTCTGGAAAACCGCTACAATAATCCCAGTACCCAAAACACCACGTCCCAAAGACCTCAATGACTTCCGCCCCATCGCCCTCACACCCATCCTGATGAAGTGCCTGGACTACCTGCTGCTACAAAACATCCTGCCACACGTCCGCCCACATCTGGATCCTTTTCAATTCGCCTACAGGACCAAGAGAGGCACTGAGGATGCTGTGGCATGCCTGCTGCACCTCCTCCTACAACACCTGGATTCCCCAGGCACAACTGCCAGGATCCTGTTTGCAGATTTCAGCTCTGCATTCAACACCATTCAAAGACACCTACTGATCCAGAAACTGCCCCACCTCAACGTCCCCTCCGGCCTGATCCATCTCCTCCACAACTTCCTCACCAACAGACAACAGTCCGTCCGGGTAAGCACAACAACCACACCTGCTCTGACCTCCAACACAGGACCCCCGCAGGGTTGTGTTCTAAGCCCCTTCCTATACACCCTCTACACAAACGACTGTACCAGCCCCTCATCCAACACCATATTCCTCAAGTACGCCATTGAACCCAAGAATATCTCAACACAGTCTCCTACTTCACTCAGTGGTGTGGAAATAACTATCTCAAACTCAACATCAGCAAAACAAAAGAAATGGCTTTTGGATCCACACAAACCCACCACCCCACCATCATTTCCAATGAAACAGTGGAGACAGTAGACCATTTCAAATACCTTGGGCTCACAATTGACAATAACCTCACCTTTGAACATCACACAACAGACATACAGAAAAAAGGAAACCAAAGACTGTCGGCAGTGCGCAAACTAAAAGGACTTCATGTTGCCCCTCATCTACTCCTACTACTGTATACCAGCATTGTCCAACCCATCCTTTTATAATGTTCCACCTGCTTCTTCAACATCCTTACTGTAAAAAAACGTAACAAACTCACCCAACTAACCAATACTGCCACCAAAATAATAGGTCTGCATACCCCAAACCTACAAGAACTAAACACTAAGGCCATCGCACGTATTGCTCATTCAATATCCCTGGACAGTACCCAACCACTCACTCGCTACTTCTCACCCCTACCCTCTGGCAGGAGGTTTAGCATAAGGTGCAATAAAGCCCGCTTCAGCTGAAGCCTAATCCCCTTAGGAATCCAAACACTCAACAACACGAAGCCCCACAGATAAATATATGCAGTGCAATAACGTATGTTTATAATGTTTTTCCCATGCAGGGGCGGTTCTAGGGGCGGGGCCACAGGGGCCTGTACCGTCAATCATCAATAGCCTAAGTGTCAAACTTGTTGAGAACGACGATCAGAGATGCAATTCCATTCCCAAACAACTGGTGGCAGTAATGCACCTATGAAGCTTGAAAGCTAAAGCACACAGTGAACTGTAAAACTGGCTAACCAGAAATGTCTCTGCTAATGTGAAGAAACGATACATTTGGCTCACGGAAGTATCAGCTAACGCGAAGAACCGATACATTTGGCTAACGAAAGTATCAGCTAGAATTCTAACGTGAAGAACCGATGGCAGCGTTTAATCCTCCACAGAAGTTTCTTGGTGAGTCACAAATCTCTATGTTGGTTATCATAGATAGATAGATAGATACTTTATTGATCCCCAGGGGAAATTCAAGGTCTCGGCAGCATACATACAAGACAAAAACATTCTTTAACAGCAGAAGAGTAATTAAAGTATATAATATAAAAACACAACTAAGCAGTAAGGACAGTAGAAGATAAAGAATATGCTAAATATACTAAAATACAAATTATACTAACACTTAATACAATATATAAAAATATACTAAAATACAAATAACAAAATTACAAATTATACTAACACTTAATCTAAATCAATTCTAAAAACAGTATCCACATAGTGGTGATTAATAAATCAGAGGCGCTTGCAATGACTGAGGCAGGGACTGAGCCTGTGATTCTCTGTGCATAGTAAGGTATGGTAAGGTGCTCTAAGGTGCTCTGTGTGAATGAGTGTCATGGTGGTAGTGCAATGGTGATAGTGGTCATGGTGATAGTGCAAATGAGTAAGTCAACAGTGCAACAATGCAGAAATAAAGTAAAGGAAAGTCTATATATCTATATATTTAACTATTTAAGAAATGTATAAGTGTGGCCACAGTTCAGCTGTGGCATGGAGGGGGGGGGTTATGCATATGTGCTAATGTGCTAATATAGCACGCAAACAGTGAGGCATAAAGACAGTGGTACAAGTGGCTAGTGGACAGACAGTACCAAACATGGAGGGGATGAAGAGGCAGACAGACTATGCAGAGAAGTCTATCTCTCCTCTTCCCTTAAGTGAGGCATTGAACAGTTCAATGGCCCTGGGGACAAATGACTTTCTCAGTCTGTCAGTTGTGCAAGGCAGTGAGCGAAGTCTCCAGCTGATCAGGCTCTTCTGTTTAACAATAGTGCTGTGGAGTGGGTGACACTCATTGTCCAAGATGTTGATCAGTTTGTTCAGGGTCCTTTTGTCAGATAGTGAAGTGATACACTCCAGTTCAGCTCCCACTACAGAGCCAGCTTTCCTTACCAGCCTGTCAATTCGCCCCACATCCTTCTTCCTTGTGCTTCCTCCCCAGCATACTACTGCATAGAAGAGGACGCTGGCAACAACAGACTGGTAGAACATCCTGAGGAGCTTACTGCACACATTGAAGGACCGCAGCCTCCTCAGGAAGTACAGCCTGCTCTGCCCTTTCTTGTAGAGTGCATCAGTGTTGGCTGACCAGTCCAGTTTATTGTCCAGGTGGAGACCCAGATACTTGTAGGTGCTAACCACCTCCACATTGACCCCATCAATGTGAACTGGTAGCAGAGTGGGCTTAGACCTGCGGAAATCCACCACCATCTCCTTGGTCTTTGAAGTGTTAAGTTGAAGATGATTGAGTTTGCACCATTGCACAAAGTCCTCCACCAGGCTCCTGTACTCCTCCTGCCCGTTCCTGATACACCCCACAATTGCAGTATCATCAGAAAACTTCTGCATGTGGCATGACTCGGTGTTGTAGCAGAAGTCAGATGTGTACAGGGTGAACAGGACTGGAGAGAGCACAGTTCCCTGTGGCACTCCGGTGCTGCAGATCACAGTGTCAGAGAGACAGTTCTTCAGTCTGACGAACTGTGGTCGCTCGGTCAGGTAATCTGTAATCCAGGCTACCAGGTGAGCGTCCACACCCATCTGCAAGAGCTTGTCTCCCAATCTAAGGGGCTGGATGGTGTTAAAAGCACTTGAGAAATCAAAGAACATGATTCTCACAGCACTTTTCCCCTTGTCCAGGTGGGAATGTGTCCTGTGTAGAAGATAAGTGATGGCATCGTCCACGCCCACTTTCTCCTGGTAAGCAAACTGTAACGGGTCTAGTGCATGGCGTACCTGGGGTCTGAGCATGCCTAAGACCAATCGCTCCATTGTCTTCATCACATGTGATGTAAGAGCGACAGGTCTGTAGTCATTAAGCTCACTAGGGTGTGGCTTCTTAGGGACAGGGGTGAGACATGATGTCTTCCACAGTGTTGGAACTTGTCCAAGGCGTAGGCTCAAATTGAAGATGTGCTTCAGTGGTTCCCCCAGTTCAGCAGCACAGGCCTTGAGTAGCCTTGGGCACAGTCATTATCATCATTATGTGAAAGGGACATTTATTTGTTGCTGTCACAATATGTTAAGTTTGTTAAATTACGAAGCAGCAGCAAGCTTGCAGTGAACTGTTAACTGACTTAGTCAGTGAACTGTTAACATTATCTTAACGTTAGGTTACTTGAGTTGAGGTTTGATTGTTTGTTAGCATGCTGATAGATTTTATGTATGGAAAGGTAATGTATGAAGTGTTTGAAATGGTGTTACATGTATATGAAATGCAGAGAAATGGACATCCTGTTTGTTTGGGGACCGAAATTAATAATATTACATGTGCTAGTGCGTGCGCCTTACCAAATGTAAGTAACGTTCGATTTTTTTTTTGCTTGAGGAAAACGTTTGGCAGCTGCTAACATGAACATGAGAATACATGCCTAATAGCTAACGCTACGTTTTTTTAGTTAATGTGAGCTATCATTGCAAAGTTATTAACCACTATTCTGAGTTTATTTGATTCATGGGCTTCGCATGAATTCTGTCTCAAAGTGTTAGGACAAGGAGAGTTTCATTGAGATAAATTGGTTAAATTTTCTACTCTATTCACTCAAGCTTTATATGATTTTAAAAAATAATACCTGGTTTTACAGTTGCCAGACGACAATACAAGCATGGATTTTGTGAAACCTACACCTACAGACTGGGATGGCGCAGGAGCTGACTTCAACCCACAGTCTTCAGAACCACCAGTCACCAAGCATAGCTGCTCCTAATGGTATGATGCTATTTCCTATTGCCACTACAGTGAGCATATTTTGTCATTCATTTTAGAAACGCCAGGTTGACAGTGGGTTATGAAAGTTAATAACAATTAAGTTACTCAAACTTGTTTCATTTTCTTCTCTACAGACATTTCCCATTCTAGAGCAGATGATTCTGTGCAACCTCTCCTAAACTGGTATTCCGCAAGATGCAACACGGAAATAGGAAGAGGCCACTCAATGACTTCTGATACAAAGACTTCAAATGGTAGGAATATTCCATCTTTAGTGTTTTGCTACCCCTTCCGTAATTTTCGCTTTCAAATGACCCATCGTCAGTCTTCAAATCAGAATCAGGCTTTTCTAACTGGAAGCAAGACGGTGGCTTCAAAGACCATTCCAAATAAGTTGTTGAAAAAATTGTGTAAATATGATGTAGTTGTTGCTCACATGCTGTGTGTGTGTGTGTGTGTGTGTGTTTGTTTTAATGTGCGCAAACTGGCAGTGAAAGTGGTTTCTCTTATCAACAAAAGGGGAAACAGTTTTATTGAACGAAAAATGTGTGTATGATGATGTATGATTTCTGTTTAAAATATCAATGTATTTCCACTGAAGTGTCTATTATATTTTAGTTTTATATTGTGTTTTCAATGCACATTATAAATAAATGGGAAAATTGTTAAGAATTGTATTGGCTTTTTTGTTTTTTAGCATTTAGCATTCAAGTATTTGAACAAGGTAAGACTGGTGAAGGGTATGCACCTTACTGCTGTGGGGTAGTCTAGTTAGCTGTAGTGGGTATACTGTGATCAACCCCAAATATTAATACCTATCCTTGTCTGTTTTAAGTCGGTATACTGAGATGGTGATGCTTTTTAAGTGGGTATACCAGAGACTTTCTAATGAGGAGACACAGCACTCAAAAAATCCTCCATAGAAATGCATGGGGCTAGTTTGTAACGCCAATATGGCCGTTGTCTACACATATCCCACCCCTTCCTCGGCAAAACGTCAACATGTGAATACATTGAGCCAATCATGTGGTGTGATGTGAATACATTGAGCCAATCATATGGTGTGTTGTGAAGACATCATGCCAATCATGTGTTGTGAACTCGCCGCTGGAGCAAGATTGGTGTCGTGAAGCCTTGAGCACGCACATTTCTGGCGAATAGGATGCCCGATGAGTGCCCAAAAAGCGTTGCAATATGGCCGTCGAGTGGAGGGACTTGCCTAAAAGGACTTTGGGTATACTGCGTATAGTCCTGCATATCACGTAGACAACGTGCCTCTGCCTTACTGAACAAGGGATTTTCTGTGTATGGATGTTGACCAGTTCTTGGCCCCTCAGTGTATGATTTGGCCCCTTTATGGCCCCTGTCTCAGAAAAATCCTAGAACCGCCACTGTTCCCATGAAACCCCCAGTAATTTATGTAAAAGTCAGTGTCAATTGCCTGTGATGTATGTAAGGTGTATGTCTGTATGTCATTCCTATGTCTGTGTTCATGTATGTGCCTTTCTGTGCCTGTGACCATGCAGGATGAAAAGCTGTATGGAAAATGTGAAAAAGAATAACAGCTAATAAACTAACATGAGGGGTCAGCATATCTACTGAAGGAGTCTCTTGCTTTCAGATGTTTTTCCAGGTAGTGTACAAATGAAGGGATAGACTAAAAAGGTTTTTAGAAAGAAGTATTTTGTAGTATTTTGAAAATACAAAAATACAGTATTTTATTTTGATACATTTTTTGGCTGCTGTATTTTGTAGCTTATTTTGATACATTTTTAAGGTGGGTATTTGGTATTTTATTTGGAAATACATTTTGATGTATTTGTGCCCATCTCTGCCCACGAGTGTCTTATTGCTTAAATATCTAGAATATCTGAATTGTTGTTAAGTTGTTCTGGGTGTTTTGGCAGTCTGATGGCCGTGGTCCCCTAAAATGTGACTCCACCGCTTTCTGCTGTCCAGAGAGGATCGCCAATAGCTTGCAAGAGAGCTCTTGATCTAGAAAAGTTTTTAAAATATAAAGAGTTACGCTAATTGCCTAGCTGACACAAGAACATTGCAAATAACATTATGTGTGCAAAATACCTGTGCCCACACTGTCATTATTTCCCTGGCAGAGAGTCCAGCATCTGATAGCTTCTGCAACACCGTCGCTCTCGCTGTGGATCGTGTATCTCACCTTGTCCCCCTCTGGGCACATTTTTGACAGCATTTGCCCAAGTTGGTTTACACCGAGAGGGAGATTGTTGAAGCAGATTGTTTCGCTTGGCGAGACAAGTCGCTTCGGTTGGAGATAGAGGGCCTTTGCATCAGGAGGGATTAGGAGGTCTAGATGGAGCAGGAGGGATTAGGAGGTCTACGGAGGTCTAGATGGAGCCTCCTGCCTCTTCACCTTTTCCCTTCCCTCATCATCGGACTCATAAATCAAATAAAATGTTATGTTAAAAATGTCGCTGTCTGCCATATTTCTTAAAGGACCAGTATGTAGGAAATAATGGAAAATAAACTGTAACCATTCCAAAAATGATCACCATATGTTGTCAGAAACACGATAAATTGAAGTAGGCCTAATGGCTTGACAACATTACTCTAACCTGTAAAACCAATGAAAAAAATGAGTCATGGGGCGGAATCTTCGTTTATGTTTTGAACGATTAATTCTAGAATAGCGTATTAATAATGGACTAGCGCGTCCTCCTATTTGGGTTGCCAAATTAGCAAAGGCCAACTGTCAACAGCTGTCAGTTGTAGTCATGAACGCCTACGAGAGGCAGGCAAATTTCCAAAATTAAAACAAGAAACAAATGAAGTGGACATCGGAGGAGCTTCCATCCTGAGATGGTGACGTCTTCATATCAAGTCTGACGCCGAGCTGGCCATATTTCTCCACAACAGGTAGGCTAGCCTATGCTAAACTTCATCTGCATCGCTAACTTCAGCTAAATATGTTACGTTGGTTAGAGAGGTATTTTTTGTTTTCACTGTTTCCGTAATGTGTAGCTGGGTCATGGTTGGAGAAACGTTAAAGCAGCTGCAGGTCAACTAACGTTAGCTAAGTCTTCATTACATCTGGCAACCCAGAAGAGGCTCGCGTCTGGTAGTCTTGAGAACGTTTACCAGTGTTTTGATTTTGGCCTACAGAACGGTAACAATCCTACAAACCGCACCTTTAATTCGCTAGTTTGTTCATTTCTCTTGCTGACCCATTTTATGAATGAATGGAATATTGGTGTTGGATACAATGTATCATTTGCGGAGTAAATAGCAGTAAAAAGTCTTGAGTGGCAATGTTCTGGGACATCGCCATGCATTGTGACTCATAGAATTGCCTCTCGTCCAATCAAAAAGTAATGAATAGCTCGACTGGACTTAACTGTAGGCTATAATCTATAATCAGTTGATTGTTTAGTTGATTGATTGATTGATTGATTGATTGCTGGTGATTGGTTACTGGAACAGAAGAAATCCAAGTGAGGAATGGACATGTGAGGGGTTCAGACTGGCCTTGGAAACACATGAAAGCAAAGTGCTGGGACACTGTATGCTGAGACACATGCGCAATACAGCTGTGTGGTTTATGAGGTCAGCGTGACTTCACTCAATCAGTGACTGTAGATGCACTTTGACTGAGCAGTGAGTAGTTTACCACGAGTAGGAATATGCAAGATGCTATCAGTAATGACTATGAGATATAACCAGTAGTAGAGATTGTCATCAGCAAGTCATTATCCTAAAGTCATATGTGGTTACCCACAGACAGATGGAGCAGAAGTGGTTTTTAACAGCTATAGAAAAACATGTTAGCCAAGACTGTGTCTTGGGCTGTTTTCGGTACATTTATTCATTTATGGTTATGGTTATGGTTATGGGATTTTTCAGACGCCTTTGTCCAAAGTGACACACAAATACAAAACAACATAATATTTAAAATATAACAGGGAACAGATTAGAATGTTGGTCAAACTATAATAAGGAGAATAGCAATAATAAACAACAATGTCAATTCAATCAATAGCCTAAATAAGCAATGAAAATGAGGGGAAAAAGCAATAATAAACAATAATGTCCATTCAACCAACAATATAAAAAAACAATGACATGGTAAGACTTTATTAAGGAGAATATCAATAATAAACAATAAGGTCAAATGACTATATTTAGCCGACACTTTTTATCCAAAGTGACTTCTGTCACTGTCATGCTCAACAGACAGCTTGAGGAGGTCCTTCTGTCCATGCTCAACAGACAGCTTGAGGAGGTCCTTCTGTCCATTCCATCCAACTTTTCAATGCCACAGAAAAGGAGAAATGGACTTTCCAGCATGAGCCTGCGGTCTCTCTCAGCCTCTACCATCATATCATTTTACCTGCTGTCCAAAAACCTGACTGTTTTACGGTTATGGTTATGGGATTTGGGCATTTGGCAGACGCCTTTGTCCAAAGCGACACACAAATACAAAACAATATAATACTTAAATTTAACAGGGAACAATTTAAAATGTTGTTCAGACTACAGTAAATTAAGGATAATAGCAATAATAAACAACAATATCAATTCAATCAATAATATAATAACAATAGCATAGTAAGACTACATTAAGGAAAATATCAATAAAAACAACAATTAATCAACAGCCTGATAAAAATAAACAATACTATGCAAACCATAACGCATAAGTGCTTAATGAACTAAGTGCATGTTGAACAGATATGCCTTTAGACCCCTCTTGAAAGACCCAAAACTATCATATGGAACCATTGAGGAAAAGAGTCTTGAATTTGACCTAGCGTTTATGACCTAGCGTTTATGACCTAGCGTTTATGATGGGCCGACGCTCATCAGAAGACCACAGTGGGCGGTTGGGGATGTATATCTTGATCATTGAATTAAAATAACAGGGACCAGATCCAGTCAGTGTCCTATAGGCCAAAAAGAGAGATTTAAATTTTATTCTGACTACTATAGGGAGCCAATGGAGAGTAACTAGGAGAGGAGTTACATGTGTCCGCTTTGGCTGATTGACAGGCTATATTAGCTCCCTTACACAATCTGGACTGTGGTCATAACATCTATCTTGTAACTTTTTCCCTGTCATATATTGTTCTTAAAGTATATTCTTTTTCTTGTTTGTTAAGCAATTTTACAAAGAATTCTTGTCTTTTCATAGTCATAGTCAATATTTGATAATAAGCAAAGTTATTGCACTGTTCAATACAGTGCAATAACTAGTACACTAGTACATTGCACACACTCTACCATAGCACCTTATTAATGCAGTGAATGGTCAATGCAGATGGTCCAGTCCACACCAGACCCTTGTCACTTCACAAGCTCTTTAAATGTTTTTACATTTCTGTGAGTGGTGTTTATGTGAGATATATGTGTGTGCTGAGTGTTTGTTGTGTTGTGGTTGTATCAGTTACTGGATGCCTACAATTTCCCTTGGGATGAATAAAGTATCATAGCGTTCACTGCTATTCAAATATGGACACGGAATATTTAATGCAATCAACGTTATCTTTTATTACGTTTGTTGTCGGCCACAACCACGCCACACAACCTCTTCCTTAACTTCCTCCGAACACCCCCACAGGCAGGGAACACGCGGCGTGTCACCCCAACATTGGCCCAGGATAGCCAGCCCATCAATAACACAATTATACACAATACCATGCCAACCATAGCGTTAACTCAAACACGCTACAGTTAAGGGGTGGACCTCTTGTACAAGCCCTTTGGGCTTCGTTCCCTCCTTGCACCATTGATGTAAATGTGTGCTAAATAAATAAACTAAACTATCTATCAGGGTTCCCACGGGTCATGGAATTTCTGGAATATCATGGAATTTTAGAAAGTCTATTCCAGAAATGGAGGGAATTTTTTTAATTGAATAATTATCAAGATTAATTTAATCTTGAATTTCCCCTTGAGGATCAATAAAGTATCTATCTATCTATCTAATTTTTAGGCCATAGTCATGGAATATCAGGGAATTTTGTACTTTAAAATGTACTTGCCAAAATACATTAATACAAATATATTTCCAAGCAGAATGTGTGTATATCTGGTTATTAGCTTTACTGCTTGCTTGAGTAGCCCAACTGTGTTTATTCAATGTCTGTTTATTCATCTCCCGCTCTAAAAAAGTAAAAGATTCTTGAACGCTACACAGGTGCTCTGAAATTATTGGTCGGTTGTACTATTCATTATATAGTCAGTCATGGAAATTCAGTTTTTTTGTCAGCGAAAAGTCATGGAATTTTACATTTGACTTTTTTTCCAAAAGCATCTTTTGGAAATGGATCTTAATGCCTTAATTAAAAAACAAAAAATCCAACCTTTAAGGACACCAATTTTCTTTGTGAATGAATAATGTATTAAGCATGTGGCTGAAGACTTTTTAGGCCCTGTATATATATATGGGTATATAATGCCCAGGGTATGTTTAATATTGGCCAGCCCACAGCTATTCAGCACAGGCCAAGTGCTTTTGGTCATGAGATGCTATACACACACGGACCAGGTGAGGGCAGCACTGCAATAGGCCAACCACACATGAAGCTGAAAGTGTGCATTCAGTTCTGCAGTTCTGTCTCATCATAGCCCATGATTGTAGCCTGGTGAACCCAGACAAATATGTGAGCAGCCATCGGCCTATCGGCTCATTCAAGCCCATTTCTAAATCACCAAAGACCCAGGAATCTGACATGGGGCGGACATTACATAATGAACAACAGAAGAGGTTAGCGGTGCTGTTGAACACTACCAATGGCTGCCCTAATGGCATCAGTGCTAAAGGTACACTACACAGGTTCAGGTATTTTTGGCGACTGTAGAGCTCCACCTAGCATCACTATATAAATTTTACTCTGCCATTGTAAATCACGACTTATCCCCCCTGTACACAATGAAAATGCTTTTGTTGTGGAGGTGAAGGATTAACAACAGGCAAACACTATCTAAACACTTTGCAAGAGCATAATTTATCACGTTTAATTTTTACTGCTGGTTACACCCAATGGAAATCGGAGATTGGAAGTGACCAAAGCGTCCTCTGATCAATCCCAGCGGAGAGGACAGGCGGCCTGGCGTTGGTCAGTCTACCGTGACGTACCGTGAGTGTTTGGTGCAGTTTCACTCTGCACTTCGTTTTAAAAAGAACTCGACTGTCATATGAACCGCTCCATTGGTGTTTGCTTTAGCTTCATTTCGGCAATAAAAGGAAGCTATGCCATAACATGCACAGGGGAAAATAGTCTTCCTATTTTGGTTACACACATGCAATATAAAATTGTCTCTTGTCAACAGAATGTGTATTTCTGTACTGTCGGATTTATTAGACAGACATGGGAGCAGCTTTGAGGAATCGGATCCCGGGAGCCTCATTCCTGACTTGATGGCCTCACACATGGTTTCCCATCCGAGGAGCCGTTAAACGGCGGGGGAGTCTGCTATGAGTGTCGAGTATTAAAACAGGTGAAGGACTGGCATGGCCACTGCGCTCTTGGAGAGGTGAGGGCAGGAGGAAATATTTTGGAGATGGGCAGCGTGTGAAATTGGACCAGAGAACGTAGCCTGTATCGCCTGCTGGGTGGGGGAAACGAGGCACACCATAAAGAACATGACCGTTTTAACATTCAATCATAATCTGTCCTAAAAGCCTACGTATGTTCAGTGCCTGTTACCAGGGGTACCTATGGGGTCAGGACGATTCTAAAGCCCTGACACGGGGCCCCCAGAGAACACTTGATAATGAGGTCAAAGCTATAAACAAATCATGGTATTAACTAAACATGTTATAAACTAAACAAATCCATGGTTCTGTGTCATTGTTGGCAAAATTAGCATGATAGCCTACTCTTCCAAGAATAGAAGACTCTCCAAGCACTTCTGACAACCTCACACACCTGATACACACTTACCACACTCTTCCCTCCGCTACCTCCCTCCTCTCCTCATCCCTCTCTCCTCTACCTCCCTCCTCTCCTCATCCCTCTCTCCTCTACCTCCCTCCTCTTCCCTCTCCTCTACCTCTCTCCTCTTCCCTCTCCTCTCCCTCTTCTCCTGATCCCTCTCTCCTCTACCTCCCTCCTCTCCTCATCCCTCTCTCCTGTACCTCCCTCTTCTCCTCATCCCTCTCTCCTCAACCTCCCTCCTCTTCCCTCTCCTCCTCCTCATCCCTCTCTCCTCTACCTCCCTCCTCCTCCCTCTCTACCTCCTCTTCTACCACTTCTCCCACCAGTCTTGCACTAGTACTACATGTATGCACTCCCATCCTAGTAGTATTGACGAATGCAGTGCTAATTCCTAGCTAGTCACCTCTGCACTGTATCTTAAATGTTAATCCATTACTCTAAGTCGCTTTGGATAAATGTGTCTGACAAATAAATAAATGTAAATGTAATATTGCACTCTCAATGCTTCAGTCTTGCGTATATAGGCTACTTTACTCCTCTATAAATGAGTTGAATATAATAACAGGTTTATTCAGAAAGTCTATTCCAGACATGGAAAGTCAGGGCATTTGATCATTCTTGGGGCAAAGTCATGGCATTTTATTGTAGCATTGAAATTAAACTTAAATTGGTACATTAAACTCTTACCAAATCGTTGTAAAGGAAGGTTTTAAATGCAGTTGTTTACTCAACTCAAAAGAAAGACACGTCCATGTCCAGCAAATCCCAAATTTGCCAAAAGTTTGTTAGGGAATTCCCAAGCTAAATGTATTGTGTCAGAGCCATTCAGAACAATTATGAAATTATTAGAAATATTGCTGTGTGCTGTATTGAAGTACATGTCAATTTTGGCAAAATTGTTACCTCAGTCACATATTTATATTTGCATTGATTTCTTGTCATATTTGCATTGTTCAAAAGTTTTGATGATTATGTCTACAAAATGAATAAATGTAATTTCCACAAGAGCAATAACAAGGGTGCAGTAAGTTCAGAGGAGAAGCCAACACAACAGATTTGTATGTGAGTGATGACATCATGTGCTTTAACCCACAAACTTTCCTTTAAACGTAAAGTGTACCTCTGAGGTTTTATGTAAACCAACATGTCAGAGTCAATTCTGATCTGAAAAATACACCAAAGTGACTCAAGAAACTTCAGTAAATAACCACAACCCAACAATACAGTCAAGTGAATGTATGTGTATTTACAATACAAATATTTATTGACAATACAGTCCAAGGTAAACAAGACAAAAAATGCCCTGTAAAAACATTTCAAACCAACGACTGAAAAACACAGTTTAAAAACAGTATCAGAGAAACCTTGTCAAAAATGCGAACCTATGGTATGTGTAGTGTGAGTGGCTCTTAATCCGTTATCAAAACAAGCTTTTCCATCAACCACTTCACTTGAATGAATCTAATCATCTTTAACAGCTGCAAAATGTAACATGTGCATATTTACTAGCTTGTCGCTTTGCTCCTTACATTCTTAAAGGAAACAACGAGGACTAAGCAACAGAGAACACAGTCTTAACCATACGTTGTTGATACACTGGCCTAGTAGTAATCGAGTTTCAGTAAAATACACATAAATATGTATATAAATAAAATATTTTGTTTAAAAAAGAGAAAGGGAGGTCAAACAATGACACACACACACACACACACATACACACACACACACACACACACACACACACACACACACACATCTGCAGACCGACGGAGCATCCACATCTGTGAAGTGTGTACAGTGTAAGTAAGCACTGCCACCAGGATCGAGGCAGAAATTGAGTCGGTTATCACGGTACGCTTCTGTATCGTCTCTTAACTCCTCCAAACAGAAAGTGTCTCTGTTTGGTCTCTGGGTCCAAGTGGATTATGTTGGGGGGGTTGCTGAGCTTCTCTCCTGCACACACACACACACACACACACACACACACACACACACACACAGGCCAAGTGGAGGAGGTGAAGAAGAGAGGGAGGAATAGAGAGAAAGAGAACGAGAGAGCAAGAGAGTCCAGCGGTCTCCAGGGCTGGCTCCTGCCTCACCCCCCTACCGACCCCCGGTTTATCTCCATGGTGCACACATGCAGAGCTGGAGTGTTGCTGTGGCTTCATGGGGGGGGGGGGGGGTGCAAAGCTGGAGTGTTGCTGTGGCTTCATGGGGGGGGGGGGCAGGCTGAGGAGGGGGGATGAAAGGACACAGCTCTTCAGCAGGACCTGCTCCAAGGCCTAATTGGATCGAGCGAATAGCGGGTCGATGCCACGGCCGGTCGTTAAAACCAGTAGAGCTCCTTGCCTTTCTTCTGGTGCTGGAGGCCTGCGGCGGAACACAGAGACGCACACAATAGAACCCGCCGTGAGGACAAGGGACAGCGGTCGCCATGGCTGCAACCTAATCCAAACACTCAGTCGGGAAGAGGAAACAAAACGCTGTGCTAACGCAACATGATGCTGCTTAGCGTGTTTACATGCTATGGACACGTTTGATTTGTTGACAACGTAATTACATATAGTTAGGGAGAAACCAGGCTGACATTAACCATAGCTGGTTAATATGCCATATATGGTCATAGGGAGAGTCACATTGTAATTATAGAATAATATGTATAATATCAAAAATGATAAATTTGGCTTGGCACATATAAACCCTCAGGACATCGCTTTCTACGCCATCACAGTGTGGGCTATGCATAGTTCAGACTCCAGCCTGATGTGATGGCAAGTGTGAGTATCACATACACTACATAAGGAGAAGAGCTGATGAGTTCAAAATATTATTTAAGATGTCTTTACACCTGATCCTCACAAGCTGAGAAATAAAACACATTTTCTAGCTTTACAATATGCACAGATTTGATGTGCATACTCATTCATAATTGTAAGGATAAGGATCTTATTTGGGGACACTCAAAGCTATGTTCTCCTATCTATCACAGAATCCAACTGCGATACTTGAGAAAGTATACTGTGTGTAAATTGTAAAGACTCCCAATAGTATCATATTGTGCTAGTATTGAAATGATACCTCTTTGGCAATTCAGACAACGAACACATTTCTAAAAATAATTCCTGAAACCTAAATGACCTATCTGTGTTCATTGACATTTCTTTTGACATTGACAGTTCATGAAATAGCAAAAGTTGGTTAGACTCTATAGGCTAGTTTCCCATACATGGTTTAAGCCTAGTCCTAGACTAAAAGCATTTTTTATCCAATTTGCTTTTTTCCGTTGGCGTTTCCCCTCACTCTCAGACTAGGACTAGGACTACAGGACTAGGCTTAGTACGTGTACAGGAAACCGGCCTGATTTGTCCTCACAGCAACAATGAAACTGTTGTGGTGCGCCTCTGCGGCGGCTCTCGTCTTGCGCCAGGGGACGTCGCTCTCACCTGGGTCCATGTTTAGGGCGAGCGTCTGGGCCACGTCGCCGCCGCCGGGCAGCAGGCCCGGCCACGTGGGCGTGTGCTCCAGCTTGCCCACCTCGTAGTGGCCGGGGAGCGGGCCCAGGTGCGGCGGCGGTCGCACGGCGGGCATGAGCAGGGGCCCGTAGTGCGCCTCCAGGCCCGGCGCCGAGTACAGTTCGTGGAGGGCCCGCGGCGGCCCGTACGCCTGGCTCTGCGAGTAGCTCCAGGAGTCGGAGGGACCGTGGGCGTGCGGGTGCGCGTGGCCGTGAGCGTGAGGGTGAGGAAGGCCGGGGTGCAGGGCGCTGTGAGCGTAGGGGTCCATGGAGTAGGGGGACACCCCGGGGTCACAGTGACCTCGACCGGACGCAGAGGGGTAGTTACTGTCCCAGAACGACGGGGGGAAACTGCGCCGGTTGATTGGAGAAGCTGGAGAGAGAGAAGACATGAGGTAACGTTGCAACAGGAAGCAGAGATGGTGAAGCACAGGGCTAGACAAGAGCTTCTTCACAGCATGCAGATAGAATAAATCAACACCATTTGATGAAATGAATCATTACATAAATGGAACCATGGCACAGATAAAAAAAATTGAGGTACATAAATGCTTTATACACATCAGAAGAACTTTATACACATCAAGAACATTGCACTTGCTGCAAGGTGAGAACAAAGGATCTGGTTTCATATGACCTTAAATTCACACCAACCTCCAAAAATTCACAACATTCTCATCGCTGCTCCCACTTTTCCTGTGTTACATTGGCCTGGGTGGCTGGAATTGGGAGGGAAGTGATTTGGAGGGAGAGCCTCAGTAATGTTGTAAGTCTAAGCCTCTTTTATGACCTGGCGGGCAGGGGATGTCAGCCATAGTTCTACCGTCAGGACATTTATTCTGCATCCCAGAAACGGTGCAAATCTCCACGTGAGGTGCTACAGGGGTTTTAGTGTGTGTTACACTATGGTCACCAGACATAAAGTGATTTATTATATAGTTGGTTATGCATCGGGATATGCTATCTAACTATGTTTATGGGTTATTATTTCCACTATTCATGATTAAATAGCTATTTATATTATTTTGCATATTGTCTAATTTTGTATTTACCTGCAAGCTGCCTATAAGTAATTATCTCGGCAAATAAATAGTACTACTACTGTTTTTTGTAATGAAATTAAACTGTTGGTCCTGCACATACAACATTTTAGATGATTATGTGGTCCCAAATGAATAAATGTAATTTCCACAAGGCCGATTACAAGGGCACACTCAGTCATCAGGCACATGGCCTGACCCCTCTAGCAATGCGCCCATGCCATTCCAGATGATGCTATAACTACGCAGGCCAACACAAGCAGCGTATGTATCCCACAGACTTTTTCCACCATGTTGTTCAATCGTTTACGATAAATGCTGAAAATATTATCTGGGTCAAAGTGATTTTTACAAGACGCATCTGATGCCAGCTTGCGGTTCGGGTATCAGGACGGTCTCATAAAAATGGCAACAACATGTAGGATCAGAAGAGCTTGCAGCGTATCGCTCTTACGGGGGTTTTGTTTTTAGATACCAGCCGAATCACCTTAGTGACAGCCCGTATTTAAAAAGCCGGAGCACAGAATACCTTCTTGCTTAACATGTCTGTGAGCAACAGCACTCTATTCCAGCTATGCAGTCACACACACGGACATGTCACCTCACACGCAAATACGCCCAAACCTATATGCCTGCATAACCTATACGCCCAAACCTATATGCCTGCATAACCTATATGCCCAAACCTATATGCCTGCATAACCTATATGCCCAAACCTATATGCCTGCATAACCTGCCCGTACTCATGGGCACATATCTTGCTGTAATAAAAAGGCTAATTGAGACATGTGCTACTATTCTCAGCAACATGCGCAAAAGGGTTCTGTAGGTAAAAACCTGTCAAGGCACACAAGCCTTTATGCTGCAGATTAAGCATGTTCATTTTATGTAAATCTGATTGATGCCATTTTACTGTAAGAATACAAATAAATGTTGTATTTGTTTCTTATTTATTGCTTTAAAGATGGTGCTACATGCAGTATATAAATATTTTTACGAAATGCATATTCTGTTTGCTGTCGACTGGATTTGGCGTGGCTGTGCCGAAAGCATTCATAGAAGACATGGAGGTCACGGTATCACAAGACATCACGTGACTGACTCCAGGCCAGATGTCCTCCAGGCCAAATCATATGGAGCCTGCTTCCTTCCAGAGCCATTACCACACAGCAACAAAATAACACACACACACACACAATGCAGAGGGGGGGGGGGGCTGAAGGTTTTGTGTTGGAAGAAACAGAGGGAGAGAGTGAGAGGAAGAGAATGAGTGAGAGAGAGTAGAAGGATAAAGGGATATAAAAGAATTAATGAGGACAGATATAGATAGACAGAAATACAGACAGACAGATAGATAGACAGACAGACAGATAGATAGATAGATAGATAGATAGATAGACAGACAGATAGATAGATAGATAGATAGATAGATAGATAAACATACAGGCAGACAGATAGATACATAGATAGACAGAAATGCATGAGGTGTGAGTGAAAAAGTGAGGAAGGAGAAGAGAGAGGAGGGAGGTGTGGAGAGAGAGGAGGAAGGAGAAGAGAGAGAGGAGGGAGGTGCGGAGAGGCTCATCAGCGCGTCCAGCCACCGGCCGGCCTATATAAGGCAGCAGCGGCAGCAGCTTCAACCTGAACACAGCGTGCCCTAAATCACTTGTTGTGGTGACATGTCTCACTCTTGTGTCAGATCTGCAATGCCACAACTCCTACCCCCCCCCCCCCAACACACACACACACACACACCACTGCCCTCCCTGAATCCTACCCCCCCCCCCCCAACACACACACACACACACACACCACTGCCCTCCCTGAAGCCGAAGCCCCACCTGTTGTGTTCTTTGCCCCCCTGCTTCCCCCCTGTGGAATGGCTGCAGGCTGTTTTATGTTTTTAGCCGTTACTTTTATATTTAGCCTATTCCACTGAAAAAAAAGGCCCCGTGATGCTGCCTCAAATCAAACAGCAGAGAGGAAAGGGGGGGGCAATAAATCAGCCCTCCAGGATTGTGGGGACGCGAGGTAGAGTGTGTGTGTGTTGGGGGGGGGGGGGGGGGGGGGGGGTATTTGAACGTGATACACCCACGCGCCTCTGCACTTACAACCACGTATAAACATAGTATCTGTTGGAGGGCAGGAAGTGAGTCTGCCTGCTCAATGAAGATGTCATCGGAGAGAGAGAGAGAGAGAGAGAGAGAGAGAGAGAGAGAGAATGAGATTTCTTACACTGGCGACATTTTTCATTCATTCACTTGGAGTGGCCATGCATCACGCCATTCCCTTTATCAGAAAAGCAAGCCATGACAGCTTAACTGATTTATGATTTATGATGTGCAAGGCCCAGATGTCAGAGTGAAGAGCTGATATCGGGATGGTGTATGCCAATCGATGGACTATATCTGTGCACTAACCAATCTTTCATTGGCACTCTAATCCAGCCTCTGAACCAGTATTAACAAATCTGACCAAGTTGCTACCATTCCAGCAACTTGGTCAGTCTTTTTTCTGTCTTTTTTTCTACCAAATATAGTAATGTTATTGCGTATATAAACACCATCTTTTTCTGCTCCATCTCTGCATATTATTGACAGAATGTAATAATGTTGTTGTTTACATATTATCTATGTAATAGTGTTGTTGTTTACATATCTACAGAATGTAATAGTGTTGTTGTTTACATACAGTATTGTCTACAGCTGTATTGTAATAGTAATGTAATAGTCTTGTCGTTTACAGTTGTATGTCAGGCTGAAAGGAAGCATGCAGCATAACCTACTCATATGTCTCCACTGGAAAAACTGTCCCTCTTCCCATTGGCTCAGATGTTTTCACCTGTCCTGCAAATCTGCCCTGTTCACCTGTCCACCTGTGCCTGAGCCTCACCTGTGCCTGTGTCTGCTGTCCTGCGCTTGCTCTCGCCCTCCATGTAGGAGCTGAGTGCCCGGGAGAAGTGCTCGTCCACCACGCTGCTGATGTCTCCCTGGTAGTAGGTGAAGAGGACGCAGCGGGAGTTCAGGTACTCCGCCTCGGGCGACTCCTGCTTCTCCTTGGGGCCATCATCGGCTGGCGATGTGGCCGCCGTGTACGAGGAGGAAGAGGAGGAGGACTGCGGTAGCGGCGCGGCGGGGGCGGAGGCAGCGGCCGCCCCAGAGGTGCTGTCCGTGCACTGCGACGAGCCCACGCTCTCCATGAACTCCCGCGTGCGAGGAGAAGGGCTTCTCACTCCAACTGGAGCCTGAACAGAGAGCCAGACAGAGAGAGAGAAACACACAGTTGTCAGGAGTGATGAAATGGACTCTCTCTGTCTCTCACAGACACACACACACACACACACTCTGTCACACACACATGCACAGACTTGGAGGAAGTGATTAGTGGACAGTTGTCAGGAGATAACTGTAGCTTCTATGTGGATCTTTGCATGTGTGTGTGTGTGTGTTTGTCAATCTCTCTTTCTCTGTCTTTTTATGTGTGCATGTGTGTGTGTGTAGGAAACATTTAAATACAATAAGCAAAGAGAGTATGCACATGGCTATACATATGTGAGTAACTTTTATCTTACCTCTACCTTAGTGTGAATGCATGAATATATGCACCTAGTGATATGTGTTTGGGTGACCTGTGTATTGCACCTCTAATTGCTTGCAACTTTGCTGTTTGTATTGCATTTAATACGGCCTATTTTAAAAAGCTAAAATGTACAGTGCAATTAATACACTAATCCGTGTTCCAAATAATGATATAATGTCCTCTCAGACATGCTGGCTCAGGTTTTAACATAGCAATATAAAAACGGGTTAAGTTACTGCTCAAACAGTTTTTTTCCCGAAACACACTGATATTTAATATAAATTACAATCATACCGGCAAACTGCTGATGAAAGCGGAGGCAGCTGGCGCGTACGGTGTGTAATGTCCATAAGCTGGGTACATAACATCCAAACAACTCATGATCCCCTCTGTCCACTCCCTCGGGCTTCGAGTGCCGCACTCGCTCGTGTTAAAGAAGTAAACGAGCGCGGGACAACATTCCGGTTGCAGCCGAGCGCCAGAGTTCGGTCAATCAGTGCGCCACGAACAAGGGCGCTGATCGGAGTCACCAGTGCGCGCAACGACAGCTGCGCACGGCAGACAGTGAGTGAGGTTTATAGTGGAGAATGACAAACAAGATTGTTCTCTACATGTCAACCCCTCCCACCCCTCCGAGCGCGGAGACTCCCTCGGACACATCTCCAGCACGTGCACATAACCGTGGCCGCATACCGTGGAGTTCTGCGTGTAAGCCTACACTACACATCGTTTTGTTCTCCGTATGCACTTATGTGTATTACTCTTAATAGACGTGAAATAATCCACCTTAGGAATCATGCACTATAATGCACATTAGCCTACTTGCATATACAAGACATAGAATGTTTCTTCCACCACGCTTCACACATGCTGGTGTCCATTTCCTGCTCTCATATTTAAGAGGAAAGATATCTCAGTGATGTTGTTCAGCGGTTCCACACATTTTTGGTAAATATTTCCGTTTGAGAAGTCAAAGCCTGATTTCAAATATGTGAAGCTAGTGGGAACATCCCTGCACTGACAGGAGTAAAGTCATTTACCTCTTGGGTGGATTCTCAGTGTGGCACATATGTGTGAGCTGCACACTACATACCCTGGCCACACTAGCACTAGAGCGGAGAGAGATACTCTACACAGATCCATGGCTAGTGATTATCCAGAGGTTATACATGAAAACCCTCAACAGTGCTACAAAACATTGTTTATCTTCCTGGATAAGCTGCATTCTGAGGACGTTTACAGCCAGTCACAGTTCTCCCTACAGATTAGAGGCTTGTGAGACAGAATGCTCACTATGAAGACGGACTCTTGGGTTTAGCGAGGCCGTGCTTGGCCAGCATGCCACTCTTTTTGACAGACACTCTAGAACGGCAGATAGAATTGTGTAGAATATTTGCAGAATTCCATCCACTGGTGTCATATGATGTGGAATGTCTCTGATGTCTGGTTTGTGGCCTAGCACGGAGGATGTTAGCTTGGACTACACTGGCCAGAGAACAGCCCAAGTTTCTCTCAGGATAAATAGATTCTCAGGAGCAGAAGAGAGTAAAGGATTACCACTTATGTTTTTGCATACATTATGTCTGGATTGGTGTGTAGTGGTTTACTAGTTTATATGTCTGGATTGCTGTGTAGTTTGTTGGGTCACTGGTGAGAACTGGTGTGTTGGACTGCCTACGTGAAAAAAGGTGGTAGTGTGTGTGAGTGTGTGTGTGAGAGAGTGTGTGTGTGTGTGTATATGTGTGAGTGTGCGTGTCTGTATGTGTGTGACTGTGTGTGTGTGTGAGAGAGTGTGGGTGTGTGTGTGTGTGTGTATGTGTGAGTGTGCATGTGTGTGTGTATGTTTGTGTGTGTGTGTGAGAGAGAGAGAGAGTGTGTGGGTGAGTGTGTGTGTGTGTGTGTGAGAGAGAGACAGAGAGAGAGTGTGTGGGTGAGTGTGTGTGTGTGTGTTAGAGCAGCAGGAGGGGTGGTGGTGGTGGAGTGATGCAATACTTTAGAGCTCCCAGTTGCAGCGTGAGGGACAGCTGGGCCTGACGAAACAGACGAGTGTGTGTGTGTGTGTGACAGAGACGAGTGTACAACAGACACCATGACCACATGCTCTGGCTACCACTATTAATGACCATGACCCCCCCCCCACACACACACACCTCTAACTATCTCTCTATTTCACTCTCATTCTCTTACTCCCCCTCTCTCATTTTCTCTCCTTTCCTCTCTCTCTCTCTCTCACTCTCTTTCAGTCCTCCCCAGCAACACACACCAAGTCCTCCCCTCCCACTCACTCTGTAGGAATTTGTGTCCAGTAATATTTCTTGGCTAGAGAAAGGACATATGCTTGTGCACTTGTTTATGAGCTCGCTGCTGGCGCTGTATGTAGCTACAGGTCAGTCTATCAGACAGGCCACACTGAGAATGTGACTGAAGCCGGTCACGGAGTGTTCCGGTCGCGGAGTGTTCCGATCACAGAGCGTCTGCTGCAACAATCAGCTTCCGATATGATCACATGGAACTGGCTGCACCAGATGAGACAGAATTACACCAGTCCTCTAAAATGATTTTTACGCTCCGAGAATGGAGTGCTTCACTATTGCACCTGGTGTAGCCCGGCTCTATCACTGTCTGGCGGTGAAAGGCTGCAACTGCACACACATGACCCCTGAGTCCCTGATTCTGCACATGGCACACAGTGACCAAACTAGGGAAGGCAGGACAGAGGAAGGGGACGAGGCAGTTCCCCAGCTGGACAAGAGCGGCGGGCTAGGAGACAGCAAGATTAAAATAAGTCTCCCTCTCTCTCTCTCCCTCTTACACATTCTCTCCCTGTGACTCTCTCTCTTTCTTTACTTTTTATCCTCCTGCGTGTGTGTGTGTTTGTGTACAGTATGTATGTTTACGTGCATGCATCTGCGTGTCTTTGAGTGTATGAGTGTGTGTGTGTGTGTTTGAGTGAGAATGTGTGTGTGTGTTCATTTGTGCTTTTGCTATTTGTGAATCTGAGAGCCACTGTGTGTATTTGTGTACTCACAAGCTGAGAATAAACAAAGGTTACATCATTGCCTGGTGATGACCTCTCACATCTCACCTCGAAGTCCATCCCCCTGCCAGCCCTCCCGCTCCTCCCCTCCCCCCGTCTCTGTACGAGAACGGACCGGAGGCCTCCGACCAGGAGAACCATAGGGGCTGGTTCCCTGGTTAAATCTGCTTACTTCCAGCAATACACTTTGATGCAGTGCGCTGTGTGAATTATGTACTGACTAGCATAGCATGTGAACTATGTACTGGCTAGCATAGCATGTGAACTACTGACTAGCATAGCATGTGAATTTCAACAGGGTAGTGTCGTCTCAAATCGAACACCAACTCCGTGCACTAAGCGGGAATGACGATCGCAAAAAGTAAACAGAGCGTTGCTGGTGTCTTCTATTCAACAACAACATAGTTGCACTTTGTCAAAACATGAACAGTTTAATGTTGTATTTTGCTTGTACATATGCTGTTCCAGATTTCTAAACGGCCATTATCAAGAGTTGGATAACGATTATCAAAAGTTTGAAAATGGTCCCTCCCCTTGACTTACGTAGCCAAGATGGTCAACGTTGAGGGCGAAACATGTCACACTCAACTTTTTTAATGTTATGAGTATGTGCAGCGTAGGCTACTTCCTGTTCCCATTGGTTTTAGCATGACCGCACTTATGCAGTGATAGTCCCATGACTATTATGCAGTGATAGTCCCAGACTAAAAAAGAACTTCAATCTAGATCTCCACTGAGAAATATCTGTTAGTCTAGACTTAGTCCATGTCTGGGAAACTGGCCATCTCAAAGTCCATCGCAAGTGGTACTGTATATAAGACTGCTCTTTCAAAATGTCTTGCCACTGATAATGTGATAACTCTTAGATACTGTAGCTGACGAGACAAATGCCATAAAAACTGTGCCAAGCAAACACAAGCACGACATGGGAAGTTGAGTTGTTGTAGAAGCATTTTAATTTATGTTTGTCTGCTCTTGTTATTTTTGGTGCTCTCATAACAAATGACATACGACTAAGACCATCTTGTCTGTGTACCTCTCCACACTGCATCTGTCATCGTGTCCTCGTGACACGACCAGGACTCCTTCAGCGACTCCAAATGGCGAAAAGCCTTGGCCTAAAACATCCCTTCCTCCATTATGTCTGTAGTCTCCTACGCATGGAGGGGGTCAGCTTTGTTGTGTATCCTGTTCGGGTTTAGCACAAGACAAACGTAGCGAAGCGCTTCATGTGAGGCGCACTGCTCCATGCTACCAGCTGTCCGAAACCGTCTGACCAGGCTAGAGAAACCATCCACCCAGACGACCTCACTAGCCTGCTAGCCTGCTGCTAATGAAACCATCTGACCAGGCTAGAGACACCACCCACCCAGACGGCCTCACTAGCCTGCTGCTAATGATGCTGCTGCTCACTAGCCTGCTGCAAAAACACCCGCCCCTATTTGATTGTTGAGCTGCCAATAAGCCTGAACTGCCAACACCACCCGATAGCTTTACAGTAGCCCTACCACTCAGTCAGCTTCTTAATGCTACATCATTTTACATACGCTGCTGTGTGTTACACACTCAATAAACATGAAACATCTACTCTACCCAGGCAGCTAATTGTCAAATCACTTCGGAGCACCAGAAGATGGGCTAAACTGTCAATTCAATCTGTCAAGTCAAGTCAACTTTATTTATATAGTGCATTTCATACACAGAGGTCATTCAATGTGCTTTACATAAATAAAAGCAAACAGGAATAGCTAATAAAAGCATAGACGGGCAATAGTCAAAGAATAGGCTAGTTTAAAAAGTAAAGAATAAAAAAATTATCTGATCAACCTTCTCAATCCAACAGTTGCCGT
The DNA here is from genome assembly GCF_018492685.1 of Alosa sapidissima. Lineage (NCBI taxonomy): Eukaryota > Metazoa > Chordata > Actinopteri > Clupeiformes > Clupeidae > Alosa > Alosa sapidissima. Next base: position 5,391,943 of record NC_055957.1, on the reverse strand, counting down.
TTGCACAGGCCAGATTTAGCATACAACAGCCAGGCTACTCTGTGATTAGCTTTGCATCCTGTCAACATCACCTAAGAACGCTATCAACAAGTCTGAACGGTCTACACCAAGCCATCAGCCAGGCAGTTGCAGGGACCAAACTAACCCAACTACCCAACCAGTCTGCTGAGCCACACAATTGGGTAACCTTAAAACCTCAACACCAAATGTGCCTACAGGTATTAAAGCCAACCAACCTAGAATATATCCAACAACCCATCCACCTATGTTAGATCCAGCATCCCAGAGCTGTCTACACCTCCCAACCAGCTACCTCACCAAAACTCCCCATATACTACTCCATCCAACTACTCCAGCCTGTTACATCAGGCATCAAACAACTTTTATTACAACTATTATTTTTAACTAATGTGTTCATATACTGGATGTCACGTTAGACAAAAACATCTGCCTAACACCATCAACATAAACACCATCCACAACTTATTGTCTGTCCATTTTTACCACCCAACTGGAGTAGTCATGCTTCTTCACGACTCCAGTCGTCTGAGTAGAAAACAGCTGACATTACACAGGTGTTAGTGTTAGTGCTGGGAGGGTCACGGAGGAGCTGGTCTGAGGCTTGCCCTGTGTGTGCAACAGAAACAGGAGACATTAAGCATTACTCACCCAGCAGTGGTCTCTTCACAGGTGTGTGTGTGTGTGTGTGCTCATCATGAATAAACATACCAGGACCAAAAGAGAGCACAAGACATTGTCTGAATTTGTGCATCCTTACACAGTGCCTTACCTCCAAAACATGACTTTGATACGAAATCTTAGTACTGTCTTTATTTTTGAAGGACTGCACTAAACAAGATTACACAGAATATGGCTGCATGTACTATAGACTTGTAGTTAGATATTAATTGGTGTTTTAAAAAGGACTGGCAATATAATTTAAATGTGATGAAGTGGTGAATGTTTCGTAATGTCATACCTTCACTGAATGGGGACATTCATTCCAAGAACTTACTGGTGGCTCACAAAGTCACTTAAAAGCCAAAGACTTCATTCTGGCTCTATCTTGACAGTATTCAGCTGAGGGAGGTTCAGAGGTTATGTTGGCCACTGCTCATCATCTCCCCCTCAAGAGACATTCCTCAGCTCCTTCCGTGAATATTCAAGCACCCCTGCTTCAGCCCCATGGATAGTTCTCAACCAGTCACAAAACATCTGAGACTGAACATCTAAGATAACATGGAGAAGAAAAAGAAAAGACTTCAAGAACAAGAAAAGGTGAAGTGGCAGCATTTTGACCACTGATCAAATCCACTGATCAAATGCTCCTTGACAAGAAAACAAATGCATTGTGGATCATTCAGGGTAGATACAAATGTCCACACCTGAACAGTTCCCTGATTCAAAGACGTAATTGCATTCAGAATATATTGTACCAATTTCAATCTGAACCCAAAATGAATACAGTGCTGTCCAGAGTTTAACCACATACAAGCCACATGTTAACTTGGTCAATATGCTATCCATACTGAAGTTCTTCCTTTGTCTGTGTTTAAGGCACATTATGAAACAGTGTGGCAATGGATAGCTTCAAAAGGAGTTTTTGAGCATTTACAGTACTTATCATTTAAAAACAAAAGGTGCAGCAATCAAATACTATCAGTCTCTCACAATCAATTTCACTATTTCCAAAAATAATTGAGAATCTTAATATATTTCTTGACACTGACTCTAATGCAGTCAGATAGAAAAGAACCAATGCCAGAGATGCTTGCAGTGTTCTGAACAGAGCACTGGAGACATTTGTACCCCAAATGGCTTCCCTGTAATCTGAATAGGACATGCGGAGCTGAGCAGAGCATTGGAGACGTTCCCTGTAATCTGAATAGGAGACAGGCAGAGCTGTGCATAGCATTGCACAACATTTGTATATACCATTTCACTTTCCGATCCTAGCTAGGTTTTGACCTTCTGATTGTGCACCAGCCAAAACACTACCCTTTAACTGCACACAGTGTGGGCGAGATGTGTGAATAAACTACAAACTTGCTTAGAGGATGACAGATACCCCTCTTTGCCCCGGTGCCTGTTTATTAAAAGCTAACCCTCTCAAATGGGCAGAATGCGACTTGACGGCATCCCAGAGGTAGCTTACGGGTGCCACATTCCCCGTGTCACACTGCAGAGACTTTCAACATTGTAGACAGACAGCTGATGTCACCCAGTCTGGGATAGGGGGGGTGCTGCGGGGGGATTGTCACCCCCACATCAAACATTGTTGGCCACGATGCTTTTGGGGTCTGGGGGTACTTGTGTGTGTGTGTGTGTGTGTGTTGGGGTTGGGTAGGGTGTTGTGGGGGATCTGGGGGTATTTGTGTGTGTGTGTGTGTGTGTTGGGGCCGGGTAGGGTATTGTGGGGGTACTTGTGTGTGTGTTGTTGGGGGGGGGGTCTCCTCAGTGTGTGCTTACTGGTACATTACCGGTACGTCCCGCGAGACCGAAGAGGAGGGTAATTCAGGAGGCGGGTGGGGGGGCTGCCTTGCTCGGCGCTCCGAGCTGCCATGTCACATGGTCAAAGAGTGGTGATTTACAAGTGATCCAGTTCCACATCAACCACATGGCGAGAGGACCTCAGAATGCCAGGCATGAGAGTGAGGTCACCGCTGCCTCGTTCACACAACCACGGGGGGACAGTGGGGTGATCAGGGGGGGTCAAGCCCAGAGGAGAGGGCTCGGTCCCTTGGTCCTTGGTGCTCAGAGCGGCCAGGTTGGGTTGGCTCTGCTTCTTTGACCCATCTGTGTGTGATAATAGCCCCACCGCTCAAAACTGCACGACAATGGCGGTTAAAAGGAGAAGTGCGACCAAGGTTAGCGGTGCGGGGAGGCCCAGTGAAACATGAGCAACTCAGCATGGGGCTGATCACAAGAAGGTCCGCCAGAGACATAAATAGGAGTGATGAGAGAGTGATGCATGGAGAGAGGGAGAGAGAGAACGAGACAGAGAAAAGGAGAAGTTGGTTGAGCAGAAAAGTAAAGAGATACAGTAGGGCAAGAAAGTGACTGGATTGATCCCCAAGGGAAATGCAAGGGAAAGACGGACTCTTTCAGCTGCAGTGCTTTGCAAGTACACAGAGTGCTGGAAATGACATGACTGAGCAGACCTGTAAATACACAGGGAGAGAACAGGAGAGAAGAGGAAGCTGGGACACGACAGAAGTGATGGTGCTGTGTGTGTGTGTGTATGTGCGCATGTGTGTGTTGCTATGAGTGTGTGTGTGTGCGTGTGTGTATGTGTGTGTGCGTGTGTGTATGTGTGTGTGTATGCGTGCGTATGTGTGTGTGTGTGTGCGTATGTGTGTTGCTATGAGTGTCCTGTCCTGAGAGAAGCAGAGGTCTCGTCTGCCGTCGGAGCCCAAGTCGCTGGTTGGGTCCTGATTTACTCAGCGGTGACATCATGGAGACCGCAGCTATTTTTATTGGCTGGTAAGCAGCCCGACTGCACCTTCGCTGCTCTCCAGCAGCCTTGACCAAACCCAAAAATAAAACATCAAAAACACAACACTATCAACGACAGTTGCAAAGTACTGGCAGCCTCTGTACATTCAAACTATTTCCGATGTACAAATGCAAAATGGACTTCTGCCACTTTTTTAGAGATTTAGGATAATTATTCAAATAATGCAACCAACCACGTGACATCACTGCTCGGTACAGAGAATATCCCTCTCTGCATGGAGGCTTGTTTTTTTTTTTGCCCACTGCAGGTCATTAATATGAACATGTTTCATCGTTGTTTTCTTTTCCATGTCATGCGTTAGGGCTCTGAGCGAGCACTGGCCCTGGCAGCTGAGAGAGGTAACGTCATCCTGGGGCTATCTCTGTGTGGCCCACACTGGCCGGTCCAGATGATCAGATAAATATAAGGTCCACCTGTTGGAGCAGCCTCATGATCCGCACAGTCCTCCAATGCTCCAGAACACCCTACCCCGCTCCACTCTCCACTCTGTGCATAGGGACGAGAGGGGAGGTGGGGGGTATGTGCTGTTCTTCCTGGCCCTCTGCCCATCAGTCTCAAGTGCTTGTCACACGTTGTTTTAAAAGAGTCACTTACCACCAAACAGATGATGTCACCATGCGTGTGTGCTCTTCATACAATTACGACAAATTAACTCTTGGAAACAAAAGCAAACACAGGCAGCAGTAATCTGAGTGCATTATTTATGCAAGGCCAGACTGAAAGTATGACTGCTGGTAAAGGTTATAAAAATACATTTAAATATCGACACAATCCCATTGACCTATCCACTTTGGTGCGCTAACAATGACTTGATTAGCTACTTAGCGTTAACAGGCTACTGTCCAACACAGCTACCCATTATAAAAGGCTTTCTTTTTGTTCACCTGTGTTAGTGTGGCGACAGAGCGAGGTAGTGTATGCATTGCACACAGTAAACTGATGCGCTAATTATGGGGGCAGGAGCCTCTAAAGGACATAATGAGGCCCTGGACACAATGGTCAGAGACGGGAACAGTGAGCACATAATGCCCCCGGGACACAGGCCCTAATGAGGCTGGCCGAACCTTTTCAGACTTGGTTTTATACATTAGCTTTTTATTGTAAAGCTATGTTTTGTGATGATAATGACTCTTCTGCTTGTTGATGGTGCTAAAGATGGCGGTGAATGGCGATGATGATGATGAAGTACATGATGTTGCGAGTGGCGGTGGCCAGAATTCAAAATTCAATTCATTATTAACAATATTATTCTTATTCTTATTATTACTTCCCATTGTACAGCCCTGTAAGAGAGATTAAGCTGGATACCTTGTCTAAGCAGGGCTGATTTCTCTTTAGGTGTTAAGTGTTGGCTTCTTGACAGGTTGCTAAAGTATGCTGGAGGCACCATGTGAGTTATGCAGCCCTGAGTAAGTGACTTACTGCTATCTATATTTCACATTTCAGGCTTTCTGCGAATACACAGGATGAGTTTATTTTTGCGCCCTGACATCATACTTCACAGAGCATTTTTACATATTTGGATCAGATCTGTTTGTCAGTGATGTTCAGGGAACATTTCCAAAGTTACAAATGTATAGCCAGAATGTGAGACACACACACACACACACACACACACACCAGACCTCTCCCCAATGCACTAGGCTACTCTATGTGAGACAGGATTGATATGAGACCATCTAGTGGTTGAGTAGAGATACAGTGACATACATATGTAAGCTACATAGAATGTTCAAAAATCATAAGCCAGAATTTAAATATTTAAATTAAATAACAATATCATGATGCCATTTTTTACAGTAGGTCTAGTCACAAACACTCCCTCAAACCCTCAATCTATTTGTTTAAAATACTTTTGACTATGTGAGGGAACGCAAAACAAATTGCGAGGGAACACAAAAGTATTGCAAGGGAACGCAATTGGGTCTTTAAAAATAAATCCCCCACATAGTCAATTCCCACCATAGTCCTGTAGCTCCGTAGTGTGAAAGATGAAGGGGAAATTGAAACAAACGTTTAGGCCAATCTGAGACTTGGCGAGCATTTGTGCAAGTCTCTTTCCCTGCACACATTCCAGCAATAGCCATCCTCAGCTTGGGGAAATTAATTTCCTCATGGTTGAGTTTTATAAGGTTGCTTATAGTCAGTTTTTTTTTTTTCTAGGCTATTATAGGCTAGGACTTACCTGCAGGGGCATTTCCAATGCATACCCTCAGGCCAACTATGTTGACAGACAGGAATATAGGCTACAGATGTGAGGATAATTTCTACAAAAATAACGAAACACATTGTTAAAAATACGGCATTAAATAGGCCTAGGCTTACCTATACCGAACTTGTAGATTTTGACACTTTAGCCTACACTGGCCACTCTATTTCTTTGCTTATTAATCTACAATACACAAAAATAAATGTAGATGGCCTGGCTGAGTTACAAATCAGTTTGCATATTTCTGACAACTGACATATTTCTAAATTAAATTAATGTCGTTAGTAAATGGTCAGCTCGTCATAGGCCCACCTGAGGCAACTGACTGCTCAGTGCGCGCTCGTACGAACAGCTCAGTACGGAAGTCGACAAATGAAAACAACAGCGCGGGGCTGATGGGAAGAGTGGTGGGAAGTAAAAATGGCGTCTCCGAAAACTATACCTAAAGATGCACAGGTAAGATACGCTTTAATTCATTAGCTTTACATTAATGATGGAGAACATATCAATTCCAGCAGTAGTTCTACATTATGCAGCAATATGTGTTGTATGCATTTGTACTACTCTAAATATTGACCCGCCAGTAACGTGTATATAGCGATCTATGCTAACTATTAGCCATTGTTATCGTAGTAATCATTAAAAAATATAGCCCATATGTAGCGTGCACAATAGTGTTATGGATAGGTAACATCCTTCGACGTATTCATCTTATTTGCATTGCTTCATTAATCTGTAGTGAATGCATTTGGCCAGTAAAGTTAACAAGCTAGCACCTAGCTTACATAATTAGCCTACCACATTGACGTCGGTGGGAACATGTCACTGCCGATGATGGGCTACTTCAAGTCATCGTTTATGCGTTCCATGTAGATAACCTTGCATTTCCCCCCGGTTTAAGGTTATGGTTCAAATTTTGAAAGACATGGGGATCACGGAGTACGAACCTAGAGTTATCAATCAGATGCTGGAATTCACATACAGTAAGTGAAGTGTTGTGTGATCAGGAATTACTTACGTTGGGGTTGCAGTCGTAACTATTCTAACATATTATGTATTACTTTTGTATAACGTATGGCGTGTTATGCTCTCAACCAGGATATGTAACCACCATCATAGATGACGCCAAAATATATGCCACACATGCGAAGAAATCTAATGTCGACGCCGATGATATCAGGCTAGCCATCCAATGCCGGATGGACCAGTCTTTCACATCCCCTCCTCCACGAGATGTATGTAACATATTTCATCAAGGTCAAAGTTACCATAGAATCATTGCATACTGTATTTTGGTTTAAAACATCTGATATAGCTGAACTCCAGAAACAATGTCATTGCATATTATATTTTAGGTTAACATCTGATATAGCTGAATTCAAGAAACAATGTTGGAAGGGCTCTACTTTACTTTGCTGTCTATCGCTGTTTATTCTGCAGTATACTGTAGATACATATATTACTGTACTGCACTGACAATTCTAAATATCACCAGAGATAGATAAAAGAGAAAATATAACTATACATACACAACTGTTCAATTCAACACAATAAACAGCTGCCAAACACCACAAGGTCACTGTCAGCATGTTGTGTCCTCCTCTGTGTTGGTCAGGATAGGGAGATGACTTCAGTCTGTGTAATCTGTACGTCATTAACCAGCATGTTTCATCTCTCTGCATCACACTTCCTCCCTGACTAGTTCCTCCTTGAGATTGCTCGGCAGAAGAACCAGACTCCTCTCCCGCTCATTAAGCCGTACACGGGGCCACGGCTTCCCCCTGACCGTTACTGTCTGACTGCACCAAACTACAGACTCAAGTCCCTACAGAAGAAAGTAAGTCAAGGCACACAGTGTGTTCTGCCCTTCAGGCAATAACATTCTTTTTTTATACACAGACTTTTATGTCAAACGTCAAAAGAAAAGTCTGTATAAAAATAAAAGTTGAGTGGACTTGGATAATAATAATAATAATAATAATAATAATAGCTTTATTGTCCACAAGAGTGGATATTTGTCTTTGACTCCACAGCTGGGTTTCTAAAATACAGACACAATAAATACAACAAACAAGTAACACAATCACCCTTAAAAACAACACTTTCACAACAGACCTTAGTTCTTAGTTCTGCGTCAGGGTTGATGGTGAGTCACTGACACTGAATGTAGATTTGGCCTGTAGAAGCTTTTCTGACCACTAAGTTATTGCATTCTATGCAAGTTATGTTTTTGAAGCAAATTATTCCAATGCACTTGTAAGGAAAGAACATCTAACGTTGGTATTATTTTAATCTCTGTGGTGTAGGTGACGTCCTCAGCCGGGAGAATCACAGTCCCACGTTTGAGTGTCGGAGCAGTGTCCAGCCGACCGAGCACTCCCACTCTTGGTGAGAGATACTTTACATTACGTGCTTTAGTTTAGGGCTGCACGATTTGGGGGAAATATCTCATAGTGATTTTTCTGACAGATTTTGCGATATGATTTTTGAAAGTCAATCTATTGATTTAGTTCAATACATCAAATGTCTCTCTAAGTTGTACCACTTCTGATTGGTGAGCATGCCTAGTGGATGAGAACCACAGCACTCCTGATTGACTGTGAAGCTCACCAATCAGAAGTTGCACAGTCAAGGAGGATGAAATGAATATAAAAGCCATAAATGTGACAGATTAACTGTGCGATTATTTGTAGCTTTTGCGATTAGATAATTGCGTTGGTTCATATTGCGATTGCGATAACTGTGCAGACCTACTTTAGTTCCTAACTCATGTGTCTTGACTGCCCTGCCCATTCAAAGAGGACCATACTACTACAGGTAATGACAGATGGGGCAACTCTTTCAAGAATGTTGCCGGGCAGTCACGTAATCGGTTCCATGTTCTCTGATTGGATGATCGTGACAATTTGCTTCCCAATGATTCCAGTTCTCCAGATACAAATCTGTCATTCAGTATGAATTGGAATATGCTTGAACACCATGGCTCAGGAACACTATTCAAAAAGTTACCTTGTGTATCATAAACGTACCAACACACTGGCGACACACAGTGCTTCTCATCAGATGGCCACAAGTGAAAAGCTTGCTGCTCCGTCCTTTATTGCTGTTGAGACGCCAGCTGCAGCTGCAGTGTGTTTGACCAGAGTGCATTTCTCTCCCGTCTGTGTGTGGTGTGGTGTGGTGTCACCAGGTACGCCCTCTGTCCAGACGGTGGCCTCCAAAATGGGGACGCCGGTGTCATTAACTGGCCAACGTTTTACCGTTCAGATCCCCTCCTCACAGGCATCAACTGTGAAGTCAGGTAGGCACCAGTGGGCACACAAGGGGACTAACTTAAAGCATTGGTTGCCATTTTAAGAAGATTGGCTTCTATAAGTCAACTGGGAGGCTAAGGTGCTAATCCATTGCTAATGCACTCAAATGTGTAAGATGCTGCCCTCCCTGTGGGCCAGTTCTGCTGGCGATGGATATAACTTAAGGCTCTTGAGGATTCATGCGTTGATTTTGATGATTGGGAAAGTTCAACCCACATGATAGATAGATAGATACTTTATTGATCCCCAAGGGGAAATTCAAGGGTCTCAGTAGCATACAGACATCACACACAACATGCACTTACAGCAGAAAGAGTAAATATAAGTATATACAAATAACAAAACTCCACTGTACAATAGACACAGTAGAAGATAAGAAAAGCTAAAAAACTAAATACTAAATATACTATATAAATTAAATTTAAAAAATCCACAGTGTGCTTAAGGATGATCAGCATGAGGCGCTTGCAGTGACAGGCCTGGACTGGGCCTGTAATACTGTGTGCATGGTAAGGTGCAAAAAGTAGTCCAACAGTAGTCCAACATGTTGCAACATTTAAGTGTCTATAGATATAATTGATGATCCAGGGGAAACAAAAGTAGAACAGGGGTTGAGCCCCCCCCCCCCCTTTGCTATCTCAAAATCAGTTGATCTTACATATTGTTTTGCTTTTTTTGTTTGTTTGTTTTTCTCCTATGCAGCCACCCCATCCACACCAACAGTTCAGAATGTCCTCATTAACCCGTCAATCATAGGCTCCAAGAACATCCTCATCACAACGAATATGGTGTCCCAGAATTCAGCAGCAGAATCGGGCTCCCTGAAGAGGAAGCACGAAGATGATGATGACTACGACGCCCTTTGACCTCATAGATAGTGAAGTCTAAGTGTTCTGAAAGCAGAAAAAGTTTTGTACATGGTTTCTTAAAATATGGCCGTCTTTAGTCCTTCAAATGTTGAAAATGATCCTGTTGAAATAGAAATGTATTGTTGGTTATTATTTCGTCAGATCCCAATCACTGAGTGAGGTTATGAACACATCATCTTCACCCATTTTCTTTTCTTTTCTGTTTATATAAATAAATTTTGGGAAAAAATACTTTTGGATGCTCATTATTTTAAAATGTCTCATTGAATTAACCTTTTGTCATATGCACACAATGTTTCTGTCATTTTTGGGTTTTGTCCAAATCTCGCAAGACATGACTAAATTACATGGATTAAGTCAGTGAAATGTAGAAGAATTTTCTACCAGTATTTGTTTTTTTATTTATTCACTTTTTTGTCAGTGATTTTTATTTTGACTGCATAAATATAAGAGTGTACAACAGTTTATGAAAACAAACTGGTACAGATTACTTCATCCCTCAGCCCTAACTAACCCTTTCGCCCACCCCATACCCACCTCCTGACCGGTCTATAATACAAACCTACATGTTTGTGGGTGGTGGTAGTGTAATGTAGTGGTTAACATTTTGAATGATGCACTGTTTTCGGAAGCTTTGGCCCAGAGTGCCAGCAATCTACATCATTGTTGACGATTTTTGTAGAGCCACAGCGTATTCTGTGTTATAGCTAGGGACACATACTATGGCTCGTTTGACAGGTGAGACTTTAAGCTCTCAGTGGGTACAAACTGTTTATTTCTAAATGCCTCTGTTCCTGAGAAATCCCAATCTAAACAGTGGCTAGTTTTCATCAAAATCCCTGTTTTCTTTCTAGAAATGGAGAAAAAGTTCAACCTGACAAGAACAAGGATACAAGGAAGTTTATTGTCACATGCATATAGTTACTGGATGTAAGAAATGCAGTGAAATTATGTCTAGTGTCAGCCTATTTGTGCATTTAGGGGGGGGGGGGGGGGGTAGTAGATTAAGTGGCAAGGGCTGCATAAAGTGCTGCCTATAAAGTTTCCGGGAAGAGACCTGGCAAGACTGCCACCTAGTGATAAACCCACGAAAATAAATGGCCTGGTTTTGATCTGACGTGCACGCGTCACTGATTCGACCCAAAGCCGCAACCATCAAAAGCCAAGTTATGATAAAATGCCCAGATTGTGCGTTTTCATGAGTTTTTGATTGTCATCTATTTCAGTTCTATTCATTAGAGTTCCTAAAATCGCCCATAAGGTGTGTTTGAGTAATTTAAAAAAAGAGTTAAAAACACAACATTGCGCTTTTGGCACTCCACGCATCGGAACAAAAAACGCAATATTGCATTTCTGGCACTCAAAGTGTGAAGGTGCTGGGCTAGCGTGCAGTGGCCTGACAGTTGTGGGATTAATTCCCGGCTTCCACCGTTGTGCCCTTGAACAAGGCAATTAACCAGCAAGCACCCATATGCAATCATGTTGATGTAGTTCAAATGGGTGGGAGATATATTGCAGGCCTCAAAGGAAGGTGCATAATACTGTTGAGGCAGATTGTAAGATATGTATATGGCAAGATATGGCAAGAAGCTCAGATATTAAAGCGATATGTGTTAAGATGGGTAAATACAGGAATAATACAGCAAAATAAGAATAAAAGTAATCACACAAACAAAATGATCAAAGATGATCAGATAAAGCATTTCTAATTATCTCAAAGCATTTCATAACCAATGGTGTTAATGCAGTTGGGGGGGGGTGGGCTTTCATAACCACTGGTGATAATGCAGTTGGGTGGCACGTTGGGAAAGGACATAAACACTAATTATACTGTACAGTCGATGGCTGAACAGCACAGGATTTTAACAGCTGACCAGTAATGCCATCTTGACCAGCAGCCTTCCTGCTGTTCACTTCACTAGCAGTACAATATTCAACTAACTCACCACTTCTCATTCTCATTCATCTTGAATTCCCCCTGGGGATCAATAAAGTATCTATCTATCTATCTATTCTACCACTCTCCATGTTCAATGGTCAATAGCTAGAAAACCTAGAAAAATATTCATGAGCAATGGCACCCTCTAGTGGACAAGCACTGGTAAAGCCTACAGTATAAGACATTAAAATAGTAAAGATACCGAGAACTAAACCATATCATATTAGTGATTACAACTGCCATTCAATTTAGTTACCAGTACCAAATTATTATATACCAGTATCAAACATAGATTTGTTTTGTTGCCTGCAACGATGATCAACCAGGGGTTTGCAGCCCACCTGTGGTCTGTGAGGACATTGCTGGTGATCCTTGATCATGGATTCAGTAATGTAGTTTCAATGTGGGATTCAATGTGTAATTTTTGTACAGTGGTGGCCCTCAGGTTGCCTCCTACGTCAGAATGATGGTCTGTGGGTCACAATCAGAAACTGAAGCAGTGGTTTCAGTAGTCCACAGGTCCTGCAAAGAAATACAAACTTAGAAAACTTATTTAGAAAACAAACATTTCCATATATCCTGTTAGGCCTAATGACAAAGATGACAAATTAGACAGATAAGCCTCAATCAATCAACTGTGCATAGATATGATTCAATGTATCTTATCTGTAAATATATTCATTCTTGTGTTGTTAGTGTTAATGTAATGTAATGTAATTTTAAGAGGGGTCTAAAGGCATATCTGTTCAACATACACTTAGTTCATTAAGCTCTTCATATGTGTTATGGTTTGTATAATATTGTTTTATTTCCATTAGGCTGTTGATTAATTTGACATTGTTGTTTATTATTGATATTCTCCTTAATGTAGTCTTACCATGTTATTGTTTTTATATTATTGATTGAATGGAAATTATTGTTTATTATTGCTTTTTTCATTGTTTATTTCATTAGGCTATTGATTGAATTGACATTGTTGTTTATTATTGCTATTCTCCTATTATGCTATTCTGACCACCATCTTAATTTGTTCCCTGTTAATTATATATATTATATATAATTATATTGTTTTGTATTTGTATGTCGCTTTGGACAAAAGCGTAACCATAACCATAATGTATACAAATGAGTAGCTTTTTTGAAGAGTTTCTGTCTGTTCAGCTTAAATGCTTCAATGTGCTTTACACCATTAAAAAGCAGAGAATAACAACAATACATGCATGAGAGCCAAATAATAAAAAGAAGGGGTGAAAATAGTAGGCATATCTTTTTTTATGACCTTTGAGGCCTGGTAAACATGTTAAAGTGCCAGCCAGGTACTAAGGTTTGTCAGGCACTTCGTACCTCCAATCCCATAGATGGCGCTTATTGATCAAAATAAATTTGCTCTCCGTACACTTGGGCGGCTCGGCCATGTTGAAATAAGTCGCTCTCATCCAAGCTCTCAGAGCGAAGGAACTGCAGCCCGCCATTGTGTAGAATCCAATCTATATAGAGAGAGACAGGGCACTTGGCTAACTCTTAGATAGACATTTCTTAACCCTGCCGAATTGATTTAAAAATCATTTAAACACGCAGGCTCCAGGGAGAAAGAAATGTCAGCCAGCAGCCTTCTTGAACAGGTAAAGAGAGTCACTTTCTGAACTAATACGAGACCAAAAATTCCACCGAGACGTAGCTAGCTAGCTGGCTAGGTAGCACCAGAGCAGCAGTGACTCTCCCTGTGTAGTGCAGTAGGCCTGACCACCTGCTATAGGACTGACTGGTGAATATAAATTTCTTTATTTATTTTCCCTTCTTTTCCTCTCATAACTCAAACCTTCATGAATCACCTGGACCCAATCCAGAGACCGAAAGGCCAAGGAAATAAAGGTAAGTTTTGTTTTTATGACTAGTTCTTCTCACTAGTTATCCGTCCGTGTGCGATGGAGACCTTAGGTTTTGCTTGCGCTGTTCAATGATAACCACTAGCAAGCAAGCTATTGAAGGCCCGTATTCTTTAAAGCTGTTTTTGATAAATTGACTGAGACTGTCTCAACGATACCTATCAGAACATGCATTTTCATTGCGTTATATTCTCGATGTGAACAATGTCCCCACTCTATTCTTCGAAATGGCGTGCTATTTATGTTCACGCTCCAGGAAGCCAGTGAAGTTGGGCTAGCCTGCTAACTGTGCTAGCGATAGCTTCGTGATAAATCTAAGGAAGTAGACTTGGTGATGCATGTTCCTTAGCAAGCTAGCCTACAGTCTGGACGGGAAATTTGAGACGGGTGTCAAGGGATTGTGATAATTTTCTACAAAGTGATAAGCGAGTGAAGGGGGTTTTATTTTGTTTGTCATAAGAAGCATCGGTTAGGTTCGTGTTTAATATTTTATTAAAAACACGATTAAATGTTAAGTGAAGACAGCGGCTATGTGACGTTTACGTTACTGTAATTTAGTTCAGCGCCCGGGAAAGACTCAACCACTGCATGCCAACAGCGTGCTCCTGACTGACCGTAAATCATGTTCACCGTATTAATTTAAAGAGCCATAAAATTATATTTCACCTTTGGATACTCGCCGTCTGCTTTCAAATGGGCACTCAATACTGAAGTTAATATGGAAGGTAATTCACACGAAACCAGCGTCAGCTACGTCAGCACTTGAACACACGAGGAACCGAGGAGCGCTGTGGTCACTAGCAGTTTCAAGGAACAAGTTGAATGTTGTTGCAGTTTTTGTTTTACATTTTATTTAGGCAGGCCGATACCTACCGTATCCTATGACGCAATAACTAATTCAAGACCCTTACTAGAGGCGTATAAGACCCCCATGTCTTTAGTCTTTGTAGTTCTCCATGTTGTCCACTTGTCTAATGTACCTGTTGTTTATTTCCCCCTAGTGCAAAACGGGACGGTCACACAGAAGGACACGTTAAATGATGACGAGTTTGAGCCTTACCTGAACACTCAGACCAGACAGGTATGTCTGTTAAGTCCTTATTGAAGACAACATGCCAGAAACTGACTTGTATGTCCAATGATTTTACATTGATCAATTAGACCAACTGTATGAACACTTTTTATGTGCAAGAAATATGTTTGTTTAAGTGATGCACATTCATAGTTTAACGCTTGTCTCACTTACGTTTATAATGTATTCTTATCCAATCATGCGAGATGGAGTAAAAAATATTGTAAAATTCTAAAACTTTCCTGAGTGCATTACAATACCCATGACTAAGTGTGTGTAAGTCATGGCGATGTAATGAGGGTGATCTTTTATTGGATGCTCCATGGTAGTGGGGGTGGGTTCACAAGTAAATGGGCCACCGTGGGTATGAAAGGGACTGTTTTCCTCCTGCATGCAATGGAATGTCATCCCTTTGTCATGATTCTGTTGCCACGACCACAATGCAGAAGGGGGTGTGTGAACCTGCTCTCACATGTAAACTCTTTTGTTTAGAAATAGTACTGTCTACATTTCATTCACTTGGCAAACTAAGATGAAGATGGGTTTTTTTATTATTTGTTTTGTTTGTTTGTTTTAAGCCACACACAATGTTTAAATATTCAACATTTGGTTTTAAATTCAAGGTTTGGACCCTGAACATGTTAATCAGGGGACATTCATCTTTTTATTGATATATTTTTTACCTTAATTGCTGTGTGAATTACTCTGTGCTCACTGGCCCCAAGTGAAGTTGTATGTGCAGCCCTTGACTACTCTATATGGTAACGTGCGTTCCTCCTCCTCCTCCTCTCTCCAGAGCAATGCGTACACGGCCATGTCGGACTCCTACATGCCCAGCTACTACAGCCCCTCCATAGGCTTCACCTACTCCCTGAACGAGGCAGCATGGTCTACCGGCGGAGACCCCCCGATGCCTTACCTGGCCTCCTATGGACAGCTCAGCAACGGGGAGCACCACTTCCTCCCGGACGCTATGTTTGGCCAGTCGGGGGCGCTGGGGAGCAACCCCTTCTTGGGTCAGCACGGCTTCAACTTCTTCCCCAGCGGCATCGACTTCTCCGCCTGGGGCAGCAGCAGCTCTCAGGGACAGTCCACTCAGAGCTCGGGCTACAGCAGCAACTACGCCTACGCGCCCAGCTCCCTAGGGGGCGCCATGATCGACGGACAGTCTCCCTTCGCTGCCAGCGAGCCGCTCAACAAGGCCGTGGGCATGAACAGCCTGGACCAGGGCATGGCAGAGCTCAAGATCAGCGGTGGCGGCGGCAACATGGCGCCTAAGGTGGTGGGCTCAGGACTCCCCGGGGGACCCATGGGCCAGGTGTCGGGCCCGCCCGCCGCGCCCCCGGTGTCCATCGCCCCGGTCAAGCCAGCCTCGTGGGCGGACATCGCCAGCAAGCCGGCCAAGCCGCAGCCCAAGCTCAAAACCAAGGGCGGCCTGGTGGGGGCGAACCTGCCGCCTCCGCCCATCAAACACAACATGGACATTGGCACTTGGGACAACAAGGGCACCATGCCTAAGGCGACCACCCCCCAGCACGTCCCCATGCCCCCCAACGGCCAACCGTCCAATCAGGCCTCCCCGCAGCCCGGCGCCATGGCCGGTGGGACTCCGCAGCTGCCCATGAGTAACGGGCAGCTGATGCACCCCCCCTCCCAGCTCGCTCCCCACCAACTCCCGCCCAACGGCCAGCAGCAACAGCAGCAGCAGCAGCAGCAGCCCATGGTGGCCCAGCAGCAGCAGCAGCAGCAGCAGCAGCCCCCTCCCAACCCCCAGTCCTCCCAACCCACCCGCTGGGTGCCGCCCCGTAACCGTGCCAACGGGTTCGGGGACGCCGGCGGGGGCCCGGGTCAGTCTCCGCCGAGCGCGGCGGGAGCGGGCGGAGTGCCTGGGATGCCCTCCGAGCCCCACCCCGTGCTGGAGAAACTGCGCCTGGTCAACAACTACAACCCCAAGGACTTCGACTGGAACCCCAAGCAAGGCCGCGTGTTCATCATCAAGAGCTACTCCGAGGACGACATCCACCGCTCCATCAAGTACAACATCTGGTGCAGCACCGAGCACGGCAACAAGCGGCTGGACGCCGCGTACCGCTCGCTGGGCGCCAAGGGCCCGCTCTACCTGCTCTTCAGCGTCAACGGCAGCGGGCACTTCTGCGGCGTGGCCGAGATGCGCTCGCCCGTGGACTACAACACCTGCGCCGGTGTGTGGTCGCAGGACAAGTGGAAGGGCCGCTTCGACGTGCGCTGGATCTTCGTCAAGGACGTTCCCAACAGCCAGCTGCGGCACATCCGCCTGGAGAACAACGAGAACAAGCCGGTCACCAACTCTCGGGACACGCAGGAGGTGCCGTTGGACAAGGCGCGGCAGGTCCTAAAGATCATCGCCGGTTACAAGCACACCACCTCCATCTTCGACGACTTCTCGCACTACGAGAAGCGTCAGGAGGAAGAGGAGAGTGTGAGAAAGGTAACCGCGCCGCGGCCGCCCGCACCTGGGAGTTACAGAGTGAAGATGTTGGGGTTAAAGGTCGCAGGGGTCTGGAGATGACCTGCTCTCCGTGTGGGATCGGGGTTGTGCTGTCTGTTAGATTTATGTTCTTTTGAAAAAAAAATCTGAACCATGAATCTGTCTGAATTGTGAGGATTTGGATAAATGACATAATGCACTTTGTTTAATACAATTTCTCTGTTACTAGGTTATTCTAAGTAACTTTGGGCGATGATGGTTTATTGTGATGCTAGTGCATACTTGGTTGTGAGTGTATGTTCCATTACAAACAAACCAATCAGGTCCTCATTGGAGACACAGCGAGTACATTATTGGGAGCATGTTCTCCTCCATAGCTGCCAGAAATGTGTTTGCAGACCTGACCTGATATTTACCCTTATAGTTTGTGTACTTATTTTTACCCAGAAGTCAGTCAGATTTCTTTTATTTTCATTGAAGGCATACGTAAAACATCATTAGACTATAACCAATAAATCCTCTGAATGTTCACTCTGCTGCAGAAGATGAAGGTGTAATGGCTGCCTATGACGAGCATCATGTCCATGTTTTATTTAGATGGTGAAGGGTTTAGAGCGATCTTTTTGATGTCCGCTCTGGCAGCATGTTCAATCCAGTTCAAAGTCCATTTATTTGACACTTCACAGAAACTCCTTGAATAAGCAGGTTTCTTTGAAGAAACTTTTTTTTTAGACTAAATTATAGATCTGAGCAGAATGTGAATGAACCTGAGAAGCTGTAGCTGGAAATGTGTTCCCAGCCCACCGCGCTGCTCCTGCGTTAGTCATTCCCACAGAGGGCACACTTTGGTGTGTGTTTATGTAGTGAGTGGTTCAATTGCCAGCCATTTTTGTCTCGAGACCCAACACGTGTAGTTCTTATTCCTTGCTGAAGGGGGTGCTCTCGAGCTGAATAATTTCTGCTCCCCCTTTCAGCTGGTTGGTCAGGTGTTGACACATGATCCACTTTGCCATTGAAGTCAGTGATGGCTTGTATTACACTGTTTTGTGTCCACATTTGTATGTTCAAAGGCTGCATCTATTATTTAAATTGGTGAATGGGTTGCATCTGAAAAACACATCATCATTTTCTTATAAACAAAATAGATTGCCAATAGGTCCAGTAGTTTTCCACATTTTAGTGGATTTTTTTTATTATTATTATTACCATTGTCTTTTGTCATTAATACTGTCAGCCAAGTTATTGGAAAACAATGAATCATGCAGAGCCTTCCCCACATGTTCAATGCAGTAATTTTTTTTTTTTTATCCAGGCTTTCGTGACTTGACTTGGCGCTTGGCCCCCCTGTGTGTTCACCTGGTGTTTGTATGAGGCCATGCTATATGAACATGGCGGGGGGGGGGGGGGGTGAAGCTCGGCTAGTATGCAGAAAAGTTCTGGGTTTGATTCCTGGCTGCCATTGTGCCCTTGAGCAAGGCACTTTAGCCTATCTTGCTCTGGGAAGAATGGTGCTTGTATGTAAGTCGCTTTGATAAAAGCATTAGCCAAATGAATAAGCAAGTAAGGACGCCACGATTTAAATGGCCTTGTGTTGTGGTCAGTGTCACACGAAGGAGTGCTCTGCATCTGACCTGGACTGACAGCAGTTACAACACCTTGTCCAGCACACATAATGGATTTCTTTCATTTATTGGTTTATTGAAATTATTGACTGAATAAAACCCACAGCATGAGATACTATTGCTTGGTGCAATTGAAGGCAAAGGCTCTTTGCTTTTGGACAGCATACGCATAAACAGGAAGCTTTGGAAAGTTAACAGATTTATAATGATATGGCGGAGGTCATCTGATCACTAGTAATATTGTGGTCCATTGTTAAGATGCTTTTGTGTTATTTTTAACTCATACATAATGTATATGTTCCCATGTATACTAACTGCCTGCTGTGTGTGTGTGTGTGTGTGTGTTTCAGGTGGAAGTTCAGACTGGGGACCCCTACACCAGTAACACCAACAGGGCCCACTACAGAATGCAGGTATAAAACAACACAATAAATAAACAGCACAATAAATAAACACCAACACATTAAACAAACCATGAGGCAATATAGCAGTCAACTCAGGAAGGGTCCTTTAGAAGATGTTGTCGTGCTACATGTTGCATAATGGACGAGGAGGGAGGCAAAGAACTCCCCGACCCGCAGCTGAGGGGAGTTGCCTCCGCCCGAGTCCATTAATTCCATATAACTGAGTGGACACCTCAAAGTCCGTTATTCCACTCATCACCCGGTTGCCACTATAGGCAATAGTCATGCCTTTATAGCACACAAAGGAAACAAGTGGTTCTGTTTTAAAAAGAAGCCGACTTGTTCAGTTTGTTGTACATTTTTCTTTGGCCCTAACAGCGATAGCATGGACAGTTAGCTTGTTTACAGTTTATTCCATTGTTGCGAAGCCTGCTTCCAGGCTCAACCATCGTCCTACTATGGTTGTTATAGTTACCATTCATAAGCATTGATATGGAACAGTGATTAATACCTCTTTTTTACCAGATCTAATTCATAGGTGTCCTGTTATTCAGAATTAATAGCCACCCCACCAGCCAATCAGAAAATAGTATTTCTTCTCTCCGGGTGATACAGTTGTGTATTGGACTAAATGTGTATTGGAGTAGAGATGGGGTATGTTTTGACTGCTCAGACTTGGTCGTCACTACTTAATAGGTGGGTGAGGAGGTTAATCCTCTTGGGCACATGCTATCTCATGTCCTTTAATGCCAAATGATGACGTTGGTGGATCATGTTTGAATATATGGTGAATATTATACCCAGCTTTTGGAACCTTTAATTTAGATTATCCAGAATTGTAGATTTTTGAATGGTGTCTTGTTTTTGTTTTTTTTTTCCTTTTTGTAGGATCGCCAAGGACGGGTCAAGTAACAGTCACCATTTTGGGCAAAAGACTGCGATGGCCCTACTTTTTTCCTGTCTACATCCAGATCTTTTCACAAAGTCTAAGGGGGAGAAATACCCAAGGATTTGAAAAAAAAAAAGAAGACTCTTGATTTCTGTTGACTTAAAAGACTTGGAACTTGTAGTAAAAGAAAAAGAAGAAAACAATTATTCATAGGACTTGAACAAGTTAATAATTCTATAGGATCCTAGGTGAACCTCAAGCTCTCCTTTTTGTTCCGCCCCCTTTCACCTTCCTGTTGCTTTGATCCTTTTTTCTGTTTTTCCATTTTTTTTTAAGAAATCATCTTCAGTTTTTACAGTCCAAGCAAGGCAAGGCTTTGCTTCTGTGTCACACACATCTAGAGGAGTTGTGTAGTGTTGGCTCACTACTGCCCTCTTCAGCATGGGCAGTTTGTATCATTTCTTTGTAACCCCCACTGGCTCCCCATTGGAGATTGAAGTAACCAATCCAGAAGCAGAGTTGGGGGTTTCTCCCATCACTTGTAGTGGATGTTGCATCGTTGGGTAATTTGACGATAACCATGCACATTATGATCTCCTTTCAAACATAACTTTTTTTTTTTTTTTTTGTCCTTAATCACTCCCGCCACAGTCAGAAGGCAACAAGACAAGAAATGTTTGACATTGTCCTTTGTTTATCTTGTGTTGATGAGAAGGAATTGGTTTAAGGAAAAGATTTAAGTTGGCATCGGTCATTGTATAATTTGTATGGTAAGCGGAAGGGTCTTCTGAACTTTTAGTTTCCATGTTCCTCTCTCTTGGGCAATTTAAACTGTTGCCGGGGGTGATCTCTTCCTTAAGTTTCGTTTGTTTTTCCTCTTCCGTTTCTTAAGTCTGCATTGGGATGGGTCTTGCTCCAATTCTTTCTATTAATCAGTTCAACGTAATAAACGTGTATACCCAGCAGAATGTGTGTGTGTGTGCGTTCACCTTTGTTCGTGTAGTCGTCTTGCACTACATTTTGGTTATCCTTTCACTCTGAAGAAAAAAAACTGAATGCGTAATAATTCAATAACAACGCCCCTGTCTGTGTCCTGTGCTCCCTAACCTCCTTATTTACACCTGGTTCACCACGTCTCGCACTCACCTGTCTAACCCCACCCCCCACGTCTCACACTCACCTGTCTAACCCCCCCCCCCCCCTTTATACTTTTCTTCCCCATGGTATGTCATTGCATAGGTTTCTAACTTCTAGTCGAGTTTGCAGTGGCTGAAATAAAGATGCTACGCCATGGCAGTTTGGATGTTGTTTCTTGATCATGGAAGCACCCAGTTCACAGGTCACTTGATTGTTAGAGTCCGATTCTATGCCTTCTGTTATCCCCTGGTAAAAGTCCTAGATGTCCCCAAGCATGCTGGTCTCAAATGCTGGTAACTTAGGTATGTTTGATCTGCAAATAAAACACAGTGGGATTCAATAAAAGGATCTGTTTCAAGAACGTGTTTTATATTAAACTTAATGCAAAGAAGTAGCTTGATGTGGAATTGAAAGGTGTGTGCCGTCTCCAGTTCTGCACCGCTTCATGGGTTAATTAAAGGGATGTGACTGACCTTTGCCCTCTCCTGGTGGGTATACAGTATTGCACGGACTCCACATGAGGTGAAACGTGAGCAAGAAAGCAAAACGTGAATTTGTTATTATCTTGAATGTTCGAGGAGTCCTATGTTTCTATTTTGATCCAGGTGCAGGCAGAAGCTGGCGAGGTGTCTTTTTTTGTACAAGATTTATTTTTGTATATCGACGGAACGTGCACTTGTTTTACTTAATCCTGTGATCATTTTCCAAAATTGTGTTCTCGATTTACTAGAGTGCACACGTGTGCGCTTGTTTCAGTAAATAGTGCACTCATTTTACTAAATTTTACACTCGTGAGGGCACAATTTAATTAAACGGGTGCCCAATTTAGCAAATGAGCCCACAATTTAGTTAAATGGGGGCCCAATTTAGTAAAACGTCCACAAATTCTCTTAATATTCCACAGAACTTGTCACCCGAGTCTGCCCATGTAGGGCTGATGAATTCTGAGAGGAAAATGGCGGTGGGTCAGTGCATTAACAAAGTATGGCCAATAGAGGGCGACATATCCTAATAAAGTTATGTTGGCTATTGAAGGGTGGCATTTAAATGCTTTCTTCAAAGTACAGTTGCCTATAAAGCTCTCTGAAAATTCTGATTGGGCAAATGCAAAATATGTTATTATTCAGCTCCAAAAATGTGATTATAATCTATGATGCATCAAGGATGAATGAAGTAGAGAGTGACTGTGTTTCTAGTATGGTTAATCTAGTCATCAGTTGGCCCATGGGCCTTGCCTTTGGGCCCGTGTGTTTGATTTGAGAGTTGCTTGAATATTTACCCCCCCCCAAAAAAAGCCCCAAACAATCTAAATAGCTTGCGTATTCTCTTGTCCTCAAAGCAGGCCTTTGTTGCCCGGGACGCCACCTTGCCATATGGGTGCTTTGTGGTGATGGGTGCGCGTGATGTCGGCGGGGGTCACACGTGCCACACATCAGTCTGCTGCAGCCGTCTTGCACAATGACACAAAGTGCTCTCTACCTCTCAGGGTTCAGGATCTGTGTGTGGGGGTAGGGGGGCGGCACGTGCCATAGTCTTCGGAGACAGCCCTCACGACCCGTAGCTGTTCATCTCCAGGGACTTTCCTGTCCCACGGGAGATCCAAAATGAAATGGAGGAAGGGGGACCATAGTTAAATCCCAGAGCGCATTAATAAAGGGTGTGTGTGGAGGCAGATTCGGTACTCTTTTCAGCTTTGGTAGTAATGGTGGTAATGTCAGCTTTTTGGAGGGCAATTTGGGGTTGGTAGTTTGGCACATGCCTCTGTTGTGTAGCCTAGTTTAGACATGGTAGGCCTACTTGCAATATTACTGATGCTTACAGTATTTTAGTTTCATAAAAGATCACTAACTCAACCCTTTGGGACAGACCTATATTAAAATGTCCTGCCTTTCCTGAGCAAGTCATAGCATGGCCAGGCTATTTCAGAAAACATGTTCTCGTGTAGACCCAAGAGTCTACTAGTCTTTTGTATTATAAAATCACCATGATATTGTAAACTCATTCACTAAAGGACCATATTTCTTTGCTATGGGATATGTTCATGGTAGGATCCAAGGATTTTTGTGTGTGATACAAGTTCTGGTAGGCTTGTTCTGATGTAGCCTAAAGTAAATTAAAAAAAAATTCTTTCAGTGAATCTAAATTAGGCAAGAATTCAAAATGTCCTGAGTTCAGAAATATAGTCAGTAATGTACTAGCCTATTAATATGGGCCAGGTATTGATGGCTACATACTGGAATATGGAATCAGATAATGGATAAAGTAGCCTATGCTATAGGCCTATCCTGACTATTTTCATAATTTGACACGGTGGTGTTGTATGCAAACTGTGCAAGGGGACGCAAGGATTGAACAGTCTGAGTAAACTCATCCCCCAGACAGGTGCCCTAATATTGGCTTAGGCTTGTGAGCATCGCCGCCCGTCAAATGCTTCAGAGCTTCACTGCTGTTTGTAAGGAGAGCGAGAGAGGCTCATCAAATCGTGGCCTATATGTCGTTGGTGACCGGCATGGCCCATGCATTGGTTAAAGCTAGCCTATTTATTGATTCGTACGATGCTGATTATCTCAGGAGACGGCTGGTAACCCAACAAAAGCTTCGATCTGACTGTTTGGTTTGGGACAGACAATTTGCCGAGTGGCCTAATTCCGCCCCCGTCGGTCAGTTGACATGCTGATTTAAAATGCGCCATGCATGATGCAGACACTGCAAGCGCGGTTCATTACCATAAACGCATCCATCTTCGTCTCCCATTAACACCGCTTGGTCATGCTTCGCCCGAGCTATATTTCCATAACGAATTCATAACGGTTTGCCAGGTTGGTTTTGTTTTCGGAACAAGCGTCAGATTTGTTTTGTCGCCTTTTACAAAAAAAAAAAAGATCTAAATCCCATTGCGCATCATGTAGCCTAGGCTAGGCCTAGTCTGACATGCTTGTAATTAAATGTGCCAGTTTGTTACACTTTGAGTCAGAGATAGCCTATCTTAAACTGTATCATACATTTCATGCAAAATGTTTTTTTGGTCTAGGCCTACTCGATCCTAAATGTTCTGGAATTGTGCATAGCCTAACCTAGACGTGGAGATTGGAGAGTTGCTTATAGTCTATGGTGTCTAATGTTGTAGCCTAGTAGAACAAATTAAGGCTTAGGGCTATTAAATAGTGTGGTGGGTATGGTATGGTGAAGACTGGTGCAACGGGTTGAACATTAGAGAGGAATAGGCTAGGCCCCATGAAAATAGAGCTGATTCATTTTTTATTGCAAAAATAATATGCGTCAAATAACTAGCTGTTCGGTGTAAGACAATAGCCTACATACGGGAGCATTGTTTTGTTTTTTTACATTTTATTTCAGGCTCAGTTCTCTGCACCAAGCCACGTCAACTTGTCTTTGTGCTCAGCGTATCTGACGTTCATTGTCCAAACAGGGGCGCGGACAGATATGCAGCCTAAACTGGCCTATTGCTTAGAGCCCGAATTTAATGTCACGCTCTTAGAGCGTAGGGCTCTAAATGAACGCAGTGTCGCAGTTAGTGATTCATATAATGCATTTATCACTTTTCAGTTATTCGTTCGCCTGGAAAGGTCACTGACGTCGGAAGGGTCATGGCGACAACAGCCGCGCAACCCTCATTTGTTCATCACATTGCTTATATTTTGCAGATTTATTGCGTATGAAAAATAAAAGCCTAAAAAATAAAGCATACATCAATAAAGCCTTCCCTAACGTAGCCTTCGCTTCAGAGGAAAAACGGGTATATTTCCCAAAATATTCCCCATCACACCAAGAGCTATATGAAGCAGGATGATGTCGAATGTAATAGGATTGCCCAGTCTATTTTTAGCTATTTTAGATCGACAAGGCGGGCTGTCGTTAGGCTTCCGTTTTAAACGTAGGCTATCAAAGCCAAAGTTTGTTTGGGGTAGGTATTTCAGATTGCGACATTATGGCAAAGAGCTCTGAGAGGCCTTGGACAACCGTTGTGTGTATAAATAAGTCGTACAATTTACCAGTAAATAATGTTATAGAAAATAATCATAACATTTTTCAGACATGAAGATGGAATTATTTTGTCGTAGGCTACCCTAGCTCACAAGCACGACAATAATGCGCCGCGTGCAGCAGAAATGTAGGTCAACCCACAACCTCCGAAACATTGTTTGATTGCGTGATGGAAAATTTATTTATAAGCAAAATTAAGGTATATATCCCGGATTTGCAGTTTCCTCAAAAATGTAGTACAATGTAGGCTACCATACTCTTTCATTTCATTATTATCAATGTCCATGTTTAACCAGTGCATCTCAGAGTGCCACCTCTATCATATGGCCCTCTCTTAGCAATTGTAGGCTGCGACCTGCGTGATCTTTTTTTTCGGGAAATGGGCAAATTAAATATCGCAGGTATAGAAAAAAACACTTTACAAGTAATTGGGGGAATGTACAACGTGGTGGAAATAATTGAATGGAAATAATTTCTTGCTAATACACAGAGCTGCAATGCAAACGGGTATATCATAGAAAATACTTTATTCAAACGGCAAAATTCACCATTTCAGCCTGAGCAGGCAGTTGAAGGCAAAGATGATATTCACAGGACAATTCAGAGCAGTGTGTGTGTGTGTGTGTGTGTGTGTGTGTCTCCGCTATGGAGGTCATCTGTGTGGACACAATCCTTTGATTTGATCAGCACCAGCAGAATATCCTGCCACATGGTTGGTTGACCCGGTCCACTGTCCTGACTGACAAGCGAGTCCAGGTGATCCGTCCCCGCCGGGCGGGCGGGCGTGCGCGCGCAGGTACGAGACGCTATACCGGCCGCTCTCTTGGCATTCACCGCGTGCCTTAATTGTATTGAAATTAAATCAAGGTCCACTGTGAACACAAAGAGCTCCAGCCAAGTTCCATCCATATATTCTCCATCTCCCTCTATGTACACAGGATATGCATGTGTCTGCCCCTTGCCTCTGGTTCCTCTCTCCCCCTCCTGTACTAACTCTGCCTCCCACTCAGGTTGCGTTGCCTTACACATGGAGGTTTTGGTCTATACCCTAATTCTTCCTGTGTGTGTGTGTTTGTGTGTGTGTGTGTTCCTGTCCTTCTACCCTTCTCACCTGTCCTCCTGTGTTCGGTTCTGCTGCTGTTCTGCGGTCTTCACGTCTTCAGTCACACACACACGCACGCACACACACACACACACACAAACACAAACAAGCAAATGTGGATCCAAATACACATTGGATCTATATATATATATATATACAGCTTTGCTACTGTTGTTTGTCCGCACCTCTCCCTCTCCCGCTACACATACATGCGTTGGTCCGTGTGCATGACATGTATATGCGTGTGTGCGCCGGCATGCGTTGGTACGTGCGTGTGTGACATGTATGCGTGTGTGCAAGCTTGCACACATGAATGTGTCCCATATAAATCTCTCTCCTTTTTTAAAGCAACCTCCCAGAACAGCAGCATGCCGTGCAACCTTAGCCCTGTCACAGACACAGTCGTGTAGCGCTCCTGCATGCCCTCCTGCATCCACACGCATGCACTGGAACAGGAAGGCGCCGCCAGCGGCCAGCCCCGTCTATGTAAATACAGGCTACTGCAGCAAAGACCTCCAGTCTCAGGCGCATCCTGATTTCCCCCTGTAAACAGGCGGACGTACCTACGCCAACGTGAGGAAGCCGAGCCGAGCGGCGAGCACCAGGCAGGGAGCGAGAGAGTGACGAGGCTCCTTCTGTTAACCTATATAGGAGGAGAGTAGCCTGGTACCTGGTAGCTACAGTGGCTCATTCCTGCAGAGCTTCTTGCTGGTAGCGAAACAAAGGATGATGGCGTGAGGTGTGTGTGTGTGTGTGTGTGTGTGTGTGAGAGGCTTACATAAAGATGTCCAGCTCTGTAGCTCTCTTGCGCTCCCTCTCCCTTCACTGGACCTGTCTGCCTGATTTCTACAGTGCGTGCAAGTCCACAGGAACATCAACAGCAAAAGCTAGCGTGTCTGCATATCAGTTAGCTATGTCGCTATCTCTCTCGCTCTTCCACTCTCCCTCCCTCCCTCTCTCCCTCTCGCTCTCTTGCTTTTTCTCTCTCCCTCCCCCACTTCTCGCATCTCTCAGTACAGCCTCTCTCTCTCTCTCTCTCTCCATCCTCTCTCTATCTCACGTAAACACGTACGAATGGTAGTTCAAAACCAGCCTAAGGGTAAAAAAACACGCACAAGCCAGAACAGAAACAATCTGCTGTTTGTTACATAAAAATATCTCAGGATCCGACATACATAAACACATCAAGATTGGTCCTACATCCCAGATCAACCGCAAATTCCTTTCCCTCAAAACCTGTTCTCCTACTGACCTCTCGCTTTTGAAAAAACACCTTGTTTTTAAAAAAAATAAATAAATATAGAAGAAAAAAAACACAGTCGAATCAAAACCAATGCAGGAAGTGTGCATCTATACGCAGCACTGAAATCCTTGCGAAAGAGATGTAATTGTAATTCCTGGATCTTCTTCGGTTCTTCTGTTGGTTTCTCCTTCATCCGAGCAGGGGGTCCTGGAGATGCCTTCCCACCCCTTCCCAGACTCCTCCTGGGGAGAAGGGCGGAAGAGAGGGGACGCACAAAGACTGGAGGTGCAGAGATGGAGCGCGCTCACACACTGGGGCTCAGGTAGGCGCCACGCATGCAGTGCAAGAGGAGAGGAGGAGAGAGGAAAGGAGAGAAGAGAGGGAAAGGGAGAGGAGAGGGAGATGGGGGTATTTCAATCAATACTGCCCACCACCTACCACCCATGAAAAAAAAAGCAGAATTCCTGGTTCCTAACCCCACCCCTAAAGCATTGCTAAATAATCCAGCTGTTTTGGGGAAGAAAGGAGGACGAGCCCATTTGAGTATACATATATAATCGCGGAGGTATATATGTATAGCGATCCAAAGAGGAGAGGATGAAGGTGACATGCACACACACACATACACAGACACACATACATACATACATACATACAAACGAACATCCACAGCTTCACACACACGCATGCACACGTTCACACTCACACACAGAGAAACACTGCGCGATGCACATGCTCCCGTCTCAATTTATGCTCTCTGTTCTAACACCACCCCCACCCCTCACCTCGCACACACACGCACATGCGCGCACACACACACACACACACACACACACACACACACGGGCTGTCCCACCCCTATTTGGCCTGTGCTGTCCTGGATGCGTAGCCCAGCTGATCTGTGCGGGGAGATTAGCCACTAGGGCCAGCTGGCCAGGATTACACAGGCAGGGGGGATGCAGGGGGGGAGGGGAGAGCCCCTCTGCCCGGGATGCGCACACACACACACACACACACACACACATGGAAGCATGCACGCACGCACATACATGCATACATGGTTGGAAGGATTAATACACATACGCACAGAACTTATACCCTTACGTACACTGACACACACACACACACACACACACACACACAATACAAAGACGTATCACTGGACTGCAACGGGGGAGTGTGTGTGTGTGTTGCAGGCTGACAGCGTTGATGAATGTATATTAATGCATGCGTCTCTGAAGAGGCAGCAGGGCTTTTGACAATGTGGGGGTTGACCTTTGAACCTGCCCCGCTCCATCATTCGGAGCGATCAGCTGATCTGATGCATAGAGCCGAGGAGGGGGGGGGGGGGTCTCCTATGATGTGGCACGCGTCCCCTCCCCCCTCCTCCGTCCCGCTGTCCGCTGGCTCATCCTCCCCCCACCTGACATCAGACTTGATCCAAATGCTCTCCCCCTCCCTCCCACGCGTATAGGAACACAATACAACTACAATTCCTTTTTTTACTTTAATATTAGTGAAATAAATGTGAAATTATTGTTTTCTTTTGTACTGTTTTGTTTTGTTGAAAATTAAAAAAAACATCTTGGCCTACAATTATAATATAATTCTAAAAGAGCAATCAAAAAAGTGTTTTTATTACTATGTATTACTATATTAAACAATATTACTATGTTCTGTCCTGATTCATAGTTGTAAGGTGTTTTTAATCTTTGTTTTGCAGTTTTAACAGATATAAAATATGGCCAAAATGCCTGAAACAGATCAACACTAAACACTGAATATTGAATGAAAAAAAAAACTATCAAATATTATACATAACATTACATTATCAAATATTGGAATATTTGATAATGCAATTTCAAATTTTCCCCAATTTTAATTTCCCCCAAAATCTGCATCATTGTTTGAAATCGTAAGGTACATTTTTGTTAACAATGAAAATCTCCTCCACATCTTGTGAATTATATTCTATGCATGTTTTTGGTAAAAGATAAATATGGCAAACCTAATGTGTCTATGTATAATCTCACATCTTTTTTTTTATTATTATTATTTGCAATTTGCTGGTAGCACACACAGTAAATATGCGGCATCTTTTCCTGTGTTGCGACGCACAGACTCGTACATTCTCCATAGAACATGTAATCTGATGGGGGGGGGGGATTAGCGAATGGGGAGCGTTTGAGCTGGATTACCACCTCGTTAGAAAAGACAAGCGTTCAGTCCCTGGCCTGGCCTGGTCGCAGTAAAGACGACACTGTGCTTGACATGCATACAAACACTCACACAAACGTAGAGAAACACACACACACACACACACACACAGATTCTTACTCCGTCCCCCATTGGCCAGTGTCAGCAGTGTAGAAAGGGTTAGCAACTGAACCCCGTGAACTGAAATTTCACCATCTGCCTGGAGATTTGACTTCATATAATATGTCACAGCATTTATATCTGTAAAGACTCACAGTATGTAGCTATAATAGTTCAGTGGTGTTTTATGTTTGCTGTTGCATTTCATTCAGTAGAAACATTTACATTATTTAATCTGATCAAATATTTTCAAATATTCAAATGTCACTGTTCACTTCAAATAGATGATGAGATAAGAAGGTTCAGGGCCGTCGATTCCTTGATTCTATTTAAAGACAGGACAACAAAAACAAGGCCGTCTGAAATGAAAAAGCACCGTTTAGATATTTCTGTAAACCGTTGAGGAGGAGGAGGAGGAGGGGGAGGGGGGGCATAGCAGAAATCCTGCTTCTGCTCAGAAACCTGAACTTCCTTGACCAACTTTGCAGCTCTGAATCCGGTTCCTGACCAGTACTGCAGTTCTGAATCCTGTCCTTGACCAGTGCTGCAGCTCTGTGGCTATCTCAAGGGGCAATCCAGCAGTAGCCAGCAGTAGCCAGCAGCAGCAGCAGCAACACAGCCACCTCCGGGGTCGGCTCTAGCAAGCACTGCGTCATGCTCCACTCTTTTATTAAGGATCATACAAGGCCGTCTCGGTTCATTCAATTTTTAGTCTTAGTTTGTATTTTATATTTTTATAGAAAATAAAAAATAAAATATATTTATGTATATATGTATTTGTGTGTGTGTGTGTGTGTGTGTGTGTGCGTGTAGGGTGAGAGGTAGCAACATACTCTGGTTTATAACAACTGTTCACACTTGATTGTAAATAAAATGCATGCATGTATTTAATACGTATTTAATACATGCACAAACAAGAAAAATCAGGGCCCATACACACACACACACACACACACACACACAAATACATATATACATAATTATATTTGGAAAAATATAAAATACAAACTAAGACTAAAAATGTAATGAACAGAGACGGCCTTCTATGATACTTAATAAATTATGTTCTGTCTCTCTCTCTCTGACCTACGCACACACACACGTACATGTTCTCTGTCTCTCACTCTCTCTCTGACCTACACACACACACACATGTTCTCTGTCTCTCTCTCAACTACACGCACACATGCATTCAATAGTCCTGCGTTGCATCAGGTAGCTAATAAATACATGAACGTTGTGAAAAGTGAAAAACTTTCACACAGACATGAATTTACAGCATGTATACCTGAGTATTGTCTGAACGGAACACGCCAGCCTTTTGGGAAATAAGCTCATTAGTTCCCTTTTAGTTGTAGCTATGGGCTCGGCTCACTGGTCTAACCCACTTCCAGAGTATTATGCTAAGCTAGGCTAACGGTGTCCGACTGGGTTATTACACGCACAGGGAAGAGCAGGGTCTGTATCCTCTTATACAACTCTGGGGCTATAACAGCAAATAAGCGAATTTCCCGAATTGTTTTTGTAACTTCAAATGTTTGTTTTAAATATGTTTCACCTCTTAATATGTAGATCGCATGTTGTGTTCCTTTAAATATGTTTGTTGTAAATATGTCACCTCTAAATATTTGTTTTAAATGTTTCACCTCTTAATATGTAGATTGCATGTTGTGTTCCTTTAAATATGTTTGTTGTAAATATGTGTCACCTCTTAATATGTACAGTAGATCCCGTGTTGTGTTCCTATATGTGTCACCTCTTAGTATGTGGATCGCATGTGCAGCAGCAGATTTGGGCCCCGTCGTGATTGGGTGTGGAGCAGAGAGATGGTTGCTATGCGGGATCTGGAGGTTCGCTCTCTGAGCCTCTGAGTCACACTATTTAGGGCCATAACGTGCATCAAAGGCTGAAGAAGGCAGACGCCTTCACAGAATTCAACACAGAATATTGAAAACGGAATAATGAGTTATCCATATTTGAATTGTGCCTTCAGATTTTCAGAACGGTTTGAGATCTAGAGGCACAAATCTGTTTTTCACGATGAAAAGCTCCTCCTCTTCATTTAGCCTTTGGCACATTGGCCACGGATGCTTTACCATTGCTGGGAGGGTGCAGGGTACACACACACAGTTCACTGCCAGCTGATCGATGCCACACACACACACACACACACACACACGCACACGCACACGCACACTCACCTTCAACAATATGACCCTGTACGCAATCAACATTTTCTTTCATACACCTCTCAATACTACAACTACAAGCTTCTTTACACATGGTAAAAGTGTGTGTGCAAGAACATGTGCATACAGTATGCCTGTGTGTGTGTGTGCGTGTATTTGTGAAGGATGGATACGTTATTGCACAGGGCATCTGTAAACTAGCAGGATAATATTTTTTGATATGTATGTTGTTATATTAGCCTGGTTAGAAAAATGTGTTTATTTAAGGAACATGCAGTAAACACGCACGTCTTTCTATTCTAATTGTAGAGTTGGTCCTCAGTGTGATGCTCTCACAGCTTCTCATTGGTTCAGTCACTGGTTTGATTGTTTCCCATTGGCTCCTCACTGGTTGGGTTGTTTCTTATTGGTTGTTCAGGCCATTTGGTTGCTTCCCATTGGTTGCTTCCCCACATCCCCGTTGGCATGAGCATGGGAGCCCGTCATGAGCAAGGTCACTGGGTGCACATGACTGAGAGACACGCTCGTGCTCACGCTCAGATGCCATGTATGCCATGGTTCTATTCTACACGCACTAAGCACTTCGCTCTCTGGAAGAGACCACCATCCCAACGATGGAGGTGACTTAGGAATACCAGAGGGACATGGGATGGTGGATGTGTGTGTGTCTGTGTGTGATTTGTGTGGGTGTGTGTGATGTGTGTGTGATGTGTGTGATGCTCGACTGCACCCTCACATTTAGGTTGCAAGGGGGCACGCACAAACACACACACACACATACACACATACACACACAAAGAGAGAGAGTCCTGTAACATGGTGCACTGCAGTGTTGCAGTTAGACACACACCACAGCTTCCAAAAACACACCACACCCCAATCCACCCCCCACTCCAACACACACACACACACACACACCACCCCTGCAGCCTCCACATTCATGACCCAGATTCCCCCCTCCCATCTTTAAACAAATCACTCTCTGACCCACTTCCGCTGTTGCACCAGGCTTTTTTCTGCCATGTTAAAAAATTGTGCATCTGTCTTCGCTCGGAAGAAGGGGAGCAAATCCACGCAAACCCAAGCAGTCACTAATTCAACGTCCATGTCAAAATGAAATGGAAAAAGACAATGTTGTGGCATTTCATTGAAATCACTTGTGCTTGGAAGAAAACCGCAAAAAAAAAAAGATGATTGCATTCATAGCGGGACTCAACACCTGAGCTCAACACCTGGGCTCAACACCGGGGCTCAACACCTGCTGGGCTCAACACCTGGGCTCAACATAGCTGGGCTCAACACCTGGGCTCAACACCTGAGCTCAACACCTGGCTCAACACCTGGGCTCAACACCTGGACTCAACACCGGGGCTCAACACCTGGACTTTTTCAGGATGCGCGTGATATACTCCAGAGATGCATTAACTCAATGGGGCAAAATTCCTGTACTCTTCTGAAATTAAAATATAAATCCAATATACATACCTACAGTATTTTACCAATAATAATCATAATATTCCGGCATCCACAGACAGAAGAGATACAAATTGATTCTAACGGTTATTTAGAGGCTCTTAAACTAAAACATGACCTCTTCCACGGCCCTTATACATATTCCCCACTCGATGGTACATCTCAAGAGAGACGTGCAGTTGTTTGCTAAATTCAGAGCAGTTGCTAGGCTGTGGAAGAATTTCTGGATTATTTCCACAATGGTGCACAATGGCATCCTGTGCATTTGTAGGTAATGTAATGGGAGGTGTATTTAAGCGATCATACATGCTAAGTACTGTATGTAATGTAGCTAAGCTTCTTCTGTGTACTTTATATACAGTATGGCTAAAATGACTACATTAAGTATAGACATGCCAGGTGGTGGAACTATTTTTCAATAATGCAATGACCCTGTTCTTTGGTCTAATGTATATCAGCCCATGACTCATTCATGGTAGTAATAAGTCTATGACATTAGACGCAGAACAATCTGAGCAGGGACCATCAGTGAATGAAAAAAGAATCCTTTTCTTACGCCAGCAGCCCACGCTATCTCTTTACTTAGCTCAGGGATATGTCTTTCTTCTCCTGAAGTGGAGAGCACTTAAACGCTGGCCTATATCTGGGGCTGCTATACTCCCCTGACCCCCCACACACACACACACCCCACACACACACACACACACACACACACACACACACACACCCCACACACACACACACACACACACCCCACACACACACACACACACACACACACACACACACACACACACACCCCACCAGCATCTCTTTATGTGTCTCCTTTTGGAGCGGCTCTCGCTGCGTTGCCCTCGCTCTGGGCTGAATTGGCCTTTGCCCTTCCCCAGTCTCAGGGCCTGAGAGGGCCGAGTGAAAAGAGCCACAGTGTCCAGTCTGGTCCTGCGCTTCTGTCCTCCACGCTGGGCTTTGTGCCGGGGACATTGGGACTGTGGGGACACAGAGATGCTTCCTGTCCTCTCCACGCTGGGCTTTGTGCCGGGGACATTGGGACTGTAGGGACACAGAGATGCTTCCTGACGGGTCCGTCATATCGTCATGACGAGAGACAGAAAAGGGGGGGTTGGGGGGGGGGTATAGAGGGTCCCACCATCCGTCATATCGTCATGACGATGCCAAGCCACTCACTGACCTCTGTGCAGGAAGTAGCTTAAATGGGGCAGCGTTTTTGGAATGTTGGTGCAATGCAAGCATTGCAACTGAACGCATGTGTGGTGTTGGTGTTGGTGTTGGTGTTGGTGTTGTTGGTGGTGGTGTTGGTGTTGGTGTTGGTGGTGGTGGTGGTGTTGGTGTTGGTGTTGGTGGTGTTGGTGTTGGTGTTGTTGGTGTTGGTGGTGGTGTTGGTGGTGTTGGTGTTGGTGGTGGTGGTGTTGGTGTTGGTGTTGGTGTTGGTGGTGGTGTTGGTGGTGGTGGTGGTGTTGGTATGTACATAAGCATCAACATACATGAGCATAAACATGATGAGTTGACTGAATGGAGTGAAGAGTGTGAACACAAAGGATGCATGATGGGAGGCTCTGCACAGCGTGATGCATTTTGAGATATTTGAATGTTTGCATGTTCATTTTGGAGCACATACACACACACACACACACACCAGTCCTGCATGAGAACACACACACACATACACACACACACACATACCAGTCCTGCATGAGAACACACACACACACACACACACACACTAGTCCTGCATGAGAACAGGGAAAACCAAAAAGGATTTCGCCTCAAAGCCTCTTTCCTCTGATGGGGGAGGGAGAGAGAGAGAGGGAGGGAGAGAGAGAGAGGGAGGGAATGGGTTGCAACCAGCAGCACCAGGCCAGATTAACCCTAATCTCTGGACCCATGTCCCAGGAAAGGGTTTAAGAGCAGGGACCAGCATATTGGGATTGAGTTGTGGGGGAAGAGGGGTTGCCACCAGGTGGTGGGGTGGGGGTTGGAGAGGATGGGAGGGCAGTTACGGGGACGTGGGAGGGCAATGAGGCCTTAAAGGTGGGTGGGACTGGAGGGGTAGTTTCGGATGTGGTGGCGCGGGCATGAAACATGGCACATGCCCGGGATGACTGTGGGATTATCAGTGCGGTGTAATCTGCCTGCTGTATGTAGGGCAAGACTGTCTTAACCACAGCAGCGTGGAGAGAGAGCCAACCAATGAAAAGGGGCAGCGTGTGTGTGAGCGTATGTGTGTGTGTGTCCGTGAGTAAGGGTGTGTGTCCATGAGTAAGTGTGTGTGTCCATGAGTGTGTGCTAGCATGAGGGATTGTGACTTTGTGAATGCATACAAAGGTGTGTGTGTGTGTGTGTGTGTGTCCATGAGTATGTGCTAGCATGAGTGATTGTGACTGTGTGAATGCATACAAAGGTGTGTGTGTGAGTGTGTGTCCGTTAGTGTGTGCTGTATGAGAGGTTGTGAGTGTGTGTATGCGAACAAAGGTGTGTGTGCATGTGTGTGTGTGTGTCCGTTAGTGTGTGCTGTATGAGAGGTTGTGAGTGTGTGTATGCGTACAAAGGTGTGTGTATGTGTGTGTGTGTGAGTGTGTGTATGTGTGTGTGTGTTTGTGTGTGTGTGAGTGTGTGTGTGTGTGTCCACTGCTCCTTCACGTTTTTACCTGGCTAACCCTGGCTAACGAGCTAACAGGCTGTCCAGATAATCCCCAAATGGGATTGGGGAAGAGGTGCTGGACATGAGGTGGTGGCACCACTAGCAGGCGGACACTGCTGACACTGTGACCTCCACAGCCAGTGAACGCACTAAAAATAAACACCTCAGAGCGCTTTGCTTTTAAGTAATCGTCCAACTGACGCTGAGCTAGTCAGGGTTTGCTGTCCATTGTTCTTGTGTGCAGTAGAAGGCACTGGAAAATGTAAGACGGACTAACCTGTAACCTTTAACCTTTAACCTTTACAGTGAACCTGTAACCTGTACATGAACAACTCCAGGGAAGTGGAGCCCAAATAGGGTCAGCTGTGTCTGGACCTCAGTCTGGACCTCGGTGTGTGTCTGTGTGTGTCTGGTCCTCTGTGTGTGTCTGTGTGTGTCTGGACCTCTGTGTGTGTGTGTGTGTGTGTGTGGAGCTCAGGCTGGCCCTCTCTGTGTGTGTGTGTGTGTGGAGCTCAGGCTGGCCCTCTGTGTGTGTGTGTGTGTGTGTGTGTGTGTGTGTGTGTGTGGAGCTCAGGCTGGCCCTCTGTGTGTGTGTGTGTGTGTGTGTGTGTGTGTGTGTGTGATTGTCTTCGCGCTCTGTCAACATTCTAACAATTGATGGGATTATCTTTGACCTCTAAACTTGACACACAAAATAGCAGCAAGGTCACTTAAATGGAGCTTTGTCTTTGTGGGCGCATGTGTGCGTGTGTGTGTGTGTGTGTGTGTACGTGGTTCAGCGTAAGCATCTGACAGCAGGTGAATGGACCAGAAGGCCACTGCTCAGATGATGAACTCAACTTTGTTTTCCTGCGTCAATCCCATCTCTGTCTGGTGTGTGTATGTGTGTGTGTGTGTGTGTGTGTGTGTGTGTGTGTGTGTGTGTGTGTGTGTGTGTGATGAACTCCTTTGTTTTAGATAGATAGATAGATAGATAGATAGATACTTTATT
This sequence comes from Alosa sapidissima, assembly GCF_018492685.1. Classification (NCBI taxonomy): domain Eukaryota; kingdom Metazoa; phylum Chordata; class Actinopteri; order Clupeiformes; family Clupeidae; genus Alosa; species Alosa sapidissima. Next base: position 5,354,637 of record NC_055957.1, on the reverse strand, counting down.
GATCCCCAGGGGAAATTCAAGATTCAATTGTTTTCCTGCGTCCATCCCATCTCTGTCTGGTGTGTGTGTGTGTGTGTGTGTGTGTGTGTGTGTGTGTGTGATGAACTCCTTTGTTTTCCTGCATCCATCCCATCTCTGTCTGGTGCGGGTCGTCAATGAGAGACCAAAACAGCCACAATTATGCCACAGATGCCAGAGCACCAAAAGCTCAAAGGCTGTGTGCAGCAATATGCCAGAGCTGTGTGCAGCAAGCTTTTTTGGTATGTTCATTTGTTTGCCCTCTTAAAAGGCTTCCAGTAGAGGTGTTCATTAGGTTATGGTGTGGGAAGAGTGGGGTTTTCTCACAAGGCCCAAAAATGAAACGTTCTTACAGTATCATTATTTAGATTTCTTTGTTTCTTTGTTGAATCTGGCAACTGGTTATTGAATATTTATAGAACAACATATTTATAGAAAATGTGTTGCAGTGGACAACAATGTTTGACGGGAAACTAGTTATTCATTTTTACAACTGTATATCAGTTATGATGTTTGAATTGTATTTCAACATTTTATTAGTAGACTGTTGCTTGATGCATATCTGAAGTATGACCTCTGATAAATAAGTTCAATTAGGTCAGCTATATTTCTGATTTTTTTTTTTTTTTTTTAATTGTTTAATTTAATTATTTTTTTAATTTATTTAATTTATTTGACAGAAATTTGGCCTACTGTATTTCGAATACCCACCATTTCTATTAAAATTATGTCTGCACTTTTTTCTATATCAGAGTTGTAACATATTAAATAACATATGTGGTCCAGTTTTCTTCCCACAGTAAAATTGAGTTCATATGATGTGTGGAAGTTGAAACATCAATTTAAGTATGAAAAAGACTAAAGACTGAAAAATATCGCCATATGGTATTATTGCACTTTCAATATATTGTGCTGCTAAGTGTGTTCATTAATAATATGCACTGAGATACAGAGACATGAAACTACCCATAAGTGTTTCGTTATGTATTGGTTTGGGGAAACAAAAAGACACACCACACATGCACACGGTCACACACACACATTCACAACAAAACACTCATGTGCATGCACACAAATCTTTTAGACCATTTAGTTCTTTGCATATGCGACAGCCAATGTTAATACATAAATAAATTAATAAATAAACAAACTAACAAACAAAGAAAATGCTAAACAAATGCTAAAATGTCGCTGTAACTTATGACTGAATAGTCACATAAGATTAGGCTATTGATTGAGTTGACGTTGTTGTTTGCTATTCTCCTACCAACTTTTTTAATTGTTTACTGTTAAATTTAACTTTGTATTGTTGTTATTTATATGCTTTGGACAAAAGAGTCTGCTAAATACCATAACCATAACCATAAGATGTACTCCTCTCTTGAGAGCCTCAGATGTCTTCAACAATACTCACTGTGGAAACTCCCCATTTAGCCTCCATCTTACCTTCTGCCCTACAACTTCAAAGAAACTCATGGCGTAGCCCACATTTAAATATCCCTAATCACATTTTCACACCACACAGATAAATGGCCCTGTGTGTTTTTTTAGATATAAATGGGAAAGTGGAACATGTCAGGAAAGCAGTGGCTGTGGTCCCTGGGGTTTTTACAGTGCACTCTCTCTCTCTCTCCCTCCCTCTCTCTCTCTCTCTCTTTCTCCCTCCCTCTCCCTCTCTTTCTCTCCCTCTCCCACCCTCTCTCTCTCTTTCCCTCTCTCTCTCTGCCTCTCTCGCTCCCTCTCTCTGTTACTCCTTCTCTCTCCCTCTCCCACCCTCTCTCTCTCTCCCTCTCTCTCTCTCTCCCTCTCTCCCTGTCTCTCTCTCCCTCTCCCGCCCTCTCTTCCTCTCTCTCTTTCCCTCTCTCTCTCCCTCTCTCTCTTTCTCTCTTACTCCCACTGTCTATCTGAGTCCAGATGACTCACTAAACAAACCTACTTTCTATAGAGAGGAGAGAGCAAGCAGGACAGACCTCATAGTCACCTAATGGTGGTGCTGTGGTGGTGCTGTGTATGGTGGTGCTGTGGTGGTGCTGTGTATGGTGGTGCTGTGGTGGTGCTATGCTGGTTGTGGTGGTGCTGTGCTGGTTGTGGTGGTGCTGTGCTTGAATTGTACATGAATTTCCCCTTGAGGATCAATAAAGTATCTATCTATCTATCATCTATCTGCTGGTTGTGGTGCTGTGCTGGTTGTGTGTGGTGGTGCTGTGCTGGTTGTGGTGACGCTGTGCTGGTTGTGCTGTGGGTCTAATTGTCACATTTGCTTCACAGATTCCCCTTTATGACCCCTCTGCACCCCTCATATCATCATGAGTGAACTCCTCTGCAGAACACACCAAACACACACACACACACACACATACACAAACACACACACACTCACATACACACAGATATTACTCTCTCTCTCTCTCTCTCTCTCTCTCTCTCACACACACACACACACACACACACAAAGATAATACTCTTTCTCTCACACACATACATATGTACACAAACACACACACACACACACACACACACACACTTAGAGAGGAAATATAATTTCTCTTTGACTCCAGACTGTATGGTGAATATCAATAGCTCACTGGCACATGATGCATACCCATAAAGTAGGCTCTAGAACATGCTCATTAATCACCAGAGAGCTTTGAGCTTAGAAAGCCTTCGGTCTTCACCTGAAATGTTTTGTTACAGTTTTTTTCAACAGCAAATTATTTGGGAAAAATCACTATTTTTGGTTTCAATACTGCTTGCATTTTTACTGTGTATTTCAACTTCTCTTTGTTGATACCGTAACTTTCACTCTTGTATGGAAATACATATAGAAAGCCTAAGACAGAAGAGCTTTAGGTTTTGAGCAACAGTGTGTACATGATGTATCCAAAATGTCAAATTATGACAAAAGTGTTTGTAATGTGAGGCGAATGTTTGCTTTAAAGATGTGTTTTTGACATTTTGAATGTTGTGTGTCATTTTGCTGGAGATTTGAGGCATTTTGCATTTTGTGTGAGCAATTATGGGTTTTGTGTGTGGTGTTTTGAAAAAATAGACAGAGTTTTCAAAACGTGTGTAAACAATTGTAAAAAACTGTAATTACGTAAGTGCAATTCTTAACATATAGGCCTACAGGCTACCAATATAACAGACTTAGAGATTGGCCTTGCCACTCCTAGCCTATTCTCTGAAGAATAAAAAAATATATTTTTGTGAGATAAGATGTAATTGTTATTGTTCTATGTAAATAAACAACATTGAACTAAATTGAATATTCAAAGTCTTCATAAAGTACAGCCAACCCCTTCCGTCAGAATACATGCATAGCCTATAAGAACTGGATTTATTTATTTATTTATTTTGTTATTTTTGCATTAATTACATGCATTCCAGATAAATATTTTAGATAGGGTAAATTCGCTTCGAGCTCAGACATTTTCCCAACATTAATTCATTGCATTGAAAAAAAATGAACAAAGAAATGCACCTTGTCTCGCTACCCACACAGACACACTGCTCTAATGCTCAGCCGGTCCAATGGGGGTGTAAGTTAATTTACATGCCGAACGGCGATCTTAATGTGGATATTTATTTTAATTTAATTTCTCTGCTGCACACACTGCTCGGTCGGCTTTTGTGCCAAAGTCATATTAACCTCTGCCTAGTTAATATTCAGTCCGCGACGTCGTTCGCGCTTGATGAATATTCATGCGCTCAGCGATTCGCTGCTGTTCCCCCGCTCCTCCCAAGCTGCACCACGCAGCGCGGCGCGTAGACAGCGCGATGGGGACGGCTACAAGGAAGCCATGTTTGTTGATGTTCAGTGAAGCTCAAACGTCCCTCGCATATCTTGCGCTCTGCGTGTCTCTTGTAAACTGTAGCATGGCGCACAAGACAGAGTTACCCACGAAAGAGCAGTGCTTGAAAGGCAGGCCGGAGAAAATGGTCGTGGCAGGTAAAACCCGGCTTTTCTCCTACAAACTCTGGCCACATGCCTGCATATGAATGTAAACATAAGTTACTGAACAGCCAATAATAACAACGTGTCTTTGTATAATACAATTACAATTTCATGACACGACTGTTAGACTCCCTGTCAAAATGTATACATTTCGTAATCCAAACATAAACATAGTCATATGATAGTAACGGATTACATAAATCATTTATCTTAACTCGGCCTTTCTTTAACCATTTGCAGACATTCGACATTCTCATTCTTCATGCTCGATGCCCTTGTGGCACAAAAAGGCTTATTAGGGGCCTATTGGGTGGTCGTCCTACATGGCAGAAATAAAATATAGCCACCATTGTAATTAGGAGAAATTGCCCTTTCAAATGGTATATGACATAATACATTTGAGTGCACTGCTCAGTGTAAAATAGGAGAAATGGTATAAAACATAATTAATATGTTTGAGTGAAATGTTACCTTTTGTTAAAAGGTTTATTCATACCTACAAGTTCCGATAACTTGTTAAGTCATGTGATGTTATCACCCCAGAAATGGGATTTAGTAAACCACCACTGCTGCTGGGGCAGGATGTGTTGACATCTCAAAAGTAGATTTCATCAGTGTGCACTGCCCACTGGTAGCAGTTTCCTTCTGCACAACAGGTTCAGCAAGCTTCTTGTGGCCAGCCATGGCCTGTCTCTGTGACACACGGAGCCGGACTTATTTATAAGCTAAATCATGTGACTGTGGCGTAAACACAACATGGAGCTCTGGCTTTATAAGTTAAATCATGTGACTGTGGCGTAAATACAACATGAGCAGGAAAGTACACTAATAGCAGCTATTGTGGTTGACCTCTTCTGTCATGCATGCTGAGCAGCTATTGTGGTTGACCTCCTCCGTGGTGGATTGTGAGTGCAGTTGAAACTCTCTCTCCTCTCATTTGCTTGTTTGTGAGCTCTGCTGGCCAGGCCTCTGCTGAAGATGTCTGTTTGAGGAATTAGTAGGCATTATGGGAAGAGTGTCCTCCACAAGCTCAAAACTATACTCAGCGTTTATATCAAAGCCTTCTTCAGGCCCACGCGCTTTAGGACTGTAATTCTTTTTCTTTATGCTTTATGCTCTCTCTCTCTCTCTCTCTCTCTCTCTCTCTCTCTCTTTATTCTCTCTAGTTTGAGGCTGGTTTCTAGCTCGCCTCCTCACTCTAAAGCTGTCTACTCTGCCCCCACCCCCCTCTGGATTTCTTGTTAAACTCTTTCTTTGCGTGACACGAAAATAACCGAACTATCTGTTTGTAAACATGAACATGCCCCCAGAATGTAGCACAGTAGCTGCCTGGCAGCTCAAGCTAGGTAGAACCGTTTCAGCTAGGTAGAACCGTTTCAGCTAGGTAGAACCGGTTGTTTTCGTTTTTTTTTTCTTCTTACCAACAGTACTTGGTGACCTTGAGAAATAGAGATCTTTGGGAAAAATGATCAGAGTTCTCCTTTAACAGGATGGGGGTGGTTGGGGGGGGGGGGGGGGCTGGTGACACTGAAGAAGGCCTTTCTAGAGCTTTCCTCTCAGTGTTTCTCCTCAGGACTGACTTGTGCTTACGTTCCCTGGCTGAGTTGTGCTTGTCTTGTACCCTGCCTGGCTGAAGTGTCGGCTCATGGACATCATGTCAACGTCTCTCTGTTGTTTGTTTGTTTGCTTGTTGGCCCTGTTTTGTAAACCTTTGTTTGTGTGTTGCGGGGGCCCTCCACTGTGTGTGTGTGTGTGTGTGGTGTGTGTGCGCGTGTGTGTGTGTTGCTGTCCCTCCACTATGTGTGTGTGTGTGTGTCCTCTCCTCTCCTCCTCCTCTTCCTCCTCCTCCTCTTCTGTCATTGTCGTGTCCTATGTCCATCCTCTTCTCTCCTCATCTTCTCCTCTCCTCCTCCTCCTCCCCTCCTATCCTCTCCTCCCCCTCCTCCTCTCTCTTCCTCTCCCACTCCTCCACCTCTCTCCTCTCCTCCTCTCTCCTCCTCCTCCACCTCCTCTCCTCTCCTCTCCTCTCCTCTCCTCTCCTCTCCTGTCGTTGTAGTGCCCCATGTCCAGAGCCCCATCTGTGTATTATGCGCTTGACAGCTCCGCCTTTCTCATAAATTCCCGCGCCGTCTGGCGTGCCAGCTCGGGGACGCTGCATGGGCCGCCACGGCAACCATAGAATGAGTTCTCTGGGGTCAGAGGTCATACTGAGGCTGTTCTTGACAGAACTCAAACCTCCTGCAAGGCCCTTGCCGTCTGTATCTATAGCTGTTTTTCCTCAGTCTAAGATGTAGAAGTGGTCAAGTATTTTGTGCTGTTTGCTTCGGGAAGTTGTAGAAAAGCCAGGCTGGCATAACAGGTCTGCTTATCCTCAAAGCAGGATGATGACATACTTACTGCTGTGGACATTCAGGAAACTCAACCACTGGCCAACTGCATGATAAACATGCTTATTCACTGATAATGTTGATAGCTTTGTGTCCAAGATATGTAAGACAAATAGATACAAGAACTATTTTATACTTACTGTCACTAGCTTTTTAAACACTCTCACATGAGTGTTTTTTACAAGTACCATTTATTATGTTCTTATTTTTTTAATGGTTTTTATGTTGTGTTCATGTTTACTGTTTCAAGAGCCTTCATGTTGTATTTGAGTCTCTTTATGAATGTGTTCTCTCTGCTGGCTGTCCCCAGATTGCCCCTTAGGGACAATAAAGATACTTTGAACCTTGATAAGGCCACATGACCGGCCTGTGCTTCCTCTGCAGTAGCCCTGCCCATATCTCCATACATATGCACTCTTCTTCTCAATGCTATAGATATCTCCATACATATGCACTCTTCTTCTCTATAGATATCTCCATACTGCTCAATGCTATAGATATCTCCATACATATCCACTCTTACTTCTGCTCAATGCTATAGATATCTCCATACATATCCACTCTTACTTCTGCTCAATGCTATAGATATCTCCATACTGCTCAATGCTATAGGGTCATTCCACGTCAGTTCAACCAGGGCCCACGCACTTAGGTCTCAAAAAATTCTGAAAGAATTACCAGGTGTACCTATGTTACCCAGGAGACACACTGTAAAATTACTCTTATGTAAGATCAATACTTTCCAAGATACAGCCAGTTTTATAGGGGGAGGGGGTGTCGATTTTGCTCGGCCTCTTTTTTTTGTCAAAGTTCACAAGCCCACAGCGCAAGAACTAAACCATGTAGGAGGCTCAAATTGTGCATGCTGGTACATAAATAGGAATAGTATGTAGCAAAATCGTCACGTTTGGTCTGTATAATCCTGCATGGTTATAGCTGTCCCTCAAAGTTGATACAAATTTTAATGGAGTTTTTGGCTGGGCTCTGTTTAAACCTTCAGAAGACATATTTTTACTCAACATAGGCTCTTGATTTATTTTTCTTACTGAGATAAGTAGAAACACTCTCACAAAAAACAATGAACAGAAAATAAATCCCTTCAGGGTCTGAACAGCAGACCTCACAAGTCTGAAAAATCATTTTGGTTATCATTTTCAGAGCACCCAAACACCCTGTGGGAATATACAAAGATTTTTTAAATAGGTTTTTCTTTATTCTCCATGATCCCTTCTTTTTGAAAATACCAATTTGACTTGTCTTATGCAAATCTTTCTTTTTTATTTTCCACCCTGAACATGGGCAAAATGCCCCATTGACATCAATATGTTTTATATGCTCTGAAAATGAGAACCAAAATGATTTTTTAGACTTGTAAGGTCTGCTGTTCAGACCCTGAAATGATTTATTTTCTGTTCATTGTTTTTTGTGAGAGTGTTTCTACTTATCTCAGTAAGGAAAATAAATCAAGAGCCTATGTTGAGTACAAATATGTCTTCTGAAGGCTTAAACAGAGCCCAGCCAGAAACTCCAATAAAATTTGTATCAACTTTGAGGGACAGCTATGACCATGCAGGATTATCCAGACCAAACGTGACGATTTTACTACATACTATTCCTATTTATGTACCAGCATGCAAAATTTGAGCCTCCTACATGGTTTAGTTCTTGCGCTGTGGGCTTGTGAACTTTGACAAAAAAAAGAGGCCGAGCAAAATCGACACCCCCTCCCCCTATAAAACTGGCTGTATCTTGGAAAGTATTGATCTTACATAAGAGTAATTTTACAGTGTGTCTCCTAGGTAACATAGGTACACCTGGTAATTTTTTCAGAATTTTTGAGACCTAAGTGCGTGGGCCCTGGTTGAATTGACGTGGAATGACCCTATAGATATCTCCATACATATGCACTCTTCTACTCAATGCTATAGATATCTCCATATATATGCACTCTTCTACTCAATGCTATAAATATCTCCATACATATCCACTCTTGCTTCTACTCAATGTTATAGATGAACCCTCTCATTCTTAAGCCCTCACTTCCACACAAATAGACTATGCAGGCTTATTCATTAGTACTTCCACACACACAAATACACTATGCAGGCTTATTCATTAGTACTTCCACACACACAGATCCACTAAGCAGGCTTTGTGAGAGAGGCCTGTAGGTGTCACTGCTTAGAATTCTTCAGTTAGCTCTGTCTTAGTTACTGTAACCGTGGAAGAACAGTTAGCTCCGTGTTGGTTACTGTAACCGTGGAGGAACGGGAGAGACTGGCTGGCTGGCGTGTGTCCTCTCCATGGTAACCAGAACTAGGTGCCTGGCTCCCGTGCTGAATAGAAGGCGCAGGGAACATACTCGGTTCTTCATCTCTTTCCTCTTGGTGGAGGAACAACCTTCATACGACCTTGCTTGCCCTTGGGTGACCAGTTGTTCTCTGTGTTTATTTTGGCTCCCACTGGATCTTACATCCTTTAGCCACTTGCCATTGCTGCTAAAGCTGGTGCTCCAGACCTCAGACATCAGAGTTGTTTCTGCTAGTTTGTTTGTTTACACTTTAGTTGTAATTTGTCCAGCAAAACAACGTGATAATATCTTTATAAAATCTAATGCTCTTTTGGTGGCCCTGTTAAATGAATGACTCCAGGTATTAAACCTACATGTCTGATGTGGCATAGCCGCAGGACGGGCATCAACATGGCATTCTAGAATCCTTATATAGTCCACAATATCAAAATCATTTTCAAATAAAGAAAAACAAAACAGGGTTTTGTGTCGAAACAGACACACACATTTATCCGTGTTCAGTCTCCAGGTGTGCAGCAGTAATCCAAGTGTACCCACCACCACCACCTCTGCTGGCCCCCAGTTTCAAGACACCAGATTCCTTTTTTCCCATGATCCTTTGCTGTGATACCTTTCCTTGACCGCCCGTGTTGATTGGTCAGCCCCTGGCAGTGGGTGCTGGCAGCGCAGAGGGAGGAGTGGTGCTGAACCTGCCCGCACAGGTGCCACTCAGGTGGGCATCTGCAGGACCTGGCTCCGACGCCCGCCCCAGAAGGACTCCGCACAGGTGGCCGAGAACAGCCAGAAAGCAAGATGGCGGACGCCCAGCGATGAGCGGGACCTGTTCGGAGCCAACACAGAAGCTGTCGCTCCGCTGCCAAAACCCGATCCAGGAAATAGCGTATAGACAAAACGCAAGCCGCGGCGGGACCAGTGGCGGGAGCTGGTCATTTGCAGGCTGTTTGGGGCAGCTGTGTGCTAGAGTTGGGCAGGTCGGTTGTGGTCCCTTTATGCTTCAGAAACGAAGCCAACAAAAGGTGTTTTGAATGTGGATACTTGCCTGCTTCTCGTCCTCCCTCCTCCACTGGGACGGCACAAAGCCCAGACGGCACGGAGCGACACACACTCACGCCTTTTTGTAGCGCCGAACTTGCAGCCCGAGAAAGAAAACGAACACAACAAAAAAAAAGAAGAAAAATCCGACCCGTTCTTTATTTTCCCGCACTTTTGTTCTTTTCCTTCCTCAGTTAGTTGGACGCGGTCACTCCTCCTCTCGTCCTCCCCTTCCTTTATTTGTGTGGTCATTCAGCGACGGCGCGTTCTGGCGGAGCGGTTTGTAAGGTGTGTGTTGACGAGGGTGGCGCAGCCTGGCAGGGGAAGAGTGGGCTGAAAGGACAACGCCAGCCTGGCACGGTCTGGACCAACGCCAGCAATCGCGCTCACACTCCCGCTCAGCAGGGGACATACCCACAGTAGAGGTCGGCAAGTGTGTGTGTGTGTGTGTGTGTGTGTGTGTGTGTGTGTGTGTGTGTCTGTCTGTGTATGTGCATGATGGGAGACAAAGAGAGTGAGTGAGCGAGAGAGAATGAGAGAGATAAAGAATGAATAAGAGAGAGAGAGAGCGAGAGAAGGAGGGAGGGAGAGAGAGAGCAGGTTGGATCCAGCAGGTTGGCATGGATCTGGTTTCTGTTTATGCTGCGATGTGTCGGCGTGTTCTTGGACAGAATTATTTTTCCCTTCGTTCTCTCTCTCTCCCTCTCTCCTCTCCTCTCCTCTCTCCTCCTCCCTCTTTTCTTTCATTCTCGCTCCCACTCTCCTCTCTCACTCTCCTCTCTCCTCCCTCTTTCCTTCTCTCCGTTTGTTTGTGTTTCCTCTCCTCCTCTCGCTTTTTTGGATGGGCTGATGGAGAGTTCATCTGCCGCCCAAAGGCATCGCCGTGTGAGCACCAAACGAGCCGCTCTGTTCCTTTGCTTCCGTCATCTGTTGCTTATCGCACACACGCACACACACACGCACACACACACACACACGCACACACACACACATAAACACACACACACACACACACACACATAAACACACACACACACACACACACACACGCACACGCACACGTTCACACACGCGTGCACACACACACACACACACACACACACACATAAACACACTCTGCCCCTTCCACTCTGTCTCTGTGTTTCATTAACTTTTTCCTTTGTGATTGTAATCGTCTCGAAACAAGAGAAGGAAAAAGTTGCATTGGCACATGCCACAAAGTGCCGTGCCAACGCCGTGCCAACGCCATGCCAACCCCAGTGCCAGCTGGTGCGCTCGGACATGGAGTGAGCTGGCACAGGGTGTGAGGTGCCCAGGATGCTGTATGTGTACGTGCGTGTGTGTGAAAGTGTGTGTGTCTGTGTGTGTGTGTGTGTGTGTGTGTGTGTGTGTGTGTGTGTGTGTGTGTTTGTCAGTTTGTTTCTCCTTGCTGTGATTTCTGTCCTGATATCCTTAGCTGGCGCGTGCCAGCAAATGTGTGTGTGTGTGTGTGTGTGTGTGTGTGTGTGTGTGTGTGTGTTTTCCATGCATGGCAGCCATCGGGGGTATCTGGTGCCCCTCAGACCTTCCATCCACTGAGTTTGTTTCTGTCCGAACATTTGTTTACGTTCGCGTTGCCCCAGTGAAGACAAGTGGCCACTCTTCGTCCTTAGCCCTGTGTGTGTGTGTGTGTGTGTGCGTGTGTGTGTGTGTGTGTGTGTGTGTGTGTGTGTGTGTGTGTGAAGACAAGTGGCCACTCTTCGTCCTTAGCCCTGTGTGTGTGCGTGTGTGTGTGTGTGTGTGTGTGTGTGTCTGTGTGTGTGAATGTGTGTGTGAAGACAAGTGGCCACTCTTCATTTGCCAGACTGACCGACGGTTCATTTATACTTTCTCAGCATTTAGCTCGATTTCACAGTCAATCTGAGTTTAGGAGATTAGAAACTGAATGCAAGTCTGCCATACTGTTAGCCTTGTGTGTGTGTGTGTGTGTGTGTGTGTGTGTGTGTGTGTGTGTGTTAGGGCTGTCACTTTACGTTCGAAAATCGATTGCACAATCGATTGGACCAACCAACACAAGTTTCGAAAACTAAAATAGGGAATCGATTTTAACCAAATATGTACACTATTAATTTTAAACAAATTAAACAAATGAAAAAGATAGATGTAACAAAACTCAGGAACAAGCAGAAAAATAACAAAGAATTCCGAAGTGCAGTAAGCATTGCGAAAGCTAAAAAGAAAATTCCCACCAATTTTACGCACCGGAAACAGCTTTTTCAATCGGCTGCTGTGCTGCTGTTTTTTTGCCAAAAAATTGAGGACAACGCGATCAACCTGTGCGACATGAGAGATACGAGTGATAGGCCCTAATAACTTGAGGAGTTCGATATGGAAGCTCTTCAGGGTTTGGGTATATCAGACTATGGAGAAGAACAAAGCGGTATGCAAACTGTGCAGTCGTGAGTTCTACGTAGGCGAAATTTGTTTGACATTTCTAATTGTAAACGCAGCCACGTTGAAGCCTGCAGTAATGTTTTTCACTGATGTTATGGCAGTCCACTCTGCTTATTGTTTTTCGAGAATGTTACATTCCTGTTTGTCATTGTGCACGAAACTTCACGCCATTGTGCGTCTTCAAGCGCCCCCTTTACGTT
>NC_055957.1:5319801-5327301 GCF_018492685.1 Alosa sapidissima | reverse complement strand
TCGTCTCCTCTCCTTCATCCTCCTCTTCTTTTTTGGGTGTGTGTGTGCATGTGTGCGTGTGCGCACATGTGTGCGTGTGCGTGCGTGCGTGTGTGTGTGTGTGTGTGTGTGTGTGTGTGTGTGTGTGCGCACGTGTGTGTGTGTGCGCACATGTGTGCGTGTGTGTGTGTGTGTGCACATGTGTGCGTGTGTGTGTGTGCGTGCGCGCGCGCGCGTGTGTGTGTGTGTGTGTGTGTGCGCGTGTGTGTGAGCGTGAGCATGCAGTATTAACGCCTCTCTGTGCTGCACAAGGGGACTGGAATGGGAGCTCGCGTGGAACCGCCGAGCCAAAATGGCTGACAGGCGCGTCAGCAGTGTCACTAATGCTGCCTGCCACATGCTCAGGGCTGGAGCGACTGGCGGCGCGGCTCTCCTCTCTTACCATCTGTAGGCTCCAGCAAGAGACACACGTCCCACACACTCCATATGCAATTACACACACACACTCACACTACACACTCACACTCAAACTCACACTCACACTCACACTCACACTCACACACACACACACTCACACTCACACTCACACTCACACACACACTCACTCTCACACTACAGACTTCATGCTGGCTGCTAAGCTGACTAGCGTGTTTTCACCCAGTGTCATCATGTGGTGCCATGCTGCAGAATGCTGGTGTCCCAGAGGCTGATGAAGGAGCTGTTTACTGCTCGTGGAGGAGCTGTTTACTGCTAGTGTGTGGGACGTGTGAGGAGCTGTTTACTGCTAGTGGAGGAGCTGTTTACTGCTGATGGAGGAGCTGTTTACTGCTGATAGAGGAGCTGTTTACTGCTAGTGGAGGAGCTGTTTACTGCTCGTGGAGGAGCTGTTTACTGCTAGTGTGTGGGACGTGTGAGGAGCTGTTTACTGCTGATGGAGGAGCTGTTTACTGCTAGTGGAGGAGCTGTTTACTGCTAGTGGAGGAGCTGTTTACTGCTAGTGGAGGAGCTGTTTACTGCTGATGGAGCTGTTTACTGCTAGTGGAGGAGCTGTTTACTGCTAGTGGAGGAGCTGTTTACTGCTAGTGGAGGAGCTGTTTACTGCTCGTGTAGGAGCTGCTGCTGTTTACTGCTCCGTGGCCTGCTGCCTATCAGAGAACTCCAACACCATCACTCTGTGAGCTCCATGTCAGGGTTGCAGCCATATTAGCGTTTACTGTTTGTGCTAAGCCACCTTAGACCCATTACTAAACACACAGATGCAGGCGTCTCACTGTCTACCGCGCTAAGTGCTCTGGTCTTGCATAACCCATACCCATAACATATCAAATCCACCCCCCCCCCCATAACGGCACGTGTGCACTCAGTAACCTTGACCATCCCTCTAGAACCCAACCTCCCACACACACACACACACACCTAACCCCAACAACTCCCTAGTCTTCCTGTAAATGACTGCCGTCTGCTGAGGAACCCAACACACACACACACACCCCAACACACACACCCCAACACACACACACACACACACACACCCCCGGCCCAACGGCTGGCTGTCAGCATGGCGTCTCTGACGGGGCTAATTTATGGAGATTGTGTGTTGAAGTGGAGGGGTGGCCAGGCTCCAGCCTCGCTAAGTACCAGCGCTAGTTAAACCACGTCGCCGCGGCGACGGCAATTAGGGAGATCTCAGTGATGAGAATATTAATTACCTCCCTGATCAGACACAAAAAGGCCAGACACACACACACACACACACTCAGGCAGTGCTTATTGTTGTGTAACAGGGGTCTGTTGAAGGGTATTGCTATGGGGCCTCCCCCACTCTCCTCATTATCAGTGCAATCCAAGTATGCACCCATTTAACAGAACATGTGTTGGGGTTCACCTGTGTGTGTGTGTGTGGGTGGGTGGGTGTGTGTGTGTGTGTGTGTGTGATATCTGAATTGTGGTTGAGCCTTTAGAAGTGCTGATCTATTTAAGAAGGTTGTGCGTGCGTGTGTGTGTGTGTGTGTGTTTCAGTCCACTGGTCCTGTTTGGCACACTGCACTCATGAGGCCCCAAGCTCTAGTCTACAGCATGTGTGTGTGTCAGCACTGAGTTTTGTGAGTTGTGAATCACATCAATGGAGTGCTAATATGAATGTGTGTGTGTGTGTGTGTGCTAATATGAATGTGTGTGTGTGTGTGTGGTTGTGTTTGTGCGTGTGTGTGTGTGTGTGTGTGTATGAGTGTATGATAGTGGGTAATACTGTAAGTGCAAGAGTGTATATCACTTTAATTTTGTTGGTGTGCGTGTTTAATTGCATTTGTGTGTGTGTGTTTGTTCATGTTTGTTATTGAGATTGGGAGTGTATTTACAGCACGAGTTTGTGTGTGTGTGTGTGTGCAGGCATGTGTGTGTGTGTGTGTGTGTGTGCAGGCGTGTGTGTTTGTGTGCAGGCGTGTGTGTGTGTGTGTGTGTGTGTGTGTGTGCAGGTGTGCAGGTGTGTGTGTGCAGGCGCGCGTGTGTGTGTGTGTGTGTGTGTGCAGGCATGCATGTGTGTGTGTGCAGGCGTGCATGTGTGTGTGTGTGTGCAGGCATGCATGTGTGTGTGTGCAGGCGTGCATGTGTGTGTGTGTGTGCAGGCGTGCATGTGTGTATGTATGTGTGTGCAGGCGTGTGTGCAGGCCTGCGTGTGTGTGTGTGTGTGTGTGTGTGTGTGTGTGTGCAGACGTGCATGTGTGTGTCTGTGTGTGCATGTGCGTGTGCGTGTGTGTGTGTGTGTGTGCGCGTGTGTGTGTATGTGTGTGTGTGTGTGTGTGTGTGTGCAGGCGTGCGTGTGGGTGTGTGTGTGTGCGCGTGTGTGTGTGTGTGTGCGTGTGTGTGCAGGCGTGCATGTGTGTGTATGTGTGTGCGTGTGCTTGTGCTTGTGCTTGTGCGTGTGCGTGTGCATGTGCTTGTGCGTGTGCGTGTGCGTGCGCGCGCGTGTGTGTGTGTGTGTGTGTGTGTGTGTGTGTGTGTGTCCCTCCCTGTGTCTCTCTGCTCCAGCGCATCAGAAGAGCTTGTTACGTAAGAGGGCAAAAATAGCCTAGTCCGCCCGCTCCAGTGCCCGCTGCAGAGCCAGCTACAGTGCCCACGTTGGCACGCACGACGCTGGAGTGTGCCCGCTGGCCACAGGGCACCCGCACTTGCCCTCCGCACTACCCACAATGCACCTGGCCACCGAGTGTGTGAATATGTATGGTGGTGTTGATCAGGCAAAAATACATTTTGGAAATAAAATACCAAATACCCGACTTATACATGTATCAAAAATAAGCTTAAAAATACAGCTGTCATGCCATGTATCAAAATAGATAGATAGATAGATAGATAGATAGATAGATAGATACTTCATTGATCCCCAAGGGGAAATTCAAGGGTCTCAGTAGCATACAGACATCACACACAACATGCACTTACAGCAGAAATGGTAAACATAAGTATAAGTATAAACATATAACTAAACTCCACTGTACAATAAAGACAGTAGAAGATAAGAAAGATAAGAAAACTAACAAAACTAAATACTAAATACACTATATAAATTAAATTAAGAAAGTCCAATGTGCTTGAGGGTGATCAAGCATAAGACGCTTGTAGTGACAGGGCCGGGTAAGGTGCTCAAGAAAGTGAGTGTCATGGTGAAGGTGCAAAAAGTAGTCCAACATTAGTCCAACAGTGCAACAGTGCAAGAGTAAGGTCTAGAGACCAGCATAAATAATATGGACAAATAGGAGAGTAAAGTATAATGTAGACAAGGTAAAATAAAAAAACTTATTTCAGTGCAAGAACAGGTCGAGGTAATAGGGTTATAGCCATTCGTTCATTCAGTATTGTAGCAGAAGCCTGACCGCAGCCATTGATCATGTGTGCTAATATAGCATGAAAAACAGTGTAGCAGTAAAACAGTAGTGAAAACATTAGGCTGTGTACATTAGTAAAACAGTAGTAAAGCAGTAGTGGGCAGTCAGTACTCAAACATGGAGAGGGTGGAGAGGCAGACAGACTAAGCAGAAAAGTCTATCTCTCCTCTTCCCTTTAGTGAGGCATTGAACAGTTCAATGGCCCTAGGAACAAATGACTTCCTCAGCCTTTCAGTTGTGCATGGCAGTGAGCAAAGTCTCCAGCTGATAAAATAAAAGACTGTATTTTGTATTTTATAAATACTAAAAATACTTTTTTTCAACGGAGTATGAAATCTCTCAGTACGCTGGGAGAGTTTATTAAGTAGACCTTTTTGAGGTCAACTGTCAACAGCTGTGTAGCCATGAACGAGTAGCCTATGAGAGGCAGGCAAATTTCCTAAATTAAAACAAGAAACAAATTAAGTGGACATCGGAGGAGCTTCCTGAGATGGTGATGTCTTCGTCAAATGAAGAATATCAAGTCTGACGCAGAGCTGGCCATATTTCTCCACAACAGGTAGCCTATGCTAAACTTCATCTGCATCGCTAACTTCAGCTAAATATGTTACGTTGGTTACAGAGGTATTTCTTGTTTTCACTGTTTCCGAAATGTGTAGCTGGGTCATGGTTGGAGAAATGTTAAAGCAGCTACAGGTCAACTAACGTTAGCTAAGTCTTCATCACATCTGCCAACCTAGAAGAGGCTCACGTCTAGGTAGTCTTGAGAACGTTCACCAGTTTTTTGATTTTGGCCTACAGAATGTTCGGTAACAATCCTACAAACCAATCCGTTAAGCCTTCAGCAGGGGACTTTTGAACATTCTAACAGAAGATTTTGTTCCGCAACAATGTAAGGTTCTAAAATTCCATGTTGAATTCAATGAACCCAGATCATCTTTAGAACGTTCTATTTCCAACATTCCCATCACAACATTTAAAAATCAAGAGTCATTGGTGTGAATATTGAGAAAACATTTGGTCAGTTTTGTTTCAGGTCTGCTTGTGCTCTTTGCCAGGGGCCTGTGGGATTGCTGCTGGTTACCTCTGCAGGTGGGATTGCTGCTGGTTACCTCTGCAGGTGGGATTGCTGCTGGTTACCTCTGCAGGTGGGATTGCTGCTGGTTACCTCTGCAGGTGGAATAGCTGCTGGTTACCTCTGCAGGTGGAATAGCTGCTGGTTACCTCTGCAGGTGGGATTGCTGCTGGTTACCTCTGCAGGTGGGATTGCTGCTGGTTACCTCTGCAGGTGGGATTGCTGCTGGTGTAAATAACCTGCATACAACTGCAAGGCACAGCCCTCCATGGGACAGCCTGTGGAGAAAAGGTGTATGAGACGGACAGTATAGGTGAGAAGACTTCTAGAAAAGACCTAGAAAAGACTTCCTAAAGAACTAGAAAAGACTTCCTAAAGACAGACTTTCTAAAGACCTAGAAAAGACTTTCTAAAGACCTAGAAAAGACTTCCTAAAGACCTAGAAAATACTTCCTAAAGACATATAAAAGACTTCCTAAAGGCCTAGAAAAAACTTCCTAAAGACCTAGAAAATACTTCCTAAAGACCTTACCATGACAAATACATCAACCCCCAAGGATTAGAAGTAGGAACTCACAGACTTGTAAAGATGTCTGATGTTGGGAGGAGAGTGTGTGTAAGGGTCTAAGGTTTCCGCTGTGCTGTTAGTGCCTTTCCCTCGTCCTTCAGAACAAGTGGCTCTGACAAGATATACGGTGGGAGGCGTGATCCTGGCCGTGCCCTCCAAAATAATGGCCACATTGTAATTTTAGTCCTGTCATCCTCTTCTCTCTCTCTCTCTCTTCTCTCTCTCTTCACTTCTCTCTCTCTCTCTCCTCTTCCTCCTCTCCTGTCTTCCTCCTCTCCCTCCATACCCTCTCTCTCTATGGCAGCCCCCTTCTCTCTCTCTCTCTCTCTCTCTCTCTTCTCTCTCTCTCTCTCCTCTTCCTCCTCCTGTCTTCCTCCTCTCCCTCCATACCCTCTCTCTCCATGGCAGCAGCCTTCTCTCTCTCTCTCTCTCTCTCTCCTCTTCCTCCTCTCTCTCCATGGCAGCCCCCTTCTCTCTCTCTCTCTCTCTCTCTCTCTCTCTTCTCTCTCTCTCTCTCCTCTTCCTCCTCTCCTGTCTTCCTCCTCTCTCTCCATACCCTCTCTCTCCATTAGTGTTGCACGGTGTATCGATGCTAAAAAGGTATCACGATGCCTTCACGCAAAAAAACGATACGATTTCCGACGTTTTTAGAATCGATACTTTATTAAAATTAACATTCTGTGTCTGCGTGAACTGCTGCTCTCATTGCTCCTTGCATGCATCTAGGCAAGCGGGCGTGTCAAGCAGGCAGCTCTGAGTGAGTGAGTGCGCAGCCAACGTCAACATACAGTAGTTCTTTGCCGACCGTCCTCGGCCTTGTGGATAAAACAAAAGGTGAAGTGAAATCTGCAACTATTTCGGATACATCGCGAATAGTGAAGGCAAGCCATCAGGTACACAGAGGCCCGTTTGTAAAATATGTTTCAAAGTCATTTAAAAGCAGTAGGCTACGCATGGAACTTGGCTAAACACCTCGCAGACATATCCCAACATTTTTGTTCAAAGAGTGGCAGGTTAACGAATATGCTATAGAAAACACGACTACATGGTTAGTGCCAAGTTCTTCTCTTCTGTTTTAGTCTAGCCTAAGTAAAACGACTAAGGTTCTCTGGGATAAAGCGAACCTTCCTTCATCAATGAATTTTGACGAGACATAACGAGCTGTAATCATAGGGTGCTAACGTGATGAAAGCGCAATGTTCACGCCAGAATAACATTACCATAACTTGTAAACAATCTATTTCATGTTCGGTCAGTACTACTGGTAATATTTGTCATGGCATGTAGACTGCAATTTGTTCAATAAGTATTGCCCAGATGTAGGATAGGCTACCCGAAATGCGCTAATTAAAGCCCACAGCATATAATACCACCAAAGCGTGTTGAGTCCTAATAATAATAGCGGCTTATTGTTACGTTGTAGCAAATCATGTTATCAAAGAAATAGACGTAGGCTAATGTAGGAATGCACACAGACATATTGCAACAGGTAATGGTGTAGGCCTATCTGACGAAGACCTGAGTGGTTGGAACATCGTACTTGCACACTGGGCGCAAAGAAGACTATCCTCACATTTTTCCATTTGCAACTGTCAAAGAAATCCCATGAACACGGGAAGGCCTAGGGAAGCCTATACTGTACATCAGATGGCCTAAAGATTAGGCCCCTCTGCATAGCATTCAGTGATTTGCATGCAATAATTTCAACACTGACCTTGATCTAGCCTAGTTTGGCTATTTAAAGCTACTTTATTGGCAAAACACAACACAATGTAAATTAACTATAACAAAAAATAAAGGACTCACAAAGAAGGCCTACTATTTTACTGACTATAAAAATAATAATTATATAGGAAGTTTAGAACCCAGAATTGACCTGCACACTACAAAAGTGCACCGAATTCAACACAAATGACTCAACACACTTGGAGGAGGTATGAGTCCTTTCTTTTCCAGATATCTTAGGATTTCGCCGTAGTATCGTTTCAGTATCG
>NC_055957.1:5312301-5314801 GCF_018492685.1 Alosa sapidissima | reverse complement strand
GAGTGTGCGTGCGTGTCGTGCGTGCGTGTGTGCGTGTGTGCGTGCGTGCGTGCGTGCGTGCGTGTACATCTTGCTCTTGTGTTCACATGTTCAGAGCTTCTATGTGGTAAACAACCCTGTAAGTTGTGAGGTCATCAAAATGACCAGCAAAGGCCCTGGGGTCAGAACCGAAGGTCAGAGAGGTGGGAGTCCAGCCAATCAGAGGAGAGCCTGGCTGATGCTTGTCCAATCAGAGAGGAGGGCATTGGATGCGGGCCAATGGGAGATGAGCTGTGTGGCCTTTGATAAACTGGCCGCCATAAGGCTGTCTGAGCTTAAAGAGAGCTGGAGGGAAAATGGCCGCCTTTCAACACTACAGAGAGAGAGAGAGAGAGAGAGAGAGAGAGAGAGAGAGAGAGAGAGAGAGAAACAAACAAACAAAGACAGAGTAACTGAAAGGATGAGTGAATGACTAAGAGAGGAGAGGGGCAGAGATGCAGCATGTCTTTTGCTTGATGAGAGCTTGTTTACTGGTTGTTAGACTAGCCTGATGTAGACATGATGAGGTTGTTTATTGGTTGTTTATTGGTTGTTAGACTAGCCTGCTGTAGACATGATGAGGTTGTTTATTGGTTGTTTATTGGTTGTTAGACTAGCCTGCTGTAGACATGATGAGGTTGTTTATTGGTTGTTTATTGGTTGTTAGACTAGCCTGCTGTAGACATGATGAGGTTGTTTATTGGTTGTTTATTGGTTGTTAGACTAGCCTGCTGTAGACATGATGAGGTTGTTTATTGGTTGTTTATTGGTTGTTAGACTAGCCTGCTGTAGACATGATGAGGTTGTTTATTGGTTGTTAGACTAGCCTGCTGTAGACATGATGAGGTTGTTTATTGGTTGTTTATTGGTTGTTAGACTAGCCTGCTGTAGACATGATGAGGTTGTTTATTGGTTGTTTATTGGTTGTTAGACTAGCCTGCTGTAGACATGATGCTGAGGAGTGGGGCAGAGATGATGGGAGGTTAGATTGGCCTGATGAAGAGCAGGCCTGATGAAGAGCAGGCCTGATGAAGAGCAGGACCTGAGAGCTCCTGACCTGATGAAGAGCAGGCCTGATGAAGAGCAGGCCCTGAGAGCTCCTGGCCTGATGAAGAGCAGGCCCTGAGAGCTCCTGGCCTGATGAAGAGCAGGTGATGAAGAGCAGGCCCTGAGAGCTCCTGATGAAGAGCAGGCCCTGAGAGCTCCTGACCTGATGAAGAGCTGATGAAGAGCAGGCCCTGAGAGCTCCTGACCTGATGAAGAGCTGATGAAGAGCAGGCCCTGAGAGCTGCTGGCCTGATGAAGAGCCCTGAGAGCTCCTGATGAAGAGCAGGCCCTGAGAGCTCCTGATGAAGAGCAGGCCCTGAGAGCTCCTGAAGGCTAGAATGCAATTCTGCATCATGCTCGTTTTTACTTTCTACTTTCTACTTTTACTTTCTACTTTCATACATTCTTCATACAGTGCTCCTGACCACCCTGCTGTAAAACTCCAATCCATTAATACTGCAGTGCTCTTGGCCATCATGCTGTCAAACTCCAATCCAGGGTTGTGTTTATGAGCGATAAAAATGGTCAGTTATTAAACTAATATTATTAAGGTGCTATATTGTTCCTGAGGGCAAAAGTTATCCCAAAACCCAGATTAAACCCAACAGTATAGAGTTCTGAGGCATGGCATACTTCTGTATTTGTTTGTTTGAGTGTTTGTGTGTGTGTGTGTGTGTGTGTGTGTGTGTGTGTGTGTCTGTCTGTGTTTGAGTGTTCTGACTAATCATAATTCTGTATTTGTGTGTGTGTGTGTGTGTGTGTGTGTCCCAACAGGTATGTTACAGGGGAATGACCGTGGCACTCAATACCGTTCAGCGATCTACACGTACAGCCCAGAGCAGCAGGAGGCAGCTCTCGCGTCCAGACAGGCCTACCAGCAGGTAAGGGTGTGTGTGTGTGTGTGTGTGTGTGTGTGTGTGTGTGTGTGTGTGTGTGTGTGTGTGTGTGCGCGCATCCAAGCAGGCCTACCAGCAGGTAAGGCTGTGTGTATGCATCTAAGGAGGCCTACCAACAGGTCAGGGTGTGTGTGGGTGGTGTGTGTGTGTGGGTGTGGGTGCATCTAAGCAAGCCTACCAGCAGGTAAGGGTGTGTGTGTGCATCTAAGGAGGCTTACCAGCAGGTCAGTGTGTGTGTGTGGGTGGTGGGTGTGTGTGTGTGGGTGGTGGGTGTGTGTGTGGGGGTGCATCTAAGCAAGCCTACCAGCAGGTCAGGCACCAATGTCTTTCTGCCTCCCAGGGCTGAAAGCTGTTTTCCGCAGCAGAAAGGGCTGGTACATGGTCTCAACACAAAGGGGTTTGCTGTGACTCAGTCGGTTATTGTTTCCATGGACGGCATTTTCTACAGAGCCTCCATATCGTTACTCAAGCACCCATTCTTCCCACTCACTCTCACTCAGAAGCAGGTGTGTGTGTGTGTGTGTGTGTGTGTGTGTGTG
>NC_055957.1:5304801-5307301 GCF_018492685.1 Alosa sapidissima | reverse complement strand
ATGTCAGTAAAGAGAACCAGAACCAAAAGGAAATCAAATCAGCACTTTAGCACTTTAGTTCCTCTCATGCCCCCATTCAAATCAGCACTTTAGCACTTTAGCTCCTCTCATGCCCCCATTCAAATCAGCACTTTAGCACTTTAGTTCCTCTCATGCCCCCATTCAAATCAGCACTTTAGTTCCTCTCATGCCCCCATTCAAATCAGCACTTTAGTTCCTCTCATGCCCCCATTCAAATCAGCACTTTAGTTCCTCTCATGCCCCCATTTAAATCAGCACTTTAGCACTTTAGTTGCTCTCATGCCCCCATTCAAATCAGCACTTTAGTTCCTCTCATGCCCCCATTCAAATCAGCACTTTAGTTCCTCTCATGCCCCCATTTAAATCAGCACTTTAGCACTTTAGTTCCTCTCATGCCCCCATTCAAATCAGCACTTTAGCACTTTAGCACTTTAGCTCCTCTCATGCCCCCATTCAAATCAGCACTTTAGTTCCTCTCATGCCCCCATTCAAATCAGCACTTTAGTTCCTCTCATGCCCCCATTTAAATCAGCACTTTAGCACTTTAGTTCCTCTCATGCCCCCATTCAAATCAGCACTTTAGCACTTTAGCTCCTCTCATGCCCCCATTCAATTCAGCACTTTAGCACTTTAGTTCCTCTCATGCCCCCATTCAAATCAGCACGTTAGCTCCTTTCATGCCCCCATTTAAATCAGCACTTTAGCACTTTAGTTCCTCTCATGCCCCCATTCAAATGAGCACTTTAGCACTTTAGCTCCTCTCATATCCCCATTCAAATCAGCACTTTAGTTCCTCTCATGCCCCCATTCAAATCAGCACTTTAGCACTTTAGTTCCTCTCATGCCCCCATTCAAATCAGCACTTTAGCTCCTCTCATGCCCCCATTCAAATCAGAACTTTAACTCCTCTCATGCCCCCATTCAAATCAGCACTTTAGCACTTTAGCTTCTCTCATGCCCCCATTCAATTCAGCACTTTAGCACTTTAGCTCCTCTCATGCCCCCATTCAAATCAGCACTTTAGTTCCTCTCATGCCCCCATTCAAATCAGCACTTTAGCACTTTAGTTCCTCTCATGCCCCTATTCAAATCAGCACTTTAGCACTTTAGCACTTTAGCTCCTCTCATGCCCCCATTCAAATCAGCACTTTAGTTCCTCTCATGCCCCCATTCAAATCAGCACTTTAGTTCCTCTCATGCCCCCATTTAAATCAGCACTTTAGCACTTTAGCTCCTCTCATATCCCCATTCAAATCAGCACTTTAGTTCCTCTCATGCCCCCATTCAAATCAGCACTTTAGCACTTTAGCACTTTAATTCCTCTCATGCCCCCATTCAAATCAGCACTTTAGTTCCTCTCATGCCCCCATTCAAATCAGCACTTTAGTTCCTCTCATGCCCCCATTCAAATCAGCACTTTAGCTCCTCTCATGCCCCCATTCAAATCAGCACTTTAGCACTTTAGCTCCTTTCATGCCCCCATTTAAATCAGCACTTTAGCACTTTAGTTCCTCTCATGCCCCCATTCAAATCAGCACTTTAGTTCCTCTCATGCCCCCATTCAAATCAGCACTTTAGCTCCTCTCATGCCCCTATTCAAATCAGCACTTTAGTTCCTCTCATATCCCCATTCAAATCAGCACTTTAGCACTTTAGTTCCTCTCATGCCCCTATTCAAATCAGCACTTTAGTTCCTCTCATGCCCCCATTCAAATCAGCACTTTAGCTCCTCTCATGCCCCCATTCAAATCAGCACTTTAGCACTTTAGCTCCTTTCATGCCCCCATTTAAATCAGCACTTTAGCACTTTAGTTCCTCTCATGCCCCCATTCAAATCAGCACTTTAGTTCCTCTCATATCCCCATTCAAATCAGCACTTTAGCACTTTAGTTCCTCTCATGCCCCCATTCAAATCAGCACTTTAGCACTTTAGCTCCTCTCATGCCCCTATTCAAATCAGCACTTTAGCACCTCTAATGCCCCCATTCAAATCAGCACTTTAGCACTTTAGCTCCTCTCATGCCCCCATTCAATTCAGCACTTTAGCACTTTAGTTCCTCTCATGCCCCCATTCAAATCAGCACTTTAGCACTTTAGCACTTTAGCTCCTCTCATGCCCCCATTCAAATCAGCACTTTAGCACTTTAGCTCCTCTCATGCCCCCATTCAAATCAGCACTTTAGCACTTTAGCTCCTCTCATGCCCCCATTCAAATCAGCACTTTAGTTCCTCTCATGCCCCCATTCAAATCAGCACTTTAGCTCCTCTCATGCCCCCATTCAAATCAGCACTTTAGCACTTTAGCTCCTCTCATGCCCCCATTCAAATCAGCACTTTAGTTCCTCTCATGCCCCCATTCAAATCAGCACTTTAGTTCCTCTCATATCCCCATTCAAATCAGCACTTTAGCACTTTAGCTCCTCTCATGCCCCCATTGCAGAGTGCTTCTCCAGACTGACACCTCATTAAAAAGAGACCC
>NC_055957.1:5287301-5299801 GCF_018492685.1 Alosa sapidissima | reverse complement strand
CAGGAGGAGGAGGTTGGAGAAGGAGGCAGGAGGAGGAGGTTGGAGAAGGAGGCTGTTTTTAGCCCTTTGAGGAGAACAGCACACATAGGAGCAGAGGCAGATATGCACTTAAAGGGGAACTTGAACCCAATATCTCCCAATATTAAAGGGCCAGCAGAGGGGGAAATATAGCTAATCCTGCCAAGTTTCCCTTTAATACACAAGGCATTTGATGATGATGATGATTGCCAGTTGGTGGTGGTGGTGTTAGTGGTGATGGTGATGATGGTGGTGGTGGTGGTGATCAGGGGCGCCTGCAGGAATTAATGCTATGGTACGCACACCCATCACCCCCCACCCCCCACCCCCGCAGAAAAATGTTTCACTCATGAACAATATTTGTCCGTTTTAGGTCCGTGCATTGGTCAGTCAGCAAAAAAGTAGCCTACATAGCATAACAACATCCACATGCAATAATACAACGACAACGTCTACAATGACCTATTCATTTGGACAACTTGATACAGCTATACAGGCTTGTTGCCTTAGTTTTGTTCTAGTGTAACGTGACGTCTGGCTTTAGTGCAGTCTAACGTTCTGACAAGCACACCAATTGCCTACCTTGTTCTTGTCCATCTGGAAAAACTCCTAGCTTTGCTGCCTCCATCCTTTCTGTTTTCGTTGTTTAAACTTGTGATATCCATGATGAGTATTGAGTTAGTAGCTCAACATTGTGTGCTGATAACCATATATAGATAGCCGAGTAAAAGAAAACAACAAGTAGCCGTGCCTGCGTGCGTATTCTCTCTCCTGCTCAAACAAAATGTGTGCACGTTCATTTTGATAACGTGTTCACTAACTTTACGTAATAGAAAATGGTAAATAGCCTGATGGCATGCAGCTAATGGGATACTGTGCATAGTTGGGAAGGTATGGTAGGCCAATTTGGTGTGAATACACACACATACTGTACAAGGGAAATGTTCTCTCGCTGTTGAGTAGCCTGATGGTACGCACAGTGCGTATGGACGTACACCTGCAGGCGCGCCTGGTGGTGATGATGATGGTGGTGATGATGATGGTGATGGTGATGATGGTGATGAAGATGGTGATGATGGTGATGATGATGATGGTGATGGTTGTGTTGATGACGGTGATGAAGATGATGGTGGTGATGGTGGTGATGATGGTGGTGGTGGTGGTGATGATGATGATGGTGATGATGGTGATGATGGTGATGATGATGATGATGGTGATGGTGATGAAGATGATGGTGGTGATAGTGGTGATGATGGTGATGATGGTGGTGATGACTGGTGATGATGATGGTGATGACTGGTGATGATGATGGTGATGGTGATGGTGATGGTGATGATGATGATGGTGATGGTGATGGTGATGATGATGATGGTGGTGATGGTTGTGTTGATGACGGTGATGAAGATTATGGTGGTCTCACACTTCTTCTCTCTCCTCTTCCTCTCCTCCAGGCGCTGAGTGAGAAGGGTCTGGGTGAGATCACCACGGAGATCCGAGAGCTCACCGAGTTCTACTACGCCGAGGACTACCACCAGCAGTACCTGCACAAGGTGCCCAAGGGCTACTGCGGCCTCAAGGGCACCGGCGTCAGCTGCCCACTAGGGGGTTCCACCAAGGACGAGCTGTGAGGACCAGCGGGACCGGAGCCTGGAAGAGGAAGAGATCTCCAAAGCAAATGAGCGAAGAGACTTCAGATGCACACTACCTGTAACCTACGCTACACACATGGGGGATTCCTCTCTTCTTTTCCATTGTCTGTGGAGATACTTTGTTTCCACTATGATTCCATGTTCTTTTGTACTTAATCGTTGCTAGGAGACAATCATCAACATGCCAAGGCGGCGATCTTGTCACATGTCACTGAGCTTCCATGCATTCCATGTGTACAGGGGGTCTGTGTACAAATGAGTGATAAATGTATTAAAAGAGCATATATTCTAATAAA
This sequence comes from Alosa sapidissima, assembly GCF_018492685.1. NCBI lineage: Eukaryota > Metazoa > Chordata > Actinopteri > Clupeiformes > Clupeidae > Alosa > Alosa sapidissima. The sequence goes on along the minus strand of NC_055957.1, from coordinate 5,297,838 downwards.
TCTCCTCCTCATGGATCAAATAAGCTTTTCTGACATATTAGACTGTCTGGGCAGTCTGTTCATATTAAGGACTGCACACTGAGTTTGGAGAAGGGGCGAGAGGAAGACTGCAGAGCACTCCGGTGGAGTATGAGTTCAATGTGAACAGATCTTTTTAGCAGGAAACACACTTCTAGGCCACATTCAAGCCTGTGTCAGCGACTCTTTGGGTCGTGTAACTATGTCTCCTCTGATTGGTCGAAATCTTTCAGATCTGTCTCTCTGTCAGATGCTGTAAAATTTCACATACACATACAGTACCCTCCAGAATTATTGGCACCTTTGGTAAAGTTGACTAAAAACGCGTATATAAATGAATCTTTTGGAAATGTTTTGTAATCTCACAATGGAAACAAAGAGGAGAATTCCACACCTGAAGGGAAGCAAATTAATTTTGAGAAAAAGGGAAAAAAAAGTAAATCATCAATCAGTCATGTCAAAGCAGCAATCTTTTTACATCACCGAGCTTCCATACATTCCATGTGTACAGGGAGGCTGTTAAAAAAACCTGATATGTAATAAATGTATTCAAAAGGCATATATTCTAATGAATAACCTTTTCTGCCATATAAGGCTGTGTGGGCAGTCTGTTCCCATTGAAAAGCGCTCACTGCATTTGGAGAAAAGGGAGCAAATGTAACAGTGCAGCTGAAAATGTCACGCTATGGCATTTAGGATAAATGCACGCTGCCTTACAAGCAAGAGCCAAGACTGCATTTCTCTTATCTGGCATGTTGTTCCATGTGCTCATATATTGATCTGTCTTTTAAAACCGCCAGGAAAAGGTTCCTCAGATGTGTTTCATCAGTGAGAGCATGGCTAGGAATGGCAAGATAATGGATTAGAAATTATTAAAACATGGTTAGAAATAAATGATGAAATAAACTGTTGTTGTAAGCAGAGCAAACAACAAAATTAGAGTTGCAACTCCAATTGGTGTATGAAAAAAGTCAGAATTTGAAAACAACATAAAACACAAGGACAGGCCATGGTAACAATACATGGATATATACCTGCCGCATCCCCTTGCACTAGATCAGGGATGTCAAACTCATCAGGCAGTGAGATTGGTCTGTTGGAATGAGACCTCACAAGGGCCGACATTGTCATGGTCATTCTCAATATTCTGCATGGCTATCAGAGTGCTGTTTCATGATACACTCCTTTACTATCCGGTTGCTAAGTACGACGTCACGGGTCCAACAGCTTTTTTCATAAAAAAAAAACATTTACAAGGGCAGCCAGTCGGTTTCCACAACTTGCAAACCTTCTCACCACTCACGTCCGTTTTAGTGAAAATAAAACAAAATTGCTTCATTTTAATACAGTAACTACTGTAGCTGTGCAGCCAGATGATATAATCAAGGGTAACGTCCAGGCTTCCATTAAAAAATAGGATTTTATTAGATTAAGGCAACAAGTGAGTAGTAGGATGACAATTTCCTTAAAGGCTGCTCTGAATAGCGGAAAAAAAATGTTTATTTTACTGTCTATGGAGAAAACCGAGTGGCTCTGAAAGCCGTTGGACCCAAAAAGAGATTTATTATCCCATTATTGCATCACTTAATAACCGAATACCCACTTAGGAGCAAACAAGTACAAATCATGTACTGCTGTCATATACTGTTCTATCTCTTGAAATACACTACTTCCGTGTCAGTTTTTTGGGCCTCTTTCTACCTATGGATGGTTTGTAGTGCTAGGTTTCATCAGTGTATCATATCAGACATTGCTTATTACATATAGTTGAGGACCACTGGATTATTATTATTATTATTTTTTTCCCTTCCTATCCAAAACGGGGGCTGCATGAGTCCTGCTGGCCGGCCTTATGTTTGACCCCCCTGCTTTAGATAAAGCCATGAACAGTTAAAGGATGTTTTATCAACAGCACACACACACACACACACACACACAGCTTTTAGTATCAGCAATGTGAATGGAAAGGTGACACCTGTGGTTAACACAAGTACAGGTGAATTCTGTTTGCACTGGCTTCTGCTCACAGACATGCAGTGCAGTGACATGGCAGAGCCACTAGATGGCAGCACACATTCAAGCAGCACAGTAGCAGGAGTCAGCCTCTTGGGCAGGCACAGGGCAGTAGACCTGACAGTCTACAAGGAGGACCTGGATGCTGTTCACTACTGAGAAGTGTGTGTGGGGGTGGGGGGGCGGTTGGCTGCTGAGTTGGAGCGCCCAACTTCATTTGCAGACTATGCTAGTGTGTGTACTGTGCATTAAGTGATCCCATTAGCACCTTTGCTAACAACACACACACACACACACCAGCTCATTGCCTGCAGTGCCTCACACTGTACCACTACACACACAAACACACAAGGGCTTAGAGCCTGCTGTGTGTCACACTTCATCTGACGACACACACACAATCTTAAAGCCTGCTGTGCCTCACACTCCGTCTGACTACACACACACACACACACACACACACACATTGATTCACACATTCGTTGGGTTGGCCTCCACTCTGCGCTAATGAGGCTAAGTGCTAATGAGGGCTAATGAAGTAGTGTAAGTTAAGCAGGGCAGAGACTCGCCGCAGCCTCAAGCATCATTAGGAGAGCTGAGGGGTGTGTGACCCTAGCAGCAGGAGGAGATCACAGAGTGCTACACACACACTAGCAGCAGGAGCAGATCACAGAGTGCTACACACACACACACCGTACTGAGACTACACAGAGAGCTCATACTCTGCTCTACTGCTGTATTTAGCCTGTATTTAGACCAGACTAAACCTATACTGAGACCAGACCAAACCAATACTGAGACCAGACTAAACCTATTCACCCCTTGCAGACACGTGACTTAAGTCACGTGACGGCTCCATGCTCGACGGCAAAAAGATGGGAGACGGACGGCAAATTACATTATATCATAAAGATTATGATGAACTGAACACCATTACTATAACATCTTTGTAGTTCAATGTATTGCTGTTTGGGGTCTGATAGTCAAAGAAGATGCCAGTGGTGTTGTTAGATGAAATGGGTCATGATCGCAAATGTAAAGTTATTAAAACTGGTGGTAACAGCAAGGGGAGATAACGTTACGTTAGGCTACTGTAATTAACATTATGGTAAATGAACACCCATAAGTATTTCTGGACTAAAATATTGCAAAGCGATTTGGTTACTTTATTTGTCTTGCTTTTATCAGTTGTAACATAGTCAAAACGTTAAGAATGTCATATCGGAACATGAAATAATAACTAGCTGCCACACTTAGAAGCTAGCTATTCTAGCTAACGTTTATCGTAGCTCATAGTGCTAGGGCTAATGTAACTCGTCAGTTTGTACGTTGCCCAGCGAATAAACTTACTTCTTACATGTCTTAAGTTAAAGAATTGAAAGAAATAGGAAATTTAAAAAAAACTTGAACGGTATTATCTGTTTACATTCAGATCTTGCCAAAGACTTTGCCTAAGTGCTATCTGCCGTCCTGTTCAGAGTCTATGGTTGCTATAGTAACCGCTGCTGTGCTTCATACACTGAGGAGATAAGCATGCAATTGTGGTTGAAATACTCCCGAAACACAAAGAAAACAAACCAAAATATATCTATGCAAGAACATGGGATGTTGTTGTATTCCAAACAATAAGCCAACAGTCGTGGAAGGGCATTACTACGGTTAAATCTCACTATAATCTCCTAGCTGTGCTATATGTCCCATTACAACCCATTGATTTGATTCGTGTTCTTGCCGTCCACTAGGCTATTTTGCTGTGGCGCGAACAAAACGTGACGTCACTTGCAAGGGGTGAATACTGAGACCAGACTAGACCTATACTAAAACCAGACCAAAACTATACCTAGATCAGGCTAAACCTATACTTAGACCAATCTAAATCTATACTTAGACCAGTCTAAACCTATACTTAGACCAGGCTAAACCCATATTGAGACCAGACCAAACCTATTCCCAGACCAGACCAAACCTATACTAAGACCAGACTAAACCCATACCTAGATCATACTAAACTTGTACTTGTAAGATCATACTACATCTGTACCGAGACCAGACTAAACCTTTAGTACTAAAACCATACTGAACTTATATCTAAGAAATGTCTATGACCAGTTGCCATGAAAACAAAATTTTTATCCTTCAACGGATGTAAATAATATTTCAAGGACACATTTTTAGCTGCTTATCCTGATCATGAAACTACTCATATTTAGCCTGGCGAGCCAGACCCACATTAAAATGTAGGGTCTGGGCACTCACCGTTCGCAGTGCTCAGTCCGAGGGGCGGGATAATCAGTTGTCTTTCAAATTCCCTCTGCACGCAATAGGACGCAATAGGATATTTGTTTTCAAGTAACAGGGAATTCAAGCCAAACCGTTGCAACTCTGCCATCAATCATTATGTTAAGCCCAACAAACGACTCTATACACAATTTCAATGCCCTGATTAAGTTTCGATTTCTGGAGCTCACAAGCCAACGGAGAGTTGCTAGACTAGCCCTGGCAGCAAATGTAATTTGCTGCCGCTAGGGGCGCGTCTAGATTTCTAGGCTATCTCATATTAAGACCATGCTGAGACCATATTGAGACCATATTGAGACCACATTAAGACCATATTTTACGCATTCTAAGCGCATAGTGCTGTATTAAAACCACATTAAGACCATGTTTAACACATTCTAAGTGCATAGTGCTGTATTAAAACTGCTCCTATTAAGACCATGCTGAGACCATATTGAGACCATATTAAGACCATATTTAACACATTGTAAGCACATAGTGCTGTATTAAAACTACTCATATTAAGACCATGCTGAGACCATATTGAGATCATATTGAGACCACATTAAGACCATATTTAACGCATTCTAAGCGCATAGTGCTGTATTAAAACTGCTCCTGCTTTGGACTCCTATTGAGTGTGCTGCCCAGACGCTGTACTGAGACCACAGTGAGCTCAGATTGAGTCTGGACCAAGTCTCGAGACTGGGAGAACATGAAGTCAGATTACATACCACACACACACAAACATACACATACCAGCTCACTGGATAACATACCAAGGGTATATCTGTTGACCTTGGCTGAACTTTAGAGTAATCTGAAGAAAGTCACATTTTGAGTTATTTGATTTTTGAGTTATTTGTTAAGAATCTCAACCTGAACAGTGAGAGAGAGAGAGAGTAGGAGAAAAGTGAAAGTGAATTAAATATGGACTGATTTTAAGCACTTTCAGTATTTTCAGTGATTTTGGTCTTGAAACGTTTTCAACCGTAATAGAGAGAACATCTGTGTGAGAGTGTGTGTGTGGAGCGATCTGTGAGCGAACCTTAAACTGATTGCAATTACCTGAGTTTGTTATATAGGTAGCGTTGTTTATGAACTGAGTTTGTTATATACTGTAGGTAGTGTTGTTGATGAACTGAGTGTGTTATATAGTTAGTGTGTGTTGATGAACTGTGTTTGTTAAATAGTTAGTGTGTGTTGAACTGTGTGTGTTAAATAGTTAGTGTGTGTTGATGAACTGCGTGTGGCATATCCGTGAACACTAAGAAAGTTTGTGGAGTACATTTTTAGTAGTGACTCATTGCATCGACCTTAACTGAGTGTGTGTGTGTGTGTGAGAGAGAGAGAGAGAGAAATAGAGAGAGAGAAATAGAGAGGGAGAAGCCGCTGCATTGAAACCCAGTGCTAATCTTGCAGCCGTGAAATCCGGTGTGGTTGTTTGTCACATAGGGTCAGGTGCTGTTCACACTATCATCACTGTTTCCATTCAGCTGTGTGTGTGTGTGTGTGTGTGTGTTTTCTCTGTGTCTGTGTAACGAGAGAGAGAGTTCATATACTGTATGTGTGTACATGTGTATGCATGTGTATTTCTATGAGATTGTGTGTACGTGTGTCTGTGTCTACATATGCACTGTGTCTGTGTGTGTCTGTGTACGTGTGTGTCTGTGTACATAAGTAATGTGTCTGTGTACGTGTGTCTGTGTCTGTCTGTCTGTCTGCATGTGTGTGAGAGAGAGGATCGGAGTGTGTGTGTGTGTGTGGTGGGCCCCAAAGCTTCCAAGAAGGGTCTAGTGTGAGACCAGCGGGAGGGGGGGGGGGGGTTGGCCTGGACCAGTGTGATTGCTGGGGGGGGGGGGGGAGGGGGTTGGCCTGGACCAGTGTGATTGCTGGGGGGATTCTTGATGTCCACTAACGTGCAAATGAGGGCCTTGGGGTAGCACCCTGACTGATTCACCTACACGCCTGCACACACACACACACACATACACACGCTCATTTAAGAGTGGTCTAGTCATACACATATTTATAAACACACACACACACATAAAATATATCAAAGGATTACACATACTTCATCCCACTCATATATACTTAGACACATGCACACACTGACACATACACACACACTCAAATCTAAAAAAGCTTTTCTGTCAACCGCAGTAGTCTGATTTCCCTTGCTCTAGTTTTTTTGCCTTTCTTTTCTTTTCTGTCTTTGTGTTTGTCACTTCCTGACACCTGTGTGTAGGTGTGGACCTAACTGCAGGTGCACTCTCTCTCTCCCTCCCTCTCTCTCTCTTTCTTTCTCTTCATCTCTCTGTATCTCTCTCCATCTCTCTCTCTCTCATCTCTGTATCTCTCTCCATCTCTCTCTCCATTTCTCTCTCTCTTCATCTCTCTGTATCTCTCTCCCTCCCTCTCTCTCTCCGTCTCTATCTCTCTCCCTCTCTATCTCTCTCTATCTCTCCCTCTCTCTCTCTCTCTCTCCGGTGTGGAGGTTATTTTGGTATTGCCACAGATATTTTTGCATGTGTCTGCATGTGGTTCCCTCACACCTCCCACCCACCCTGCCCTCTCTCTCTCACACACACACACACACACACACACCCACACACACTCTCTCTCTCTCTCTCTCTCTCACACAGGCTGGTGTTTGTGTGGCGTAGAAACAGAGGCAGAGTCCCAAAGTAGGGTGTTGTGTAAAATGCAAATAAAAACAAAATGTAATATTCGGCAAATCTTGTAAACTCATATTTAGCTGCAAAAAGGACACAGGCAACATATCAAATGTTGAAAATGACAAATTTGACTATTTCATGGGAAATAAATGTTTATTTTGAATTTGATACTAGCAACGCATTTCAAAAAAAGTTGGGACAGGGACAACAAAATGCTGGAGAAGTTGTGTAATGATAAAGAAAACAAAAGGAGGAATGTTTCACAACTAATTAGAAAACTGCCAACATGATTGGGTATGAAAACGAGCATCCCAGAAAGGCAGAGTCTCTTAGAAGAAGTAAAGTCATTTTAATGCTTCTTAACATGAAATTATAAAGTATTTGGGGAGTTCATCACCTGCAGTAAATAATATCATTAAATATTCAGAGAATCCAGAGAAATATTTGCAAACAAGGGATAGAGCTGAAAAACTTTTTTGGACCTCAGATGGCACTGCATCAAAACCAGACCTGTTTCTGTGAAGAAAATCATTGTATGGGCTCTTCTGAAAACCTCTGATAACCATTGCACAGTTTGATACTCAACTCAGAAATGCTAGTGTAAACTTTACAATGCAACAGCCAAAATTGTATTTAGACATGATACAAAAATACCACCGTCTTAGGTACTTATAGGTAAAGCGGAAAAGGGTCCTGTGCTTAGACCAATCAAAAATGTCCATTCTTTTTGGAAATCATGGACTCATCTGGGCTAAAGAGGAGAGGGCCTATCCAAGTATCCAACCTATCCAACTTGTTTTAGCGCTCAGTTCGAAACCCAACATCTATGACGGTGGTGGTGCATTAGTGCCTACAGCATGGGCATCTTGCACATCTGGCAAGGCACAATCAATTCTGAATGGTGTATACAGGTTTTGAGCAACATATACTGCCATCCAGGCAATGTCTTTTCCAGGGAAGACCTTGAATATTTCAGGAAACAATGTCAACATGAATTCTGTACACATTTAAATAGTATTTCTCCATAGAGAAAGAGTCCAGGTGCTAAAATGGCCTGTCTACAGTCCAGACCTGTCAAATTAGATGCATCATGGAATGAAAAACATGTAAGAATACCCCATACTGTTGAGCAACTGAAAACCTATATCAGGCAGGAATGGGACAACATTTCATTCTCAAAACTAGCAACTGGTCTCCTCAGTTCATAAACATTTACAGAATGTTGCTAAATGAAGAGGTGAAGCAACACAACACAACACAACACAAAACAAATAATAAAATATCACAGGAGCTTTCCGTTTCCAAACAAAAGGGGAAATAATAATCCATTTAAACATGCTCCTGTCCCAACTTTTTTGAAACATGTTGCTGGCATCAAATTCAAAATGAACATACATTTTAATTTTGTTACAGTATAGACAGAGGCGGACATAGTACACAGCTCCATTACTTGAGTAAAAGTACAGATACCCTTTGCTAAATTGTACAATTAAATTGTACAAGTAAAAGTACAACAGTCAGATGTCTACTTAAGTAAAAGTACTGAAGTACTTGTTTTTAAAAGTACTTGAGTATCAAGAGTACAAGAGTACATTTTCTAAATATTGCATTACTACTGCTACAGTGCTTACATTTATGTACAGAAATGTCCTACATGGAGTTATGAAAAATGTTAATGTTAATACCTTGGAGAATGTAAAAGGAATTGAAAGTAAAATCAAGTATTTTTCATATTTTTAACATGTTGCCAGGGATGGGCAGTATTTATAAAATACGTATTTCAAATACAAAATACTATTTTGTAATTGAAACACTTGAAGAGAAAACTATCATTAACTTGTTCTGAAAATTGAAATAGTCTGGCCAGGTGGGGCCGGGGCAGGTGGGGTGGGGGCAGGTGCTCTTGTTGAGTCACAGAAGATATTCCACAGGCACTGGCAGAGTGGCATGATGCAGTGTGTACAGTAGGCCTGTGCTGTACTGCAGTGTGTACAGTAGGCCTGTGTTATACTGCAGTGTGTACAGTAGGCCTGTGCTATACTGCAGTGTGTACAGTAGGCCTGTGCTATACTGCAGTGTGTAGGCCTGTGCTGTACTGCAGTGTGTACAGTAGGCCTGTGTTATACTGCAGTGTGTAGGCCTGTGTAGGCCTGTGCTGTACTGCAGTGTGTGCAGTAGGCCTGTGCTATACTGCAGTATGTAGGCCTGTGCTATACTGCAGTGTGTACAGTAGGCCTGTGCTATACTGCAGTGTGTACAGTAGGCCTGTGTTATACTGCAGTGTGTACAGTAGGCCTGTGTTATACTGCAGTGTGTAGGCCTGTGCTATACTGCAGTGTGTACAGTAGGCCTGTGCTATACTGCAGTGTGTACAGTAGGCCTGTGCTATACTGCAGTGTGTACAGTAGGCCTGTGTTATACTGCAGTGTGTAGGCCTGTGCTATACTGCAGTGTGTACAGTAGGCCTGTGTTATACTGCAGTGTGTAGGCCTGTGTTATACTGCAGTGTGTACAGTAGGCCTGTGCTGTACTGCAGTGTGTAGGCCTGTGTTATACTGCAGTGTGTAGGCCTGTGTTATACTGCAGTGTGTAGGCCTGTGCTATACTGCAGTGTGTAGGCCTGTGCTGTACTGCAGTGTGTAGGCCTGTGCTGTACTGCAGTGTGTAGGCCTGTGCTATACTGCAGTGTGTAGGCCTGTGCTATACTGCAGTGTGTACAGTAGACCTGTGCTGTACTGCAGTGTGTAGGCCTGTGTTATACTGCAGTGTGTAGGCCTGTGCTATACTGCAGTGTGTAGGCCTGTGTTATACTGCAGTGTGTAGGCCTGTGCTATACTGCAGTGTGTAGGCCTGTGCTATACTGCAGTGTGTAAGCCTGTGTAGGCCTGTGCTATACTGCAGTGTGTAATGTATAAGCCTGTGGAGGCCTGTGCTATACTGCAGTGTGTAGGCCTGTGCTATACTGCAGTGTGTGGGCCTGTGCTATACTGCAGTGTGTGCAGTAGGCCTGTGCTGTACTGCAGTGTGTAGGCCTGTGCTATACTGCAGTGTGTACAGTAGGCCTGTGCTATACTGCAGTATGTGCAGCAGGCCTGTGCTGTACTGCAGTGTGTAGGCCTGTGCTGTACTGCAGTGTGTACAGTAGGCCTGTGCTATACTGCAGTGTGTGCAGTAGGCCTGTGCTGTACTGCAGTGTGTAGGCCTGTGCTATACTGCAGTGTGTACAGTAGGCCTGTGCTATACTGCAGTGTGTACAGTAGGCCTGTGTTATACTGCAGTGTGTACAGTAGGCCTGTGTTATACTGCAGTGTGTAGGCCTGTGCTATACTGCAGTGTGTACAGTAGGCCTGTGCTATACTGCAGTGTGTACAGTAGGCCTGTGCTATACTGCAGTGTGTACAGTAGGCCTGTGTTATACTGCAGTGTGTAGGCCTGTGCTATACTGCAGTGTGTACAGTAGGCCTGTGTTATACTGCAGTGTGTAGGCCTGTGCTATACTGCAGTGTGTACAGTAGGCCTGTGTTATACTGCAGTGTGTAGGCCTGTGC
>NC_055957.1:5252301-5279801 GCF_018492685.1 Alosa sapidissima | reverse complement strand
CATTTGAGGCGGGAAAATGAGCCGCTTTGTGCTGAAATGTGTGAGACTGGGTATGTGTGTGTGTGTGTGTGTGTGTGTGTGCGTGCCCTGAAGTGTGATCTTAGATTGAGCACTGCTCATGTGAACTGTGTGGTGGTGAATGGTGTGGACGTTGTGTGGCTTTATTTCCTTAGAATACTGTGAATGCTGTGGGCCCCCTGCCTCCCTGTCTCTTCTCCTCTCCTCTCTCCTCCTCTTTTGTCCCTCTTCTCCTCTCTTCTCTCTCCTCTTATCTTCTCTCTCTTCTCCTCTTTTCTCTCTTCTCCTCTCATCTCTCTCTTCTCCTCTTTTCTCTCATCTCCCTCTTCTCTCTCATCTCCCTCTTCTCCTCTCTTCTCTCTCCTCTTTTCTCTTTTCTCCTTTCTTCTCCTCTCTTCTCTTCTCTTCTCTCTCTTCTCCTCTCTGAATGCTGTGGGCTGTATTAGATCTTATGCTGAGATTAAGTGTCTCGCGTCATCTCTCCGTCATAGTGATGTTTATCAAGCAAATGATGTGAATGTTGCTTTTGATGTGAGTTGCTACGGATGTGAGCTGCAGTGTTTACGTTGTGTATGAGCTCACTCTGTGATGCATGGTGCTGAGATTCTATCACCATAATATCATTCACCATGTTCACATCATTCATTTGATAAATACATCTTACTGTCTGGTGATATGATATGAATGGTGCGATCTGACCTTTCTCATTTCACCAGACAGTAAGATGTATTTATCAAATGAATGATGTAAACATGGTGAATGATATTATGGTGAATGGCATTATGGGGGTGGTATTATTAGTGTGGGGGTGGTATTATTAGTGAGGGGGGGGGGGGGGTATGGCCTGGTATATGAGCTCACTGCTGCTGTGTCGTTGCTGTTGGTTGCTCATCAGCTCTGTCCCATCGTGGGTGTGGCAGATGTTTATAAAGACGAGCTGTGTGAACATCGAGTGGGGCGGATGTTAGTCACCATCATCGTCCCATCATCGGAATGGCAGATGTATGAGAAACCACTCTGTGCGGTGTGAACGTTAAGCAAACGAGCAAGTGTGTGTGTGTGTGTGTGTGTATGTGTCACCGCTGTCCCATCATCAACGTCGGATTGACAGCTGTTGCTTAGCACCGTGCGAGCGAACGAGGCAGGCGGCCAACCGCAGTCTGCATGATGCACGTTGCAGGAGACGCGTGGGCGGCCCTCCCCTCTCCTCCCCTCCTCTCCAGTCGGCTCCGGTCTTTCCTCTCTCCTCTCTTCTCTCTCTCTTCTCTCCTCTCTTCTCTCTCTCTCTGCTCTCCTCCCCTCCCCTCTGCTCCAGTCTTCCCCTTTTTTCTCTCTCTCTTTCATCGTGCTCTTCTCTTCTCTCATGTTGGTTTAGCTAACTCTTCCTTCTTCTCCTTTATCAAACCCCGCACCACTTCTAGCCTTTTCTCATAGTTTTGAAATCAAATTGATCAAATGATCAGTCTTCTTCTCTATCTCTCTCTCTTTCTGTTTCTCTATCTTCTCTTCCCCCTTCTCTTAATGTATCACTTAATCATTCTTTTTCTCTCTCTCTCTCTCTATCATCTCTTCCCCCTTCTCTTACTGTCACTTAATCATTCTCTCTCTCTCTTACTGTATCATCATTCTCTGCTCTTTTCTTTTGTGGTTCTCTCCTCACGGGTCTCCCCCTCCTTTATTTATATCACTCTCTCCTCCTCCACCTCTCCTCCTCCTCTCCCCTCTTCCTCCTCCTCCTCCTCTTTCACTTGTATTCAACCCCCCCCTTCCTCTCTTCTCTTTGATTAGACTCTTGTCTTTTATTGTTCTCTCTCTCCTCATACACACACACACACACATGCATGCATTCACACACAGGCACACACACATGCACGCAAACACATGCACACACACATGCATTCACACCCAGACACATGCACACATACACAAACACACACACACACGCTCTCTCTCTCGCTCACACGAACACACACACTCTCTCAGATACACTAAAAACGAAACAAGTCTTTTAGAATGAAGTCATATTAGGGAGAAAGTACTTCTACCATTAGAAAGTACTTAAACCATTAGGGAGAAAGCCCTGAATTGCTTGAAGAAGAATATGACACCATTTCCAGCTCCTGTTCCAGTGTGTGCTGGTGCTATTCACTGGTGTGGGGATGAAGTGACCACTAGTGTGGGGATGAAGTGACCACTAGTGTGGGGATGAAGTGACCACTGTTCACACAGCTGGTGCTGATGCAGACGGTGAAACGGAGATGCGGGGCAGGATAAGTAACGTTACGGTCAGCACATATCAGATCTGCTCCCCCACCCCCCCTTTAGACTCACGCAGGAGGAGGTGAGTGGTAGATATGTACAATGACAGAAGTGTGTGTGTGTGTGTGTGTCTGTGTATGTATGCTTGTGTGTGTGTGTGTGTGTGTGTGTATGTATGCTTGTGTGTGTGTGTGTGTGTGTATGTATGCTTGTGTGTGCCTGCCTGTGTGTATGTATATGTATGCTTGTGTGTGTGTGTGTGTGTGTGTATGTATGCTTGTGTGTGCCTGCCTGTGTGCGTGTGTGTGTGTGTGCATGTGTATGTATGTATGCTTGTGTGTGCCTGCCTGTGTGTGTGTGTATGTATGCTTGTGTGTGTGTGTGTGTGTGCGTGTGTGTGTGTTTGTGACTGCTCCCCCTGAGGGAGGCAGACAGACAGAAAAAGATGACCAGTAGATACAATCTGGCTGTGTGTATGTGTGTGCGTGTGTGTGCGTGCGTGCGTGTGTGCGTGTGCGCGTGTGTGTTTGTAGCCCCTCCCTAAGGCATCTTCCTTTTTTCCCATCGAGTCGTTTGTCCAGCTGACAGCTGCTGTCAGTCATGTGCTCTCTTCTCCTTTTCTGCCCTGGCTTCCTCCCGACACACACACACGCACACACACACACAAAATGATGGTCGTAAGATGATGATGATGATGACAGGCAAAAGTGCTGGGCAGTTTGGACTTGAGCAACATGAGTAACAGAGAGACAGTCAGCTCAGCTGTGCTACACACACACACACATTTTAACTACTTTATTTATGTCCGCAATTCATAATAAATGTACATAAGGACATAAATGTTAGAGATACAGAACATTGCTAAGGCATGATCCACCAATGTGTGTCTGATGACAATCTCAAACAGCAGATTTATGGATACACACAACACCTTCTTCTCCATATATGGCGACTTCCACATACACACACACACATACACACACGCACACACTCAGCTCAGCTGTGCTGATACAGGAGAGATGAGCTCACACAGCGTTTCTCAGTAACATTACCCATTACTGTTACACTGTGAACTTCCCAGAGGAGGCATGACTGCATGACACACCCCACTGACCTCCACTTATCCTCTCATATGAGTGTGTGTGTGTGTGTGAGTGTTTGTGTTTGGCAGAGGCAGAAGTGGTTGTGTCATTCTGTGATGTGTGAACAGGCTGAATACTGTGAATACTGACTATTTTGTTGTGTTTGTGTGTGTGTGTGTGTGTGTGTGTGTGTGTGTGTATACATGTAACATATGCATGTGGGTATGTTGCCAATTTCGAGGAATCTTTTTTTTTTGAACAAGGGACAACTGATTCTCCATTTAGATGACCCTGCCCATACAATGTGTGTGTGAGTGTGTGTGTACTGGATCTTCCTTTTCTGTTAAGGGATTGATAAGGTCATGATACGCAATTCAGTCTGTTGTGGCAACGTTGGGGAACATTACTGTAATATTGGATATAACACATTTATATCTGAGGAGCAGAAATCATCGGTGGCCAACTGGTTGTCATTATCCAATCAGAGCACCAGGAACCAGTCATGTGATTTCCCAGAACTATGTCTCAAATTCTCAGCCCGTGCAGCGCCTCTACATTTGCAAAAAGAGGAGCGCCCATGAGTTTAAGTATATAAGTATATATACTCTTTTGATCCCGTGAGGGATTTGGCCCAAGAGGTGTAGAGATGATCTTTTGGGAAACGTACACTTGTCTCTGTCTGAAAAACAGTGAGAGAAATCTAACTGTGGCCCATTTGTTTTTTTATTATAAATATTTATTTCTCTATAAAATATTCTGTTTTTCTCATAATCAAGTCAAGTCAAGTTAAGTCAACTATATTTATATAGCGCATCATTTCATACACAGAGGTCATTCAATGTGCTTTTTTAATAGATTTGCTTTCCTTCAACGTTGGATCTTCCCTCATTGTTTTCATTATGAGACCAGGATAAATCACCAATTTGTATGCTTCTTAGTCAACTTGACCAGGGGTGGCAGTAGATGTGGAGAATGCTGTACATCACCTCTAGACTCTTATCTAGTATTGATTAATGCTGTACTGTCACTTTAAGATTTAAGACTTTTGACTTCACCTTTGACCAAGATGATACATGTTGCTGCTGAGACACAGTGGAAGGCCTGAGAACCTATCAAACTAATATAACAGAATGGCTGTTGAATATTGCAATATGGAAAACACTATGGAGCTGTTTGGAGTTAAGGAGGGCTGCAATTCATGCAAATACTTTGAGGAAGCACAGAGCAGAATAGACAATGCGTTACATCTGCCAAAGAGACTGATGTGTAGGCTAACCTAACAGATGTTAGCCTGATGTGTAGGCTAGCCTAACAACAACAACAACAACACATTACATTTATATAGCGCTTTTCTCGATACTCAAAGCGCATCACATGGATGGGGGGACCTCACTAGTAACCACCACCAATGTGTAGCACCCACCTGGGTGATGCACGGCAGCCATTATGCGCCAGAACGCTCACCACACACCAGCTTGAGGTGGAGAGTGAGGGAGTGAATTACAGTGGAGGATGATTAGGGGGCCAGATTGAATGAGCCAGGTTGGGAATTTAGCCAGCACACCGGGGAACCCCCTATTCTTTGCAATAAGTGCCATGGGATCTTTAATGACCACAGTGAGTCAGGACCTCGGTTTAACGTCTCGTCCGAAGGACGGCATCTCCTACAGTGCAGTGTCCCCGTCACAGCACTGGGGCATTGGGATCGATCTTTTTTTTTTTTTTTTTTGGCCAGAGGGAAGAGTGCTACCTACTGGCCACCCACCAACACCACTTCCAGCAGCAACTTAGTTTTCCAAGGAGGTCTCCCATCCAAGTATTAACCAGGCCCACACCTGCTTAGCTTCAGTAATTCAGCTAAGACAAGGTATCCATTGGTCTGGCTGCTGGCTAAAGATGTTAGCCTGATGTGTAGGCTAACCCAAAAAGATGTTAGCCTGATGTGTAGGCTAGCCTATTAACTTAATGTTGTTCAAATGTATCACTCAAGAATTGAAATGCTGGCTAGCTTTGATGCTTTGTTCAGGCCACCTGGATCAACTGCCAGTCTCAGGCTTTAAGCATACAAACTGGCCCTATTAAGACTACACATCCTGTTCAACTGCTTCCTCTACCAAAAACTGTTTCAAAATAAAAGTCCTCACTACAATATTTCACTATTAAACAATTTAACCCTTTAAACTACTGAACTTTTTAACTGTTCAGCCATTGTAACTGTTACTTGTCATCGACTATGACTCCTACCCACTGTAGCTAGTTAACATGCTAGTTAGCATTTTTAGCAAAACTGCTAAAAATAATTAGCTAAGTTAGCTAAGTAACATGGTTAACGTAGTTATCATGCTAGCATTGTTAGCATGCTAGTTAGCATAACTGCTAAAAATGATTAGCTAGGTTAGCTAAGTCACATGGTTAGCATAGTTAACATGCTAGTTAGCATAACTACTAAAAAGGATTAGTTAGGTTAGCTAAGTCACATAATTAGCATAGTTAGGATGTTAACATTGTTAACATGCTAGTTAACATAACTACTAAAAATGATAAGCTAGGTTAGCTAAGTCACATGGTTAACATAGTTAGCATTGCTAACATAGTTAGCATGTTTAGCAAAACTGCTATAAAACATTAGTTAAGTTAACTAAGTAGCATTGCTAGCATAGTTAGCATGTTAGCATTGCTAACACTGCTATAAAACATTAGCTAAGTAACATGGTTAGCATAGTTAAAAATCTTAGCATAACTGCTAGCAAACATTACAGCCATTCCAACTTTCAGTTATCGTCAAATATCTACCTATACACAGCCATTAAACTATTTGAATATCAACATTCATTAAACTGCTAGAAAACATTGACTAAGTTAGCTAAGTAGCATGGTTAGCATTGCTAGCACTGCTATAAAACATTAGCTAAGTAGCATGGTTAGCATAGTTAAAAATCTTAGCATAACTGCTAGCAAACATTAGAGCCATTCCAACTTTCAGTTATCGTCAAATATCTACCTATACACAGCCATTCAACTATTTGAATATCAACATTCATTAAACTTCCAGTCTGTCAACAACTTTTAAACTATTTACCTTCAACTTTTAAACAGTCTACTTTTAAACTATCAACTTTTATTAAGCTATGCAACCACCATGTCTATCCTAGCATCACCGTAGTAACCATCTCTGTATTATCTGTTTTAACTATACATGATATTTTACATCACAACTTTAGCATTTTCATGCACTGGTAATTCCTTGGAATTGCATTTCTAGTTGACTTTATTCTTTCTCATTAGGCCATTGTTTCTAACATGAGAGCTAGTTAAACTGGCCATGTCTGGAAAGTGCCTCATAAGACCGTTAGCTTGCTAACATGACAGCTAGTTACAGTTTTATCTGATTGCTTAAGCACATTTTTTGTAACTATGGCTTTTTTTGCAAAACTCTACACACAAATGGCAAAACCTCTCACCCAATCAGCAAAACATTGTAGTTCTCTTGCAAAAGCTAACACACCTTGCTTAACTCTTCACACCTTCGTAAAAATGGTGTTTTCGTATCTAACAGTAAACACAAGCCATCACAATAGTAAGCACACAATGTGCCAACAACACACTGATGGTATGAATAAAAAACACATCTGGCTTTTGCTTTATCTGTGCACAAGGTAGACTATGTCAGTTTGAGGTCATACTTTTGTCATAGTTCTGTAAACATACAGGGATCCCAACTTCAAGTATTAGTGTTTATTTACACACATCAAAACAAACACAAGTGTGTTTTTCCAAGTCAAAACACAAAATATCATTTCACTGAGACAAAACAAATCAGTCTACATCGGGTCGTCTCTCTCAAAATTCTGTCTACATCACATGCAATGTCCTAGTCCAAGGCACCGGGAAAAATATATTCTGGAATGACGTATCCAGGCCTGACATGACAATATGTAGACTGTTTTTTTGTCTGTTTTTTTCTCTTCTCACTCTTCCTGCTCACTCCATCGTACCCATTTTACATTACCTGTGGCTTATTTATAGTGCTTAGGCTGATTGCAAAGTGAACTAATTATCTAAAACAGTTTTCACATGAGAAAGTGTGCCAGAGAGTTGGCAAAATAGTGTAAATAATAGCCATTGTGCCTACAGTTGTGCAAAGTGTGTGTTACAAAATTGCAAACTGAGTGCAAAGCAGTGTTTGTGCTTTTAGTTTTGCGAACTCAGTGAGTGGTTTTGCCATTTGTGTGTAGAGTTTTGCAAAAAAAGCCATAGTTACAAAAAATGTGTTTAAGCATTCAGAAAAAACTGTAATCTGGCCATGTCTGGAAAATGCCTCGATGTGCACTCTCATACAGTCCATTTCCAGCAAAAGTCCATTTGCAAAACTAATGCCATGAGCAAGATCCTAAGGTCAGCTCGGTGTTCTTATACATGACATGCACTTGACTTTGCCCATGTGAGTCTCATTCACACAGCTGGCAATTCGCCCATCCCTCATTGCTTGTTGCTTCAAAAGTTAATTTGCCTGTAATGGCCACGTCACAGACAGCATTTGTGATGTCCTTTGCTAGTCTCTTCCTGTCTGAATGGGGGTTTACAGTCTTCTGGCCGTCTGCCCTGATGATTGGCGCGCCTCTATGGCCTGTGCTCTGGTATCCTGGAGACCCTTACGTGTGCGATATGGGACCCTTACGTGTGCGATATGGGACCCTGGCGTGAGTGATCTGTGAGTGATCTGAGATGAGACCTTGGCGTGAGCGATCTGAGACCCTGGCGTGAGTGATCTGGTGTGAGTGATCTGAGACCCTGGCGTGAGTGATCTGTGAGTGATCTGGTGTTAGTGATCTGGCGTGAGTGATCTGTGAGTGATCTGGTGTTAGTGATCTGGCGTGAGTGATCTGAGACCCTGGCGTGAGTGATCTGGTGTGAGTGATCTGGCGTGAGTGATCTGGTGTGAGTGATCTGGCAGTGATCTGAGACCCTGGCGTGAGCGATCTGAGACCCTGGCGTGAGTGATCTGGTGAGTGGCGTCCAGCGTGGCTGTGCACCTGTGCTTTGCTCTAGTATGCAGTGCAGTGCTGAAGAACCATCCAGGTCATCTCGTCATCACTCTCATGGACTCTGCTATCACAGCCAAGTAAGCAGATTCAAATCTGAGTGTGTGTGTGTGTGTGTGGCTGGCACAGAACGCTATCTGATTTCTGGAGAAGGATGTGTGTGGGAGTGTGTGCATGTGTGTGTGTGTCTGTGTGTATGTGAGAGAGAGAGAAAGAGAGAGAGCATCTGTTTCTGTGTGTGTGTGTGTGTGTGTGTGTTTATAGGAAGCTTTTTTCAGTTTTCAATGTGCAGATCCTATCTGTCTGTTTAGCTGTGACTGTGTATATGCCATGTGCACATATGCATGTGTGTGTCTTTTAGTCTGTGTACGTGTGTATGTGTGTGTGGGAGTGTGTGTGTGTTAAGGATGAGATGCGCACACTTCATTTGGAGGAAACCACGTCTGACGTTTCTCCTCACAGCTGCTCCTAGACACCCACTCCCTTCCTGTTGGAGTGTATGTGTGTGTGTGTGTGTGTATAAGTGTGTGTGTGTGTATAAGTGTGCGTGTGTAAAAGTGTGTGTGTGTGTGTATAAGTGTGTGTGTGTGTGTGTAAGTGTGTGTGTGTGTGTGCGTATGCATCTATAAGTGTGTGTATGTGTGTGTCTGTCTGACTGTCTGTCTGTCTGATGCTCCCATTTCTTGTGTATGATTTGCTTGTTATTTGTCAGTTAGTTTAGCACCGCATGCCTACCACTGGTGTGCACATGCATATTGATACTCAATGCTGAACGCTGTGGTCAGGAGGAAAGCGGGTGACACTTGAAGTCAAAGTCAAAGTCAAAGTCAGCTTTATTGTCAATTTCTTCACATGTTCCAGACATACAAAGAGATCGAAATTACGTTTCTCACTATCCCACGGTGAAGACAAGACATATTTTACCAATTTAGGTCCACAGACAAACATAACATTCAAGTAAACAAAAAAGTAAGTAAATAAGTAAATAAGAGGGCACATATAATAATGAAAAAATAAGAGCAGCAAAATTTGGTTGAAATTGTGCATAGACAGTCAATAAAATACTAGTGCAAAGTCAGGCCAATAAAAGGCTTGGGTAGTTCTGTTTGACCTAAGTAAGAAAGAAAGTGGCATAGTGGTGCAAGTTATGTAAGAGCAGCAGAAGTGTTGTGTTTTCAGGACAACAACACCAAGTTGTAAAGTGTACAGTGTGCAAGTGTGCAAGTGGAGTAGTGCAGGCGGCCATTTTGGGTCCAATGTCCAGGATGTTATGTAGCTGAGGGTGGAGGGGGGAGAGGAGGGAGAGAGTTCAGCATCCTTACAGCTTGGTGTATGAAGCTGTTGGTGAGTCTGGTAGTGCGGGAGCGCAGGCTTCTGTACCTCTTCCCAGAGGGCAGTGGATCAAACAGATTGTGAGCGGGGTGACTTGCATCACTCACAATTTTGGTCACCTTGCGGGTGAGGTGGGTGGTGTAAATGTCCTTCAGGGAGGGGAGTGAAGCACCAATAATCCTTCCAGCTGTGTTCACTATGCGCTGCAGGGCTTTCCTGTTGTATTCAGTGCAGCTTCCACCCCACACAGCGATACAGCTGGAGAGGATGCTCTCAATGGTGCCTCGGTAGAATGTGGTCATGATGGCTGGTGGAGCACTTGCTCGCCTGAGTTTCCGCAGGAAGTACAGGCGGCGCTGAGCTCTCTTCGCCAGTGATGCAGTGTTGGTGGTCCAGGAGAGGTCTTCACTGATGTGCACCCCCAGGAATTTGGTGCTGCTCGCTCTCTCCACCACAGCACCGTCGATGGTCAGTGGCAGGTGTTGGGTGTGACCTCTCCGGATAGTTGTGTGTCATGTGCACTGGCAAAACCCAATGCTATTGATGCTATTTGTAATCGACTTGATTCCTTTAATCAAGCACATTCTCCCAGTGTGTGACTTATAGACCCTTTCAACAAGAAAAACAAAAACAATGCTTGAACGTTCTATTTGGTTCCCAACCTACTTCCTCTGCATTAAGATAATTATGGAAAGTTAAAACGGAAGCCTTGTGGGGCCAACTAT
Source organism: Alosa sapidissima (assembly GCF_018492685.1). NCBI lineage: Eukaryota > Metazoa > Chordata > Actinopteri > Clupeiformes > Clupeidae > Alosa > Alosa sapidissima. The sequence continues at coordinate 5,269,343 of NC_055957.1, read as the reverse complement.
GATGCTGATAATGGAACTCTCTTGAAAGGGTCTATTCATACTTTGCACGTGACGTCACAACCACTGGCTGGCGGGCAAGAACGTCGTTCTCCAGCAATGAAATCCAGTAAATTAGTCTAGGATCTGGCCAGGACGTCGCCAGTTTTACTATACAAAAGTTGGTGTTTTGAGGTGTAAATAACATGCCAGATAGTTGTTGTGCGATTGGATGCACTAACCGCCGAGGAGATAAGCCGGGGTTATGTTTTTACCGGATCCCATCTGATAAGGAGAATTCAGAGAGAAGACAACTACGAATACAGGCAGACGTGCAATCGTTTCAGGAAATGGGACCTGGCAACCTTCACAGTATACACGTCTGTGCAGTGACCATTTCATCAAAGGTAATTTCAACATTTGTTTGAATACAATGGGTGTATGATCATGTCTTAAGTTACCCTGTAGTTTCGTCAATCAACACCACCAGCTGGTTCCGCGAGTCAGCTGTTTGTGTTATGAGTCTAAGCTAGGCTAACAGCTGCCGTCTTTTGCTAACAACAACAAAAGTTGTGTGATAGGTTGTTTTGAAGTTTGTGATATCTATGGTTTTCAATGAGAACCAGAGATAACCCAACAGTAGAGCTAGATTATTTACAGAGTAATTATTACTGCTCGATTATAAAAAAAAAATTAAAAAAACTTGTCTGCTTTTGTCTGATTTAGCTACCTTGGAGTTAATCTTAGTCCATATGCAGCTAGCTCGCTAACAGACTTGATAACTACTAGAAAGACCTGGAACTAACGTTACAGGACTCAATGTTGAAAATACACAAAACCTTGTGTGGCAATAACGTGTTTTATCTATTATATTATCTTATTTTATTATTCCAGGTGCCAAATCTGTTGACCCGCTGTCCCCTGATTGGGTTCCATCTGTTCTCTCACACCCCTGCCACCAAAAGGAGGAAGAGGGAGAAAGACAGGGAAAGCTTGTAACTAGCACAGTAACACATAGCTTAGCACTGTATTAGTGGCCACATTACACTCGATCTTATAACGAAAATAAAAAGTGCTTTTTCTCAAAATGACTCAGCATTTAAGTCTTCAATAACTAGGTATAAACAATAGCTCAACAAAACGAACTTTCTAAGTAGTATTACCCAAGATAATTTCTATTTTATAAACTCATGAAAATAATGTGACTTACCTAGCACTATAAGGTTGATGGCATATACTAAAGAAAAGATGGCGTTCTAGGCTAAACACGCATCAACCCAACGGTGTATCAAAAGGAACAATCAGAGTTAAACTAACGAAAATATAAATAATACATAGTCCTGCAGTGACACCTAGTGGTGCTACACATACACTGCCTTACATTTACATGTGGCATCACGTGGGTAGACAAATCAGATGAACTGCAAGCTGTGCGTTCAGCTGGGTTTCACTTTCACTCGGTCATACATTTTCCTGTCATGGAGACAGTTGACGTGCATAATTTCAGACTTATGATTCGCTAATGTTATGTTTCATGTCAATCGTGTAATCTTAACATAAACGTGGTTACACGTTCGCCAGTAGGTGGCGAGAACGCATTATCATCTGTACGTGGTTTGATACGAGAAGAAGAATACATGGTGAATGAATGACACGTTACTGTTGTACTGCGTCTACTTATTACTTAGTTACTTTGCATGCATACTATCGTACACTTATTACTACTACATTACAACCTAACAGATTGCTAACAGGATTATACGCATTTCGCTGCCCCAACTGCTCTTGTCTGTTGTCTGATGCTACAGTATGTGATGTGGATAAGCACTAAGCAGGTAGGCTACAATGTTGACATCCTGCTATATATGATACAGTTGGCATAGGTTTTTTTAACTACTTATCAAGCTGTCATTCGCCGGCAGACAGGGTGTACATATTCAGATGAAGACTTCATCACACGATGGAACAGATGTCACTTTGTGTAACTTATAGCTTCTAGCTACAAACATGGAAACATTAGCAAACGGGTAACGTTAGCTAGCTAACTAGTAACACTCACCTTTTATGAAGATATTCCTGTTTTTCACCTCCCATACGACAGCGTTATTAACCCATCCACTCTTGAAAAAAGATAGCTATCTGTACTTTTGTAGGCTTTCATTTTTTGTGTGGTGTAAGGTGACGGATTCTCTGGTATGAGACTTTGCCAGCTTCAAAGTAATGAAAACATCAGCGGGTGCTGTGTAATGTTATGGATCACACGTCCCGAAGTTTCGGGACACTACACTGACTACTCACGCTCATTTACGGATCTCTAAACCAAGCCGTCTAGCGCCACCAACAGGTCAAAGTTTGGCCGAAAGTTGAAAAGCTGGTTTGAAAGGTATTCGCAAGTCATTATTATTATGAAATTTAGCGCCCTGATTCAGGACCGTCCCATGATCACTCTCACCAATTTACAAAACTCTATGCCGAACACTCTAGCGCCACCAATAGGTCAAATCTGGACTCACATTCAGGCATGTAACAATTGAACGGTGTGTTCGATTTTCACAAATCAAGCACCGTTGGAATCCCTGGACTGAACTGAGTTAAATGACCCCTACTACGTCACTTTCTGCCATATTGGACCTCCGCCATATTGGTTTTAGTCCAAACTCTACGAAAAGTTTCAGCGTTCACAAATTTCATCCGATTTTCACGGAACTTGGCGGAGATGATCTTCTGCCCGAGCCGCACAAAAGATACTTGCCAGATTTTTCAATTTCAAGTTTGTTTGCCCGTGACAGCCAATCAAATATGGTGACGAAGCCGCCAAACAGGAAGTGGACAAACATCTAGGTGACGCTTTGAGTTAATATAACAAAACTCGAGACCATTAGTCAGGACACTGTCCCAATCACTCACAGCAATTTTTATGCATATACATCGAACACTCTAGTGCCACCACCAGTTCAATGCTGGACATGCGTTCATGCGCGTGATCATTGACTCTTTTGTCTGATTTTCACAATTGAGGTAGCGTCTGAATCTTTGGACCATACAGAGTTCATCGACCCCTATCCTATCACTTTCCACCATATTGGACCTCCGCCATATTGGATTTAGTCCAAACTCTACGAAAAGTTTCAGCGGTTACAAATTTCATCCGATTTTTTACAGAACTTATCGGAGATTTTTTTATTTCATATTTGTTTGCCTGTGACAGCCAATCAAATATGGCGATGAAGCCATATGGAACAGGAAGTGGGCTAACATCTCGGCTATGCTTTAATGTATGAAGTCCAAACTTGGTACAGGGGCTTCGTATCTGATTGTGAGGACACAGTAGGAAATTGGCATCATTTGGCCTGTATAGGGGGCGCTGTAATACAGGAAGTGGGCTCGTATCTCAGCAACTCTTCGATGTATGACAGGGGTCCCCAACCTTTTATGTGCCATGGACCGGTTCGATTCCCTTTTTTTTTTTCACGGACCGGTGGGGAGGTAGTGGGTTGGGGGTTCGATGTCCCATATGTGTTGTGCATGCATTACTTGAAAATAACTAGCTCCAGTTATGTATGAACAGTGAAGGTAACGAACTCTAAAAATGTGAAAAACGTGAACTTGAAGAAGTAAAAATTTAACAATAGGCCTATGAACTATGAAAATTGAACAACTTGAAGCTACATCTATCAAGTGTGAACATGCTTAACAAAATATGGGAACAAAACATGGGAACTAATGGGAACGTGCATTACGAATATAATCAGTGGGAGCCCTGTGCTTGTTTCCCTGCAACAAGAAGGTTCCATCTGGAGGTGATGGAAGACAGTGACACCCTCAGTGTGTTTGAAATGTCCAGTCGATTGCGCAATTTGGTCTTAGTTGCAGTCATTACAGAAAACCCGGTCTCGCATAGATACGTGGTGGAAAATGGTAGCAACGTTTTCAGCGCTTTTACGGCTATCTCGGGATATTCTGCTTTGGTTTTGATCCAAAAACCCGCCAGAGAGGTTTCCTCATACACACTCTTAAGACCACCGTCATTTGCAATTTCGATCAACTGCTTTTCCTCCTGCGCTGACAAGGTAGGAGAGGTTCTGGATATTGACAAATGGGTCGCGGACCCACTCATTGGTTTGCCGTGGATCTTTGGAGGATGGAAAGTAGCCTAACGCTCAAACTCATTTGAAAGCACAACAAGGTGATCGCGCACCAGCTGCGAGAGAACGGGCCCTGCCTCAGTCTCTCCCAAAACCCCCACTACTGTTTGGAACATATCAAATACAAATTTGATATCCCGTTCCCATTCGTCCCCACAAATCAAGCTTGGCTTTAAATACAGTGACTTTATCTGCCAGTTTAAAGACAGTCGTCATTCTCCCCTGGAGTGACAGGTTGAGGTCATTAAGCAACCCGAATATGCCACACAGGTAAGCGAGTTTTGACACCCAGTCCTCATCACTAAAATGTGCAGCTAACGGTGACTTTTTTCTGTAAGAAATCTCTGCAGCGGCTCTCGCAACACTCTGGCCAGTTGCTTGTTTTTTGTTGCTCATTATAGCAGTTTAGCTAACTTCGTGTGACACTACCGTTCGCCAAGAACTGATCAAGTGAAGTGAGCTGACCTGAGGCTGCGCAGCGCTGAAGGCAATATGTAAAGTGTTGAAGGCGGGACAGACAGACGTAAGAAAATAGACCTTGCAAAATGCAAACATGCGTGCAATCAAACAACTGCATATAGGCCTATGCCATGTAAAAACGTGACATTATTGCGAATTAAATTTAGTTTAGTTTGCATGCATTTTTTTTTAAAACTCATGTCGTAGGCTACGGCCCGGTTAGGAATGTCCCAATGTTGGGGACCGCTGATGTATGAAGTCCAAACTTGGTACAGGGACATATTAGCTGATTGTGAGGACATGGAAGTAAAGTGGTCTCATTTGGCCTCTAGGGGTACTGTAATAAAGAAAGTGAGCTCACATCTCAGCAACACTTTGGTGTATGATGTCCAAACTTGGTAGAGGGACATGGTAGCTGATTGTGAGAACGCACAAGGACATTGGTGTAATTTGGCCTCTTGCTGTGAGTGCTTGCTCATGCCATGACAACGCCATCCCTGCTCTAGAGCACTGCTAGGCCCCCGCATTGCTGCTTGCAGCTATATTTATTATTATTATTTTTTTCATCAACTTGTAACAGGGTGAACGGCACTTCTGCATTCGCTTTGCGGCCCTCTATCGGCTATAACCGCACCATGTAAGTTTGCCAGATCGGGTAGCGGGTCTGTAGTTCAATGGAATGAGACATAAGAAACTACAAATTTGACTTGCATCTGATGTTGCAATACATCGTACTTTTTTTTGTCAACTCTAGCGCCTAGGCCCTTTGAGACAGAGACACTTCCAACTTTAAAACGTCCGGTCAGTACCGGTGTAAGTTGGTCGCGAAGATGACGTCAGGTGGGCGTGTCGTTCGTCCGCCATATTGGATTGAACAGAAAGCGAAACTAAATTTTCACAGGTCATAAATTTGGTCTGAATGCCACGAAACTTGACGTACCTTATCCTTGGACCAAGCCTCACAAAAGTTACCAGAAGGATTTTTGATTTTCGAAAGCGTTTGCCCGTCACAGCCAAACGAAATCGGCGGCGAAGCTCCGAAACTGGAAGTCGTCCATATCTCAGGAACACTGTCACATATCGATACCAAATTTTGTATTTGAACTCGGGACTCCAATGTGAGGGTGCATAAGCTAAATCCATCCAGCTTCCATCATTTGGCAAACCACCCATCCATATATGGTAACTATCACCTTTCACATTTGCATGGGATAGTATGGACTTACGAACTGAAATTGCAAGGAGAACAGTAGCTATATATAGCTTACATAATAGAGTTGTTTTCACATTGACGGTATTCAAATTACATTTTTCCTTATTGTTAAATGTCATGATGGGAGAGTATTATTAAAAATGTTACAAGTATGCAAATTCATATGTTTACAGGAAATTAGGTTTTACTGGGTTGTTTTGTTGTAAAGACATACAAGGCATTCTGGGCCATGTAATAGACAAACAGTGGTCGGCAGCGTTAACTTGATTTCCATACGTATTAATATGAATAGGTGTTTCTATAAACCTAGGGACAATAAACAGCCATTTCTGTTACAAAAACAACCAGGTAATCGCTCACTGAAGAGGAAACTATGATAAAAACATTGTTTTCCTCAAAGCATGGATTTGACGACAGTACAAGCCGGACATGTCACGTTAATGTTAAATACATCTGAACGCAAGGTGCCAACGTTGTATTACATTTCACATAGATACGGTGACATCATTAGAATTATGTGAGCTTCACAAGTAAGAAGGTGCAAATATTATGTAATTTATAATGGGAGAAATTATTGGAAATGTTATTTCTTGTTTATTCTAATTGCAAACCACACACATCCATTCGTAATCACACGTACACATTTAATACTGAAAGACTCATTTCGTTTATTTGATGTTGCCTAGCAACCCAGCCTTCAGAGCAAAGATTGTAGAACAGAGCTTCAGAGAGACTCGTTTTGAGTTCGTGGCCAAGTAGCCTAGTTCTACCTAAAATATCGGTTTCCATGTATATGTGCTGGATGGCGTGCGTCCTTTATGAAAGTAAGTGTTTTATAGAGTTACAGACATAATGAGTCATGTTGTAGTGGTCAACATAAATGTGCCCCTTCTGTTATTAGAATGCTAAGCGGAGAAGCATGCTAAGCAGAGATTTAGTATCATTAATTTCTTGTGTGGCTAGCTATAGGGAGGAGATGTATGTTGCTAATTGGGATTTATGTTGTTTAGCGTAATGCCATGGTCATTTGATATGAGATGCTTGCACTCGTAACTTCGTCACTTGTAACTTTAGGACTGCTATTTTTTTTACTAACAGTAATTCACAAAGCACTTTAGCCCTAAATGTAGCACCTAAGTTCTGTGACAGCTTTAAAGAAGTCGCGAGGTCTCGCCTAACGCGATGTTTTGAAATGCGTTTACTATTGTCTACAGGAGCTTCCAATTGCGAGGGAACTTGCATTGTAGGCATCAGGGATGCAAACAGCGCGCCTTTTGGCGGATGCCGCCTTTTTCACGGCTGTCTGGGGGACTTGTGTGAATCGTGCAGATCCGACGAGTTTTTCTTTGGGGGGGGGGGGGGTTGAAGTGTCTGATTATAATTTCATCAAAGTTAATTCTGTATTAAAATGACTACATAAACACATAGCCTACCGTTACAGTCCATGAAACATAGGAAGTGTAAGACAACACTAAATCAAAAAGCTGCGCACGTAAAAATCCCATTTGCTGCGCACCATTATCCTACTGCTACAAGGCTGCACTTCACTGCACTCACTGTAAGGATTTAACGTTACATCTATCAGTCCGGGATCCAGTGATTTTGTGTCGCGCCTGGTCTTTTTTGCAAGAAAGGTAAGGTTAACCATATTTGATGTCTTCTAATCACATAATTTCTACCATTTGCATTGTGTAATGTTTAGGTTGTCCTAATGTGTCATTACAGTCTTTACAATAACTATGCCAGGTTAGTGCTAGTTATTCAACAATTGGGTTCTATGGAACTATTTATTTGTTTCTGATTGGCCGAGAGACGTTCCATGAGTTGGAATATCCCTGGACATTTCAACTCAGACTTTGCACAGCTAATAATAAATCACTCCGCGATACAATGCGAAGATTTGACACAATGTTCTCATCCCAGCTCTCCACTATTTCAAGCAATGGGTTACTCCTTAGCAAACCATAACGAAACAGTGCTTCACCACATCTGTGGATTAAGCCACACAGTCAACTCAATGTAAGTAAGATAAACGAGGATGCTAATTGTTCTTAGCATTGCCAGCATTGTGTATAATATGATTGTCACTTGGAGGAGACTAACGTTAGCATAATTAGCTAACCGCTGCTAACGTGCTAGCATCGTCATGTCAGGCTGTGCACAGTAATATAACATTTATTCACCATAAATTAATAAAGTTGAGTGGTTCTGCAATGTAGACAATGTTTCTGTTTTTTTTGCAGTACCATGTCCCTTACATGACATGGCCCATTGTCCTTGTAACATGCATTCAGCAAACCTAGATATGAATGTGATTTCAGCCCGACTTTCAACATTTCTTTCAAGAAGACATGAAACCACCAAGACCCGTAACCATAGACAGTAAAATAACGAGGGATCTGGAATGTTGGTTACCTAGCAACCAAGATGCTGTATATTGAAAAGGGAACTATTTTTTGATGCGTAAGAACGATGTCAAAATTAACATTTTTAAACAATAATGGGGTGTTTTCAGATTATTTAGTTTGTTGTAGAATTGTTGTATAAAAGCAATATAGAGAGAATTTGATGAGAGTGAGGCACTAACAGTTAAGAAAGTGGATGAGGGTTGTAAAACAAATTGGAACTGGTCTTGGTTACAGGTTGAAACAGAGATTGAGGTCAAGACAGCCAAACACAAATTCAAAATGTCAGACTTTTTCAAAAAAATTGAAAAAAAGGGACATGCCAAATGTACTTTCTGCATGCAAGAGATTAATTATGCTAACAAGGGAGTGCATGCTCTGTTGAATCACTGCCAGAGTGCTATACACACAGAGAGAGTGGCTACCATCATATCTACCCAGTGTGGCCCAGCTCCTCTGTCAAGACAAGCCAGCTACCAGCCAAAGTCAGGCCCCAGCAGACAGAATAAGGGAAGGAACTGGGACAGTGTATTTTCATATAAAGAACATTTTTGTGTGAATAGTGTGAGCCCTGGATGGCAGAGGTGTAGTGGCGATTTTAGACATTTTTAACAAGGGTGGCACTGGTGAGGCACTGATTAATTCAAGGGTGGCATGAGGCAAGACAACCAGATGAACAGAAACAGGCTCAAGATGTGAAATTAGCACAAATACATTAGGGAAACCAGACACAAACACCATAATCATAAATTGAAAGAAAAAAAAAACACATACCTTACTCTCACATAAAATGTCTTTGTATTTGAATAAAATAATACAAACATATTAAAGTTAATTATCTAAGTTGTCTGTCCCTGGGCTATGCTGTGCTAAAACAAATTCCATCATGGGGACATTAATCCATTTTATTCTATTCTATTAAATGAAGATATACAAATACATTTCCCCCCCACAATAACTTATATCTATGTGCATCTATTTTTGTAGCTGTTAAAATAATTTGACCTGCTTTTTTGTCTATTTGTTTATTTTCTTTAAAGTTCTCAAGAAACTTGAGGGTTGTATGAAGGAGTGTATTGTGTATGTGAGCAATTTCATCTTCCTAAATATTATAATCACAACAAGTGTGGGCAAATTATTAATTACATTTTCATGTGGGGTAACTTGTTGCAGGGCAACCACATAACCGGTTCCATGTCTTCCGATTGGATGATTAATGATCAGTAAAGTTCTCAAGAAACTTGAAGTTGGTATGAAGGAGTCAGTGGTGGAATGTAACGAAGTACAAATACTTCGTTACTGTACTTAAGTAAATTTTCCACGTATTTGTACTTTACTTAAGTAAAATTTATAGTGCATACTTTTGACTTTTACTTCGTTACATTTTACAGCAATTTTCTGTACTTTTACTCCGCTACATTTCTACAACACCATCGTTACTTTTTACTATACATTTTATGATCATATACATATACATATTATGATTTTTTTTTCTCTCTGACAAACACGTTTGTTTTACGGGGGGGTTGCTACCAAAGATTCTGGAGCGCTATGCATTCTTAGAAACATAAGCTCCTAGTCTAGACCAGGCAAAGCGTGAGCTTGTAGCCATCTGCATTCGGTAGGTTATATTCACCAGACCCATGGCTACACTGTACATGCAACTGTGTTCTGTGCCTTTCTCTGTCTGTTATCTGCAGCGTTAGGGCCTCCTCTCTGATGAGATTGCTATCCGCGGATCAGCGAAGTTACAGGCTATGCCCATGCTTCTGTCACACGTCTGATCATTTGCGGCACAAATGAATGGTAGACTATTAATGAACCGGTGGCCGGAAAAGACGTAACATTTTCCAGATTAGGAAATATTCCTTAATTGTGTGTGATTAAATAAAGATGCATAGCCTACAATTGTGGCGTAATGTCAGCGTTCATTCAATGTCTATGCGTCTGCGCAAGTGAAACTGAATTTAATCATAAAGACACCTTTCTCAGCAACTTTTCTGTTCAATCAGCATAATTGGCATTACGATCCACCCGACGTTTCCCCTGTCTACCCCGTTAAACTTCAGGCTCTCGTGTTTTGCTGAATGATATTACTCAGCAGATCACCCTAGTAGATAATTGTAGAGAATTGTAGGTCAGAATGTAATGGGCCACAGATGGTAAGCACAATTGCATAACTTAAAACTATCTAGTCGAGTATAACCTAAAACTAGCTTAGAAACTAACTAGATTAAAATGCCACAGCCCATACTGATTTTTCCTTTTAGAATATAGATATTAAGAGAATAAATCATTATGCAAATACTTTTACTTTTAATACTTAAAGTACATTTAAAAGCAGGTACTTTTTACTTTTACTTAAGTAGGGTTGTCATTGTGGTACTTTTACTTTTACTAAAGTAAATATTTCTCTGTGTATTTGTACTTTTACTTAAGTACTGAGTTTCAGTACTTCCTCCACCACTGGAAGGAGTGTATTGTGTATGTGAGCAAACATTGTTAACATTGCACATGGGGCAACTTGTTGCAGGGCAGCCACATAACCGGTTCCATGTGTTCGAATTGGATGACTAAAGTTCTCAAGAAACTTGAGGTTGGGATGAGTGTGTGAGCAACCTACATGCTACTTATCTGCCTGAATCTCAATATTCTGATCACAACAACTGTGGGCAAATTACAAGTCAGCACCAGTGCTGCATTCATTGTTTTTCACTTTTATAATCACATCACCAAAAGTAGGTTATTGGTTTTACCAAAAGTATTTGGCAGTATTTTTAAACTACAAACCTATAAAGTATTTTGATACAAAATACGATGCCATTTATTTCCAACTAAATAAAATACAAATTTGTATTTTAAATACATCAGACATGCCTATCCCTGGCTGTTGGCTGCAGTAACTCAAGCTAGGTAGTACTTATTGTTTTGTGTTTATGTTAGTTTTGATTCAATTTGACAGCTTTGCTATGTTGCCCACCCAAAATTTCTACCAGCCCACCCAAATATAGTGGCCTAGCCTAGGTTAGAACCAGCCCTGCCCTGCATGGAGACATATTTTACGATAATAATGGAGAAAATGTTAGCAAAACTTTTTTTGTTTTTGTTAACGAAATCTCCCTCCCTCATTCATTTATTTGCACAACAGCCCACATTCTGCGTTCAATCCAGAGAGACAAGTGAAATAAATGTTTTTTTTTTTTCTTTTAAGCGGACATCGCCATAGGCACGATATTTAGGCTACCTCTGTTAGGCCTACAAAAAGTTGCAAATTAAGGAGTATTTCCTGATCGGGGAAACCTTTCGGTCCGCGGTTCTATAATATCATTAAATTGTGCCGCAAATTAACAGACAGAAGTGGGGCGTAATTTAAATTCATGGCTCCGTAGACCAGCAATCTACTTGTCGAGGAGGCTCATAATTTGAGAAACGCTGCAGATCATAGACAGAGAAAGCTCTGGGAAAAGAACGCAGGCATATGATTTTGTTGTCACGCGCTACTATGGAAAATTAACTTTATAAAGACTGGCTCGGCCAATAAAAAAAAAGGAAAAAGCCAGATGGCCAGTCCAGCCCTGCGTTCAGGAATTATTTAATTATTATAAGCAAAAGTGGAACGTGCACAATGTTTCATTTATCCCTCCTGATCGGGACGAATAAAACAGGTATTGGGGATGAAATGAGCATACAGTTTAGCCTAAGCTATGTAAACTTCCAATAATTTCAATATTTTACAACAAATGCTTGACTGGTTGAATGGTCATACATGTCATCAGAATATCGCTACCTGTAGCCTAGATGCGACGAGTGTTTAGTGAGTAGGCCTAAGCTTGATGAACCATAAATGAAAAGTTTTCTTAACATTACATTAGGACATTATTACCATTAAACACTTTTACAAAAGTATAGGCCTAGCCTACAGTTAACACTTAATGACCTATCAAATGTCGGCGACTTAAGTGTGTGATTAGATAAATAGGCACTGGCAGATGCAATAGGTAAATAGATATCTTTGCGTGTTAGCACAAGCAGTAGCCTGTAGGCCAATAAAGGCAAGCGTGTTTGCCACTTACATTTCTGACGTCTGATACTTCAAACTGCTGCAAGTGCATCAAGAAAGGTCCTGCCTTAGACCATGTTAATGGCCAATTGTAGACTAAGATTTGGGGGTGGCCAATCGAATCTCAAGGGTGGCCTGTGCCACCCGGAGCCACCCCTCTGACTCCGCCCCTGCAGAGGTGGAGGCAAAATGTAATTATATGATATTTCCTGTGGGGGCGTGGGCTTCAATAATCTCACTCCTTTTTGACCATACCTCTGTTTGCATCCCTGAGGCATAACTAAAGGATGCAATAACACCACCAACAACCAGAATTAGCCTACTCATTGTCAACATGTACATTAAATGTAACGTTTCATGTGAATCAAATTAAAATGTTTTTTTTGCAAACGTAGGCATATGGTGACAGATTAATTTAATAATGCTGCTGTGTGAACCACGGTAAGCACGAATGAAGTGGCCACTTCTTAATGGTACCCACTGTATGGAAGTGGGCTGCCTGATTTACAGACGGTGGTTTAGAGTAATATGAAGTATTCCTTTATTCTGAGATACATCTGAGATAGGCTTTCAAAACAACCCCAAACAGACATAAAGTCTTCATAGAGCAAATCCATATAGATTATTGTCGGATGGAATATATAACATTCACACTCATAGCTCATATTTTTTTAAATAAATCAGTGAAAAAGTATCCTGACAAACAAGCAGCTTTTTAATGCCTTGGTCATATTTCATAATTTCAATTCCTCTGTAGGTTACCTGATAGCCCAGTTTGAGAGGCGCAAGACGCGTGACATTATTTATTTTTGCAGCCAATCACTGCTGTCATTTTATTGTATTGATTTGATCTCAGTCATAGAAGCTAAATTCGAAGGCAGGCCAAAGGTAAAATCCAACGAACCGCATTCAACCCGCAAGCCAATAGTTGAATAGCCCTCTCCTAGAGCTTTTGAGATATTGTCACTGCTCCAACACTGAAAGGCACTGTTACAATGCCTGGATCAAGCCAGGTTCAGCATAGCGTACAGTATGCCACTGTCTGCTCACGTTGGTGACCGGACCAGGGCAAGCACACTTCCGCAGTTCCCGCCGGAAATGCAGTCTAGTCTTTTCTTGATATGTATTTTAACATTTGGTGACATATGGTCTAAATAGTTAATTGATTGTAGTATTGGAAATCTGCAAGGCTGCAATTCAATTGCCCTGGCTGGCCACTGTTCGTCACCATTTTGTTAGCGTTTCTTGCCCGCCAGGTATCCATGGTAATCACGTGACTGCAAAGTATGAATAGCATACTTCAGTCATGCTTCACACACGCACACACACACGCACACACACACACACATACACACATCAGGTTATGGCTACATATAGACATACAGCAAACTCTGAAGCCACAGAGAGGTGACGTGAGTGACTGAAAACTGCCTACACTTCCACATAAGCTTCACACACACACACACATCAGGTTATGGCAATCAGAGTGTCTGAAACTGCCTACACTTCCACGTCAGCTTCACACACACACACACACACACACACACACACACACCAGGTTATGGCAATCAGAGTGTCTGAAACTGCCTACACTTCCACGTTAGTCGCTTTTTCTCACTGACCCCAAAAAACATCCGGGGAGGGGGGGGAGGGTGTGTGAAGTGGACTGCCAGCTCTTGTATATGGAAAACTTAGAGGTGAGTGTGTGACCACACACACATGAACACATACACACGCACGCACACACACACAAAAGGCTAAGCACTTGTGTTGTGGTGGGCCGCAGACAAGTTTCCATTCTCATGAAACAGCTTGTTGGCAAACGGTAGATCTTTGTGTGTGTGTGTGTGTGTGTGTGTGAGTGAGAGAGAGAGAGGGAGGGTCATGTCATTGTCAACCCAACGCACACACACACACACACACACACACACACACCTCCCGCCCTGACCTATGCAGCTGCAACCTGCTCTGTAAGTGGTCTGAAGTGCGAACTATGCTTAGGTACATGCAAACCGCCCGCTCCCATTTAGGGGTCATCGTGGCTTATTGGTCTTAATAGCTGCAACACATGCAGACAATGAGGGACGTGGTGGAGATGGTAGTGTGTAACTGTGTGTGTGTGTGTGGCAATGATTAGGGATAATGATGTGTGTGTGTGTGTTTGTGTATACATCCCCATCAGGTAAGAAAAGAGCAGTTAAGAGGAGAGGCCAGTATATATCATAAAGTGGGCAAGCCCACACAGGATTGTCCACATGATAGTACTAAACAGCGTTACGACACACACACGATAGTAAACAGCATTATGACACACACATGATAGTAAACAGCATTATGACACACACATGATAGTAAACAGCGTTACGATACACAACCCAATAGTAAACAGCGTTACGACAGTAAACAGCGTTACGATACACACACGATAGTAAACAGCACAGCTTTATTTTGTTTTGGTTTTTTGTTAATGTTTTGGGGACTTGAAAATGCAAACTTGGAAAATGGGCTCCAGTGTGGAATGTTTTGACAACACAAGCCTTCCATTAGGAGTCCACCGACATACATCTAAATAGCCTATCTAGCACAGCAACACATCCTGGGAGGTAACCTGACATTAGCACTCTTTCGTCAAATAAAATTTAAAAAATATTGTTTTCTGACATTCAAACATTCTGTTGATGTATGGATGGCCCCTCAGTTGCTCAGGCACATACACACATAAACACACACATACACACACACACACACACACACACACACGTAGACACACACAGACATCCTCCCACATACACACTTGCACATTTCCATCAGCAGTGTGAGAACAGGGTGTGTATGTGTGTGTGTGTTTGTGTGGTGCGGCTAGCCACAGACAGAAATAGCTGTGTGTTCTTTTTTACAGACCTGCTCAGCCTCAGAGGGACATATAGGGGTCTGCTTGAGTGAAGAAAAGTGTGTGTGTAGGTGTGTTTGCAAACATGCGTGGGGGGCCTTAAAGAGAATGCCATTGGTGCTGTTTGTGAAGCCAACTCAAGCCTTGCATACACGCTAAAACCCATTTCATTTATAGAACACCTTGCATACACGCTAAAACCCATTTCATTTATAGAACAACTTGCATATGCGCTAAAACCCATTTCATTTTTAGAACACCTTGCATACACAACACCAAAACCCATTTCATTTGTAGGAGAATGTGGAGATGTATAATAAGTATAAGTATATATACTCTTGGGAAATATATACGTGAGGGAAATTTGGTCTCGGCATTTATCCCAATCCGTGGGTGAAACACACTCAGCACACAGTGAACACACAGTGAGGTGAAGCACACACTAATCCCAGCGCAGTGAGCTGCCTGCAACAACAGCGGTGCTCTGGGAGCAGTGAGGGGTCAGGTGCCTTGCTCAAGGGCACTTCAGCCATTCCTACTGGTCGGGGTTCGAACTGGCAAAACTCTGGTTACAAGTCCGAAGTGCTAACCAGTAGGCCACGGCTGCCTTGATGTAAAGTCATACAAAATATTTCAGGAAATCCGGATAAATATAAACTAGATGTACCGCAGAGCGGTACAAAATATGACCGCCGCCCAGTCCAGCTCATTTTTTCCACAAAAATAAATCACGCTGAAAGGCCTATATGATTCTAACTGTCTCACTAAATTGCATTATCCACACTCAATTCTCACTGGTATCTGCTAGACAACATGATTAGTTCATAAATTTCACATGTAAAATTCATTTTATACAACCCCACCCTCATTTTGCCTGTTCATAATTCTGAGAAATTCTTGAATTGTGTGCATGTGTGCGTGTACATGTTTATGTGTGTGGGTGTGTGTGTGTGTGTGTGTGTGCGTGCTTGTGTGTTTGCCTGCGTATGTGTGTTTGTGCATGTGCATGCATGCGTACATATGTCTACTGTAGGGGTGTAACGGTTCATGTATTCGTATTGAACCGAAACGGTACGGGTGTCATGGTTCGGTGCATGAATTTACACGGAGAATACACAGTAAAAAAATACATAAAACTTGTGTGCGGATTAATTAATGTCATGCGCAATTACTGTTAAGTACGAGAGTTATGAGAGTTCTTTAGCGACACCTAACGCTAATCTGTAGCCTCGCCTTAGCTCTGATTGGCGCCTATGTTTTTCGTCGGTCGAGTCAGTCAGTCAGAGATAGCAGCACTAAGCGAGTGGTTGCGACCCACAAGAGTTAGAGGATCCGCTGATCTCTTTAAGATCGCAAGTTTAAGAACTTCAGTTACAGTGGTACAGGCGAGAGAGTGGTGGATAAGATGAAACTGTGTGTCAGCGTTGTTCCGCAGTTGTTGGGTATGTGAGTGGAAATATATCGAACATGCTACACATATTCGAAGCCATCACCCAGATAGGCTACCAATCACTGAAACGAGAAAAAAAAACCTCCCCTGCGCTTTACCAGCCTTTGGATACACATACAAATAGGGCCAAAACCTATGGCTTAAATTAAATTATTTCGTAATGACAGAAAGCTATGTAAATCATGTGGTAATTACCTTTATGTCAGGGTAACTTGTAACTTCTCACATGAGGAGCTGGTAGTGTTAAGTGCATAGACGGTAAAAGAAAGTGTCAATGCTAACCAGGCTAATAAACAAACCATGCTACGGTGAGTTAAAGTCGAAGGGCAAAGTCACGTGACTTCTAGTTGTAGGCCCTAGTCTGTTTATGAAATGAAAGGAGCGATTTCATTTTTTTAAAAGAAGGCAAAACAGTGTGATATTTTCACAGTTAGTAGATTATTA
>NC_055957.1:5242301-5247301 GCF_018492685.1 Alosa sapidissima | reverse complement strand
CCTGTTCTCTGACCAAGGATAAGAGCAGAACCGGTCTTTCAGCACGAGCGCTGGGGCGAGCAGTGTTGCTCAGCTGAACGGGCGAACGGCGAGGCCCATGAGCGTGTGCAGTGTGTGTCTGTGGCGGCGGAAGCCGTGAGCGTGGAGCGCGACGCTCGGTGCCAAGCACCGAGGACACCCTGCTGGCTCCTATTCTCTCAGCAGCTGTTCAGCACGCAGCCGTGTGTGTGTGTGTGTGTGTGTGTGTGTGTGTGCAGCCGGGGCAGAGAGCACGCTCTCCTTTTAGAGTCATTCAAAACAGAATGGAGAATGACTGCAGGCACGCTAAGGGGCCCGGCTACCCACACACACACACACACACACTCTCTCTCTTTATATCACACACACACACACACACACACACACACACACACTCTCTATATCACACACACACACACACACACACTCTCTCTCTTTATATCACACACACACACACACTCTCTCTATATCACACACACACACACACACACAGAAAAACATCCAGACCATCATACATACATACTCTCACTCACTTTCTAAAAGCCACAGTTGCACACAGGCTCCCTCTCATTCATGCATACACATTTGCTCATTAACAAAAATGCAAAAACACACATTCTCCCTCTTTCTCTCCCTCTCTCTCTCCCTCTCCCTCCCTCTCTCTCATATCTCCATCCAGGAGCAGTTCCCCGTTTTGTCCTGCAGGGGGAGTAGAGATTGAGGAGAGGGCCTGAGAGGAGGCTAGCAGTGTGCACGAGGGAGGGGGGGTTGTGCACTGTCCTGCCAGAGAAACACTCATCTGAGCTGACTCAAATGCCTAGTTATAGCACTATAGTCTCTCTCTGACACACACACACACACACACACACACACACACACACACACACACACACACACACTCATCCTCTCTCTCTCATGAGTATGGTAGTGGAATCACACACAGCTGCACAGCTCCTCCTATCAGGAGAGGGCAACGTGGGAGACACGTAAGATTTCATATCTCAGATCAAAGAGGCGGAGAGGGGCAGGAGTTGGGGGGATTTACAGTGCTCCTATTGTGTGCATAACACATGGAACGTGTGGGAGTGCACACACACTCACACACACACACACACACACACACACACATACATAACGCATGGAGTGTGTGGGAGTGCATGGACGCAGGGGGACATGACCATGACGTTTCCATTCATATGTCATCATTATATTTTCACCTACCAGACATTTTTCATCCAGTGAAACATAAATTACAGACATTTGCTAAACAAATTCAGACATTTTCATTAGAAGGGACGTTCACAGTGCCTGAGCATCTTCCACCATAACGTCGCCACCATAATGAAATCCTGCAGACAATCCTGCAGAGAAGTCTTTCTCTCCTGGGCTGCCTTGCTGTGAAACAGGCCTCGCTAGTGCCCAGTCTCTTGCGGAGGTGGACTCCTGCATGCCTGGCCTCGCTAGTGTCCAGTCTCTCTTGCGGAGGTGGACTCCTGCATGCCTGGCCTCGCTAGTGTCCAGTCTCTCTTGCGGAGGTGGACTCCTGCATGCCTGGCCTCGCTAGTGCCCAGTCTCTCTTGCGGAGGTGGACTCCTGCATGCCTGGCCTCGCTAGTGTCCAGTCTCTCTTGCGGAGGTGGACTCCTGCATGCCTGGCCTCGCTAGTGCCCAGTCTCTCTTGCGGAGGTGGACTCCTGCATGCCTGGCCTCGCTAGTGCCCAGTCTCTCTCGCGGAGGTGGACTCCTGCATGCCTGGCCTCGCTAGTGCCCAGTCTCTCTCGCAGAGGTGGACTCCTGCATGCCTGGCCTCGCTAGTGTCCAGTCTCTCTTGCGGAGGTGGACTCCTGCATGCCTGGCCTCGCTAGTGCCCAGTCTCTCTCGCGGAGGTGGACTCCTGCATGCCTTGCCTCGCTAGTGCCCAGTCTCTCTCGCGGAGGTGGACTCCCCCTGGGGGCAGTGGTGGCATACTGGTTAGCGCTTCGGGCTTGTAACCGGAGGGTTGCCGGTTCAATCCCCGACCTGTAGTCCACGGCTGAAGTGCCCCTGAGCAAGGCACCTAACCCCTCGCTGCTCCCCTTGAGCAAGGCACCTAACCCCTCACTGCTCCCCGAGCGCCGCTGTAGCAGGCAGCTCACTGTGTTGGGATTAGTGTGTGCTTCACCTCACTGGGTGTTCACTGTGTACTGAGTGTGTTTCACTAAATCACGGATTGAGATAAAAGCAGAGACCAAATTTCCCTCACGGGATCAAAAGAGTTACTATAGTATATACTTATATACTCCTGCATGCCTGGCCTCACTAGTCTCTCTCGCGGAGGTGGACTCCTGCATGCCTGGGGCCTCACTAGTGTCCAGTCTCTCTCGCGGTTGCAGTCGCGGCACGGCGAGCACAGTGATGATGAGGCAGTGAGCGCTCGACAGGCTGAGCGAGAGAAAGAGGTCTAATTTCACAGCTGGGTGACCTAAGAGAGACATTAGAAGTAGGTCACATGACCTGGTCAAGGGTCAAAGTACAGCGTCAGGGTATTGGATAAAGGGAGAGAGACTGTGTGTGTGCGCATGTGTGTGTGTATATGTGTGTATGTGTGTGTGTATGTATGTGTATGTGTGTGTGTGAGTGTATACATGTGTATGTGTGTGTGTGAGTGTATACATGAGTATAATGTGTGTGTGTGTGTGTGTGTGTGTGTGTGTGAGTGTATACATGTGTATAATATGTGTGTGTGTATGTGAGTGTATACATGTGTATAATGTGTGTGCGTGTGTGTATGTGTGTGTGAGTGTATACATGTGTATAATGTGTGTACATTAGGAAGGTCCATGATGCCATTCAAATCAGTAAGGCTGTACACACAGTCATGATGTCCTCATCTGGCTGTCCTCTCATGGCACCCTCTCAGCAGCACACATACATACGCACACACACACTCACACATCATGGCCCTCAGTTAAACAGTGGCCAAAGTGTCTTATGCATGAGATGCACACATTACACACGTGTACTGTATACACTCATATACACACGCACAAACACACACACACACACACACACACACACACATCATGGGCCCTCAGTTAAACAGTGGCTAAAGTGTCTCATGTATGAACTAAAGCTATAGTGTCGGGTGTGGGAGGATTGAGCTGAGCCACTGATGTTTGTGCTTATGGCATTGCTTGTAGCATTACATTAGCTAACTGATGTTTGTGCTTATGGCATTGCTTGTAGCATTACATTAGCTAACTGGGCAGCCGTGGCCTACTGGTTAGCGCTTTGGACTTGTAACCGGAGGGTTGCCGGTTCGATCCCCGACCAGTAGGAACGGCTGAAGTGCCCTTGAGCAAGGCACCTAACCCCTCACTGCTCCCCGAGCGCCGCTGTAGCAGGCAGCTCACTGTGTTGGGATTAGTGTGTGCTTCACCTCACTGTGTGTTCACTGTGTGCTGAGTGTGTTTCACTAAATCACGGATTGGGATAAATGCAGAGACCAAATTTCCCTCACAGGATCAAAACAGTATATATACTTATACTTATACTTACTTACTGATGTTTGTGATTATGTTATTGCTCATAGCATTACATTAGCAAATAGATTTGGCCTTGTTGTTGAAGCTTTCGTATGACTTTAGACTTCACACTTGGCACATCATTTAAATGAGGGCCCTGTAGGTGCTGTGTGATGTGTGTGTGTGTTTCTGTGAAGGGGCCTCAGGCTACATCTACACTTCTCCGTTTTTGCTTTATTTATTTCTATTTTATTTTTTTGTTTCATTTTTTGTAGGGGACTGAGAGTCTCTCTGCTGCTCAGGCCTCAATAGAGGCTTTCTGTCAGTCTACGGCAGGGCTGTCAAGCTCATATCAGGTAGTGGGCCAGATTTGTTAGAATGAGACCTCGTAGGGGGCCGTCATTGTCAAGGTGATTATCATTTTTTCTGAATGGGTATCAGAGTGTTGTTAGATGATATCACTTATGAGCAAACAAGTACAAATAATGTGCTGCTGTCATGTGCTGCTCTTTCTCTCTTGAACATGCTCTACTTCCATGTTAGATTTTCTGCTTCTTCCTTCCTGAGGGTGGTTTGTAGTGCTAGGTTTAATCAATCTATCATATGATAGAGATATTGCTCATAACACATTGTTGAAGACAGCTGGATGTGAATATCTTTTCTTTCTAATTTTCCCTTCCTACCCAAAACATCTGGGGGGGCCGTATGAAACCTGCTGGCGGGCCTGATCTGGCCCCCGGGCCTTATGTTTGACACCCCTGCTCTACGGAGAGAGAAGGAGAGAGAGAGATGTGGAATGAGAGAGAGATGTGAAATGAGAGAGTGAGATGTGGAATGAGAGAGTGAGGTGTAGAATGAGAGAGAGAGATGTGAAATGAGAGAGTGAGATGGATAAACAGAACAGGAGAGAGAAATAGCAAAAGAGAGAGGGAAGGTTTTTAGATAGCACCAGAGCACAGAGAGAGAGAGAGAGAGCTTATGATCGTTCACAGCCCTGGAGAGATGGCATCGGAGCTGAGAGCTTCTGACTGGAGACCTGTGCAGGAGGATTTGTATCAGGAGGTCTTCACTTAAGAACCGGGATGCAGACAGGTGGACACCAAGAGGGCTTTCCAGACATTGTTAGTGACGTACCACTTGAGATCCGTGCAAGAGTGTTGCTCTGCTATTGATCACCCCAGCTGCCACTGTGATCCGTGCAAGAACATGTGTGTTGCTCTGCTATTGATCACCTCAGCTACCACTGTGATCCGTGCAAGAACATGTGTGTTGCTCTGCTATTGATCACCTCAGCTACCACTGTGAACCACTGGTGACACCAGCACATGATTTCGGCCTATTATGGGGTCCCATCTGGGAAACACACACTCACCTCACACACTCACACTACCAGAGAAACAGCATTCTTGTGCTCCACAGAATCCAGATTATTATCTCTGACCTTAGCTCTGTCCAGAGTGAGCTGAATGTGACGTCAGCA
>NC_055957.1:5162301-5232301 GCF_018492685.1 Alosa sapidissima | reverse complement strand
ATGCATGTGTGTGGGGGTGGGTGGGTGTATGTGTGAGTGTGTGTGTGTGTGTGTGTGTTGGGGGGTACAAGTGTGGGGGTGTCTGATTAGCTTAGCTCTCGGGCTGGGCTCGCCTGCCTGTCCATGAAGGATCATCTAATCAGGTCAATTGGTGCGGCAGTGCAGCGTCCATCTTGAGGAGCTGGAGTTGGGGTGGGGGGGTCGAGGGTGGGAGTGTGGGGATGAGGGTGAGGGTGGTGACCCAGATTGGGGGCAGGAGGATGTAAGGGGGGGGGGGGGGGGGGGGGTAAGTGGAGAGGATCAGCTGTGTTCTTCTCAATACCAATTTCTCTTCATTAGTAGGAAACGGCGGAGATGAGCGGAACTGGGAACATGTGTGTGTGTGTGTGTGTGTGTGTGTGTGTGTGTGTGTGTGTGTGGAGGGGGGAGGGCTGTTTCCCTTGAGGCTAAAAAGCTGAAGAAATTGCTTATGGGGTTGTGGTCAAGATAGCATCTTTGACAACGTATCTGCTTGATGCATGAAGACATCCACACCAACACACACACTCACTGTCTCTTTCTGCCACTCTCTTTTTCACACGGAAACACACACATGTTTGCGCTCTCACACACACACACACACACACACACACACACTCTTGCTCGAGTAAGCACCCTTGGTCTCTCTCTCTCAGGACCCTCAGCAGCTGAGGTCATTGCACAGGAACTCCTGAGTCCCCCAATTGAAGGAGCAGCTCTACATTACACGGCTGAGGACAACCTGCCATGGTGCCATCTTCACACACGTCTGCCAACTCAACATACCTTGTGTGTGTGTGTGTGTGTGCGTGTGTGTGTGCGTATGTGTGTGTGCGTGTGTATATGTGTGTGTGTGTGTGTGTGTGTGTGTATGTGTGCGTGTGTATAGTGTAGTATAGTGTGTGTTTGTGTACCTATGTTAACCTGGCATTAAAAGCAATAATGGTTTGTTCTTTGAAACAGTAAGGCAGGTTATCAGATGGAGAGTGCGATGTTCCTACATAAAGCACGTCACCTGAACCAGCGTCTGTCTCCTTATTTATGCAAGTGTGTGGCAAGTCTAATACACACGTGTATGTGTGTGTGTTAGAGTATGTGGCCATGTGTGTGTGTGTGTTACAGTGTGTGGCCATGTGTGTGTGTGTGTGTGTTACAGTGTGTGGCCATATGTGTGTGTGTGTGTATGTATGTTACAGTATGTTGCCATGTGTGTGTGTGTGTGTGTGTATGTGTGTTTGTGTTACAGTATGTGGCCGTGTATGTGTGTGTGTGTGTGTGTTACAGTATGTGGTCATGTGTGTGTGTGTGTATGTTACAGTATGTGGCCATGTGTGTGTGTATGTGTGTGTGTATATGCGTGTGTGTGTGTTACAGTATGTGGTCATGTGTGTGTGTATGTGTGTGTGTATATGCGTGTGTGTGTGTGTGTGTGTGTTACAGTATGTGGTCATGTCAAAGTCAAAGTCAAAGTCAAAGTCAGCTTTATTGTCAATTTCTTCACATGTTCCAGACATACAAAGAGATCGAAATTACGTTTCTCACTATCCCACGGTGAAGACAAGACATATTTTGCCAATTTAGGTCCACAGACAAACATAACATTCAAGTAAACAAAAAAGTAAGTAAATAAGAGGGCACATATAATAATGAAAAAAATAAGAGCAGCAAAATTTGGTTGAAATTGTGCATAGACAGTCAATAAAATACTAGTGCAAAGTCAGGCCAATAAAAGGCTTGGGTAGTTCTGTTTGACCTAAGTAAGAAAGAAAGTGGCATAGTGGTGCAAGTTATGTAAGAGCAGCAGAAGTGTTGTGTTTTCAGGACAACAACACCAAGTTGTAAAGTGTACAAGTGTGCAAGTGTGCAAGTGGGCAAGTGGAGTAGTGCAAGTGGAGTAGTGCAGCCTCCTACACACACACACACACACATCATGTGTGTGTGTGTGTGTGTAGGAGGAGAATAAGTGGAGGTCAGCAGCACTGCAGTGTGTGTGACACACAAGACGGTTCGTTCTTTGTCCAAAGACACCAGTAAACAGGTAGTGCCCCCCGACTCACACGGCCAGTGGGAACCAGTTTGTGGGATGGACACACACACTCACACACTTTCTGCTGAGCCATCTCTTTCTATACTTCCCTGCCTCTCTCTCTTTCCCCCCTTCATTCTCTCCCTCCCACTTCCTCCCTTTCTCTTTTTCTTTCTCTCTCTTTCCCTTCTATCCCTTTTCTCTCTCTCCCTCTCTTTATCTCTCTCTCTCTATGCCACCTATCCTCCTGTTCTCCCAGTAACCAAAGTTAAAGTATTCCTCCATGGAGCCATCTCTCTCTCGTTCACCCTCTCTGTAAAAGCAATTGTCTGCTGATAAAATGGTTCCCTTGGGGAGACTGCAGCCGCACACATGATTGCCTATTCCTGTTGGATCCATTTGTCTGAGAACAAGCCATCTGGATCTGATACATGTAGCCCAAAGCTATATTATGGTCGTGCAATATAAATAAACGCATCATCATTTCACATAAACACTTTTGGCAGGAGACGGTGTGAATTTACTAGTGGCTTATCGAGAGCTGTCAGGCAGCACAGAGCCGCGGACAGAAAGGTGGCTTATCCACATCACCCTGTGTGCCTGGACGTTTCTGATTGGTCTTTTAAATAATTGTTACACTGTCTGCCACTTCTTAGCATGCTGGAATTCGCCATATCATATTCTTCAGTCCGTTTGTGGCTGTCGAAAAAAGAGAGACTTTGTTTGCCGGCAGACAAGCGCTTTGAAAGGTTTTCTTTGGGAATGGAGAGTCGGGACCGCGGCTGTGGGAGGAGGCGGAGGGCGCAGCTAATTATGCATGGCGATTGTTGATGGCTTGATTGTCTGCGTACAGCTGCACCGAGCACCGTCCGGGCTGGGCTCAGGAGGAGGAGGAGGAGTGGAGAGGCGGGGATGCAGAGCCGAGCAGACTCGCTGACGCCAGTCTCGAAATTCTCCCATCCATTGAAAAGAGAGAGTCGATTGTGTCGGGCTCTTTCCGCGCGCGCCGGGTGCACAGCACCTGATCCGCGCGCAGCCACTCCGGTGTCACGCGGCTCGCGGGCTTTGGAATCTGCAAATAAACAATCAGAAGAGTGATATGAGAACAAGCTGGCCAACCGAGACCACTCCCGATTGTTTTGGCAAAGAGGTGTGAGTCATTTGTCACTGTGGACCCAAACTGCATGTGACAAACGAAAGATATGAGGTTTTATTCAAGGAGGCCTATCCAAATGACTGACTACTTAAGCCAATTAAGGCTTTTGCTAATTAATTTGCCTGTCTATACGGGAGTGTAAACAGCACACGTAACTTAATAGCCTTGTGTACAAGTGCTAAGCTAGTAATTATTTTACGAACGAATAGGCTATCTGTAATTACCATATAGTTACATGAAAATGTCTTATCTTAATGTCAAATCTCTTCTCTTACTTCGACATCTTCTCTTCTCTTACTTCGACATTAAATCAAGGTGGCCGTGACATCTTACTGAACATTAACTCAATGCGGCCGTGAAACAGGCCTATCACAGCCTATAAAGTGTGGAAGATTCAATGATAAATAAGCTATTCACTTTTAAATAGGCCAGTTCAAATTTCGGCAACTGTCATAATTCAATTGTGCACGATTATGCATTTTTAATAAATGCTGTAGGCTACATTTATTGTGCAATAGAACATAACTAATGAGAACGATTGAAGAAAGGAACATGTTTTAAACCGTAGACAAATAACAATATCTATAGCCTATCAGGAGTTCACACGGTTCATATAAACATAGGACAACTTGTAAGCTATTCATGTAAGGCTCTTCATCAATGAGTCAAAACTTGGGTGAGAATGCAATTTTTAGATCTGACTCTTATAAGTGCTTTGGAGAATGCGTGAGGGAGTTCAGTAAAAGTTGCGTCTTCCTTTGAACCAGATTGTCCTGTTCCCCAAAAAGAATCCAGGTGTTCGCCGATAAATCTGGCTGGCAGTCTCGGTCATTTGTGCAAGAACAGAGGCGGGCGCAAACATCCTGACCGACTAGTAAAGTAACCAATGGGATTCCTCGTTGGTCAGAGCGGGCCGTCGGCCAGTGGGCCGTCCTGGAGGGGGTGAATGGATGACGTCGGGACACTGGCGCCAGTCTGTCTGGGACTGGCGCGTTAGATCAACACAGCTGGAGAGGAATAGGACATACAGCTGGCTAAAGGCTGCATTCCTTCACAAAAACAGGATTGTGAGAAAGGGAAAATAAGACCAAAAAGGAACAGAGGGGACATGCTTTGATGTAAACTAAAAATGAAGAAGGTAAAAACAGATAGGCTTTGGGAAATGTGAACTCTAAATGAGATATGACGCTACACTTGAATGGGATCTTAATGAAGCAGAATTATAATTCATGAGCAGCAACAAGTCCCCATCTGGGTTGTTCCAAATGAGCTTTTCAATAGCTTGCCCCTGTCGTTAATTTAACAAGCCTAATTGAACAGACACTATAGCGTTCAGAACTGAATGGATACAGGACCTGGATAAACATAATAGGCCTAGTCCTCACCGACTACTACTGGGAGCTAGGCTATATAGGCTGAAGTTAAGCTTGCACCAAACGGACAAATTGGCCTAGTGTGCAAAGTTAGGCAATGTGAAAGCATAATGGAGATATTATGAAATATTAAAATAGGCCTCGGATCATGCGCCATGCCAATGACTCTGACCACTGAAACAGCTTGTGATGTGATATGAAAAGATAGGCCTACAATTCTGCCTAACTGAGAATTGGAGTAGCCGAATTGTGTTCTATTATAGGCTACTTGGGGAAATAACCTAAACTCAGTTTTACCCTGCGACAGGAGAGATAGACTACATATTTCTCAGTGTCTTATGGCAAAACAGCCTTCGACAGCCTATAGGGTTTTTGATGAATCCGTTTTTTCTCACCCTAAGTTACAACCACACTCCGAGATAGCATACTTCCTCATTCCACAAACGAGCTCCCAGTTGACAGATAAAACCACCAATGATAACCTAAATATTTGCATATGTCACACCTCATGGTTTGATATTGGTTCATCAGAGCATGAGGGTTTGTTTGTGTGTCATTGTGGGCGGTGCTTCACTGACAGCTCTGTATAAAACCAGCCGCTCAGCGCCCCACGAGATACACTTGAATTCGCTGTTGTTGAAAGGAACGCTCAAACAGTCATTAAACCGTGGTGAATTTGGAAGCAGACTCGCTTATTGGACTTACATTTGTCGCAGATCGCCATCATTCTTTTTTTTTACTACAATATCGTGTAATTCTGAACGCCGTAGAGATGAAGGCCATCAGTCCTATTCGGTCTGTGCGGAGCTGTTACGAGGCTGTCTGTTGCATCTCGGAGCAAAGTCTGACCATCTCCAGGAGTAAAACGCCCACGGAGGACCCTGTGGCTCCCTTGTGTGATATGAATGACTGCTATTCCAAGCTGAAGGAGCTGGTACCGAGTATACCACAGAACAAGTCCGTCAGTCAAGTGGAGATTTTGCAGCACGTCATTGACTACATCTTTGACCTACAGATCGCTCTTCAAGAGGAGAGTTCAGCGAAAGATGCTCCCGACATGATCCTTTCATTGAAGGTAGAAGTGCGTTATGGGCTCATTTTATATTGTAAGCCTATCATTTAATCTTGAGTGAAATGTTTTACCGAGAGTATTCGGTGTGTGCTATGCGTTTAGACTGTCTCCAGCATCCAGTGGCACATCAGTTGTATGTGTGCGTCTAGGAGGCTACTCCTTGAGGCCTAATACCGCATCTGAACATGTTATTCATTTATGTGCCTTGTTTCTTACAGTCGTCAGAAATCGCCTGCAAATTTTCCAAAGAAGATGGGGGAGTGTGCCACTAGAGGAGGCGTCTGGCATCGCATTCTTAACGTAAGGCTTGAACCATTTTGTGCTAGGCTAATTATTAATAGTATTAACGATTTGGGTTTTTATTTTTTATTTTTGTCAGTAAAGATGGTTTTGTTGTCTGGCAAATTAGTAAGGCTATTCTAAACCCCCATGTCTGCCAGTGTTGCCAATTAGCATTAACCAGCTCGCATGAGCTGGGATTTCTCTCTTGGCCCGAGGTTAATAAACGTTCTTACGTTGGCGCCATCCTGTCTGCGAGCCTCCGCGGCGCTGGTGGGGAATGTGCAGATGTGTGTCAGTGCGCGCTCGTACCGAACTCATGGACCGTTCTTTTTTTCTCTCTTTTTTTTACCCCACTGCAGGTGTGACTGGCTGTGCCTCTATTTTGGTCTCGAGGGCCGACTACGGCGGGGAGCTGTGTAGAAAAACAGAATGGCGGATGGAAGTTTCTCCCTGTCGTCACCTCTTTGCTCACTAACTGGACCCCAGAGGACACCAAAGCGCAGTGCATTAATGTTACCGGGGATCCTTTGACTGATTGTAGCCCATAACAATCAGACACGAGCTCGTCTCGTTACATTCCAATCAAATATGACAGGACTTGCTGTTTTGCTTTCTACTTTCAGAACAAACAAAAACTTCATCTCCCTGAACCTCTTTGTTAATGAAGGTAGCATATGGTCCTGTGTACATTTGTTATTAGCTGGCAATGGGTTTGGGAGGGATTCTTTCTGTTTCTGGGAGGGCTCAAGGAAATGATTTAAACTCAACATTACAGAGTTATTTGTAAGTGTTTGTAGGGATGGTTCTTTCTACAGACTGTCAAATCGCTGAGTTTTATAAACTTTTTATAAAAGTGTGCTTTGTATGTATCATGTTTTTTTACACAACAAAAAATAAATCACACAAAACAAAGCCACAATGTACCTTTTCTTAGAAACTTGTGTTCTGGTTTATGCGTTCTTGCTCATAATACAGTTACACTGTTCAGATTTACATTTGTAACTTTCCCTTTCAACAGGCCTGCATACATCAGTGCACATCTGGGCAGCCTACACAATGTCTGAAATGACCTGTATAGTCTGACCTTTTTAGAGGATCTTTTACCCGTGTTAGAGTTATCGTATAAATGTCTGTCTAGGCAACAGGGGTTTTCTGTCATGCCCACCCCAGTAAAAACCGCTCCAGCTCGGAGGCATGGGGGGGGGGGGGGGGGGGGGGGGTCAGTCCCACGCGTCCCAGGTGGGTCCATGTGGGTTCCTGCCACAGCTGGTTCTGTGAGAGGTCCGTCAGGTCAAGGCTGATCCAGATGAATATATCTCTGATCTCTTAGCTGTGTGTGTGATATAGGCTACACTGGCAGCAGCTACTCAGCGTGTGCTGTGATGGAAGAGTCACATGAGGTGTCTTGCACCATCAGTCTGCTCCTCAAGAGATGCCCCCCTGCCCCATAGTTTAGTTATGGGATGTTCCCCAAAGGTTCCATAGTTTAGTTATGGGATGTTCCCCAAAGGTTCCATAGTTTAGTTATGGGATGTTCCCCAAAGGTTCATTTAATGTCTGTTCCTTGGTTTTAAATTATAATGTGGGAATTGAGATGGCAAATAACAATAACAAACGTATCACCTGTCCCATGTCATGCTGTAGGCTTGTACATCACATTCAGCACCAGCACTATGTGTAGGCCTGCAGAACTCATGAAGAGGGCAAATGTAGATGATGCTCTGAAGTGTATGTACTACATAATACAGTTTTTTGTGATTGCTTTGATGCACTTAATGAAACTTGGATCCACTTGATCTTGATCTTCACCTTCTTAGCAGAGCAGAAGTCATCTCTTGCAAATGATTTAACTTTTTTATTGGTTTAACTCATGTTTCACATCCTTTTTCAAAACATTTAACACAGTTCTCGTACAAAGACTCCAAACTCCATTGGATTAATTGTGTGTAACAAATGGAAAACAATGGTGAATAATGGTTCAGTGACTGCCAGGCCAGAGGTGACTGCTCCACTGCCAGCTAGTGACTGAAGGCGTTGGAGAGTTTGGAAATTACCAGCAGATATGTGGCGACACCTAGTGGTAGCCTACGTAAATTAACCGAGAGGAACATCAACAATAAGAAACACCAAGGTCACATAGAAAGAGAGGTCCTGTAAGACAAAATTGATTCCAACACTACAAATAAATCAAGAAAAAGGCAAAAATAATGTGTATAATGAAACTTGACACTGACTGCTGGGCAAAGGCATTCACAATGATGACGAGTTGAGTGCAAGTTTGCGCCATCTGGTGGTTATATTGTGAAATGCAACCTTTAGAATCAAATAGCCAATGACTAAAACCAATGACCAATGACTTTCTATTGCCATTGAGCCAAAGCAACACATTCTTAATGGTAAAGACATTGGGAGATGTCTACATCGTTTTTGATCCCTGATGGACCATACACAAATATTTCAGATTCACTCTGACTGTTCTTAAAGCCCCCCCCCCCCCCCCCCCCCCCAAAAAAAAAAAAAAAACAGAGCTGAGGGTATCGTCATTCCTTGGGGTTTAATGAAAACAAAGTCGGGTAACCAGGTGTGGGTAATGGTAGGTACTAGCCAAGTGTGGGGAATGGTAGGTGCTTGTCAGGTGTGATCGCCCCTATCCTATATTTCCCACTGTTCCAGTTCCCAATTCTTTAGTTTCAGCCATAGTGGATATCAGGTGCTAGTTGTCATACAGCATGGTCCAATTGTGTAAATATCGTATAGATATATATGTTACATCATAACATCAATTGCTTCTAGGGTCAGGCCCATTTGCCAAGGGCAGTGTGTGTTTGTGTTTCCAATGGCCTATTAGCACCTTTGTGTGCAAACACACCTGTTTTTAGAGGTGAGACATTCCTATCTGATCATTCCCACCAAGTGCATGGAGCCTGTATTGTTCCCCCATTCACACCTCTGCAGGGGAAACACTTACACACATTCAAAAGACGCATCAATACACAAACATTAATGTATGATAATGTACACATCACTTGAAGTCACATTCAAATGAGGTTTAGGCAATGGCTGCAACAACTAACCATCACACAATGGTCTCCACCACTGCATTCTCCCCCACTATAGCTATAGCGACAGCTATATTGGCCATCAGAGAGACCAGTTGCAGGAGGTTTAATAATGAAATGTTATTCCATTCCTGCCCAACAGTCTGGGGTCTTAGTCATGTTTTTCATTTCATGATGCAATGTACCAGGTGGGCTGCAGACAGGCCATTTCAGCACCTGGACTCTTCTATGGGGCCGTACGGTTGTAATATGTGTATGCAGAAGAATTGCATTGTTTTCCTGAAATATTCAAGGTCTTCCTTAAAAGACGCTGTCTGGATGTCAGCATATTTAGCTCAAAACCTGTATAAATCATTCAGCATTAATTGTGCCTTTCCAGATGTGCAAGCTGCAAAAAAGCGCCTGTATCCCATCAGTGATGCGTTTGAACTGTGCACTAATAACAAGTTGGATAATCCCGCTCCTCTTTAGCCTGGAGGATGCAGAGTCCATGGTTTCCAAAAAGAATGGGAAATTACAGTTTTTCTCAGTTGCTTTGGTGCATTTCTCGGATCAGAATTAATTCGCAAAATTGTTTGTTCAAACTCCAGTGCCATTTGCTCACTTGTGCACATCATTGAAGCAGTTTCTCCTCATTTTGAACAAGCGATGCTTTCGTACATCCATTTTTAATTTTCAATGCAAATGTGATGTTGGTCAAAATGCACTATACTGGTTAACTGCTGAATAGTCCCACGCCATAAAATAAATTGGCCTTATTGTATTGCTTGTCATTACATGCAAATGTGTTGAACTAGATGTCATAACTGTCATAGTCTATCTAGCATATATAAATGTATGTGACCTGACAGAGAGGAATGTCAGGATGTATAGAAAGATGTACAGTGGTGCACAGCCCTGACCAAGGGGTGCTTTACTGTATATTGGCCATTTGTCATTTGCACAACGCTGTAAAAGCCTTTGATTTCTTTGTAAACTTTGAAACATATCCATTGTCTTGCAATCAAACCACTTTTACAAGTGTAACTTTGTAGTTTTAAAATAGAAAATAGTGCTGCCTTGCACATTGTTCTTTAGAAAATACTTAGAGTAAACTGTCACATTGACAACAAGACAAAACAGTTTGACTATCTTGTTATTTTGATTGCACTGACCATTTCATTGGCATAAATATTTGCTTTTGAGGCCTAAACTAAGCATTTTGAGCAAGATACACTTATGCTTTTGCAGGAATCCACTAATCCACTAGTGCAGTTTGCACTAATTGTTCTGAGAAATACTAACTGTTGTGCAAATGTTCGTTATGATTCGAGAAATGCACCAAAGCGACTTATAAAAACTGTAGGAGACCACTGCTCATTTTGCTCATCCTGCAGTTGCTGAGTGACATTCGAATGAGTAGATTTTTTCCAGAGCATTTGCCCTGACAGACAGGAATGTCAGGATGTATAGAAATAGGCTGTTTGTATATTGGTATTTTTTGTACAATGCTATAAAAGCCTTGGTTTTCTTTAGTCACAGTGTCTGTCAACCGTAAAAACTTTGAAACATATTCACTGTTTTAGTCAACCCCCTCCACACACAATAAAGTTTTCCAGCCTTCTGTTGGCCCCATGTGTTGCTCCCATCCCTACTTTATTTAAATGTGTTGCTGCATGAAATTCAAAAGGATCTTATATTCCATGAAATTAGTCAAATTAGTCAGTTTCAACATTTGATATGTTGACTATGTCCTTTTTGCAACTAAATATGGGTTTACGAGATTTGCATATTATCAGTTTCAACCTTTTTTGGAAATGTTGCTGTACCTCTAAATATGACCTAGCCCTGTGGTCAGTCTGACAGAGATGCTGCTCCTCAATACAGACACCTCGACTCCAATGCATGACAAGTTCAGGTGAAGAGATGAATGTTACACCTGTACTCTACTGGTCAGGTGAAGAGATGAATTGTACTTTCTGCTGGTCAGGTGAAGAGATGAATGTTACACCTGTACTGTCTGCTGGTCAGGTGAAGAGATGAATGTTAAACCTGTACTGTCTGCTGGTTAGGTGAAGAGATGTTACACCTGTACTGTCTGCTGGTCAGGTGAAGAGATGAATGTTACACCTGTACTGTCTGCTGGTCAGGTGAAGAGATGAATGTTACACCTGTACTGTCTGCTGGTCAACTACAAGCTGCTCTCTTTGTTTTTGTTAGTATACGTGCATGCAAGACATGAGGCATGGAACTGGGTCCCCAGGCTGTGATGTGTGTGTTTGTGTGTGTGTGTGTGTGTGTGTGTGTGTGTGTGTGTGTGTGTGTGTGTGTGTGTGTGTGGTGAATTCCCCAGATGCCTATCTCACAGGACACAAGTGGAGAACAGTTGCATATTCATTTACATTTGCATGTATTCATTTCATATGTAGTGGGGGGCCTTAAGCA
Source organism: Alosa sapidissima (assembly GCF_018492685.1). Taxonomy (NCBI): domain Eukaryota; kingdom Metazoa; phylum Chordata; class Actinopteri; order Clupeiformes; family Clupeidae; genus Alosa; species Alosa sapidissima. The sequence continues at coordinate 5,220,891 of NC_055957.1, read as the reverse complement.
CATTTTCGCACAAATTCATCTAAAAGCGTCAAATTTGGCACAGATGTAGCTTAGGCCATACTGAAATGATTTAGCTAGGGCGCCGGAGTCCGCGGCCCTTGGGGCCAAGATGGCGGCCAAATCCAATACATATAACGTTAGCCATATGCTATGTTAGCTTTTGCCTTGGACTGACATTCTTCCATCCATCCATCTGGATTGTGCAGACTAGCTCAGCTGCTAACGTTTGAAACTACGTTGAAGAACTGCAATCTCTCGGAGCATCAAACTGTCGGTGTCAGAAATCCACCGAGTTTCTGATCTGCAAGATCGCCCACGACTTCAGACGGTTATGCCAGAGAGGGTTAAAGCGGAGCATCAAGGAACTTTGGTTATGCTTCCAGTGATCTAGCTAGACTGCAGTCTAACTGTTACAAGTAGGGCCTACTAACATCACTTATTGAAGGCCTGTTAACGTTAAATCCTCCGGGTTGGTCTGAAGACACAGCTGTAGCTACGCCATATCATTGTCATTGGACTGAGTGGGACTAATGTTAAGTTAACACGGACTTTTCTTTATTTTAATTTCTTATTTATTTATTTATTTATTTTATTACTTGTTAATTTTTGTTTGTTGTCTGTCTTGTATGTCTACCGTTAGGTGTCTCGGGGACGCTGGTGATTACGCTGCTCTATCAGGCATCTTTTGTCTTACGCGTAAATGTCTAGTGTGTAAAGCGACCTTGGGTGCTTTGGAAGGCGCTATGTAACAAATAAAATGTATTATTATTATTATTATTATTATTATTATTATTATTAAATACAAACTTGATGTCTATTTGACCTTTTCTGATGATGGGAAACCCACATTTATGATTGGGTATATCAGGACCCCCCAAATTCCCTAAATTCAATATGGCTGCTGTCCGAAAAAGGGTTTTGGCTTCAAATTTTGAACCAAATGCGCTACAAATGAGGAAGTTGTGTCTATTTTTTTAGTTTATTGACCACAGGAAGTCCATTGGCATATTTATATGTACGCTTGTGTAAGTCTGGAACCTGTATTATTTTCAAGACTTTGGTTGAAAATCATTTTTTACCACAACTTTGAAGGTTATTCTCAATGTGGATTAATTTCCTTATAAAAGTGGAATGCTTTTAGTGTACCACAGGTGAATACATTTCGAAATGTAATCATATAAGAAAGAATAAGACATAATTATTATTGCAAGGCAATATTTATAGTATGTCAAATTGTTAAAAGAATAATATAATCAATTTGTCCAAAACTCTTCAAAGGTTTGCTTAGCATATCAAAAAACAGCAATAACATAAAAATAACAACAGTGAATTCTCATGGTCTCTCTCATGAATTTTTGCCTGAAGAAGACCCAGCAGGGTCGAAACGTTGCCTGTTGTGCATTAAATATATGGGAGTCAAAAGCATTGTTGCGGACATTATATTTTTTCAATTGAGTACGTTTTAATTTGTACTGCACCTGCCAGAAGGTGGGACGTGTAACTGTTTGCTCTCTCATGAATTCTCATTCTCATGGTCTCTCTCACAATTGTAGTCATAAGAACAAAACAAAAAAGTACACCTGATTAGGAAGGAAGTTGGTAGAAAAGGAAGTAGTTAGCTAAACACTGTTGTTGGTCATCTTCTGAGAGGGCACAGGTGACCACTACATGGACCCATTACAATTTGCATACCGTCCAGAGGTGGGTGTGGAGGATGCCTTAATCTACCTGCTTCATAGAACACACTCTCACCTGGACAGGGGCTGGCAGTATTGTGAGGATCATGTTCTTTGATTTCTCAAGTGCTTTTAACACCATACAGCCTATGCTGCTACATGACAAGCGTTGAAGGATGCAAGTAGACACCTCCACAACTTCATGGATTACTGATTACCTGACTGACAGACCACAGGTTGTGAGAATGAAAGGGTGTGTGTCTGAACAGGTAGTCAGTCGCATAGGAGCACCACAAGGGACTGTGTTGTCTCCTTTTCTTTTCACACTGTACACCTCAGACTTCCAGTATACAACTCTGAGTCATGTCACCTGCAGAAGTTCTCAGACAGTTCACAGACTGCAGTCGTGGGGTGTGTCAGTGATGGTGAGGAGACGGAGTACAGGCAACTGGTGGACCACTTTGTGACATGGTGCAGAAACAACCACCTTGTCTTGAATGTGGCTAAGACAAGGGAAATGGTGGTGGAGAGCCAGGCCTGAGCTAAATACCATTTCAATACTGGGTGAGGAAGTTGTTGAGAACTACAAATATGTGCGGGTTATTATAGACAATAAACTGGATTGGAGGTACAACACTGAGGCTGTATAAATAAGTATATATACTCTTTTGATCCCGTAAGGGAAATTTGACTCTGCATTTAACCCAATCCGTGAATTAGTGAAACACACTCAGCACAAAGTGAACACACAGTAAGGTGAAGCACACACTAATCCCAACGCAGTGAGCTGCCTGCTACAGCGGCGCTCGGGGAGCAGTGAGGGATTAGGTGCCTTGCTCAAGGGGAGCAGTGAGGGGTTAGGTGCCTTGCTCAAGGACACTTCAGCTGTTCCTACTGGTCGGTGTTTGAACCGGCACAACCGGCACAAGTCTGAAGCGCTAACCAGTAGGCCACAGCTGCAGAGCAGACTCTATTTTTTGAGAAAGCTTGGGTTATTTAATGTGTGGTCATGGTAAAAAAAAAAATAGTTTTGATCTGTAGCTTATTCGGTTCAAAAGTTGTAGTCAAAACCCTTTTTCGGACAGTCACCAGATTGCATTTGGGGACTATAAGGGTCCACATATACCCAATCATAAATATATATATTTTGTGTTTCCATAGCCAGAAAAGGTGAAATATTTATTAATTTTACATTTGTATCTCATCTGGTTCCAAATATGCAGCCTACAGTAATCCCTTTTCAGGTGGCGGCCATATTGGATTTGGCAGCCATCTTGGTCCCAGGGGCCACTGGCTCCGGCATCCTCGCTAAATCATTTCAGAATGCCCTCAGCTGCATCCATGCCAAATTTGGTGCTTGTAGATAAATTGGCGAAAACAATGGGGTGTAAGGCCATATTGGAATTGGAGGATTAAGGGGTCCAGATATACTGGGTCATAAATATAAACATTTGTATGTGTTTCCCATGACCAATTAAGCTGAAAAAGACATCAAGTTTGTATTTGCAGCTCATGTGTTTCAAAAGTTATAGTCAGAACCCTTTTCGGACAGCGACCATATTGGATTTGGCTGCCCCAAAGGTCGCTGGCTGCGGCGCCCTAGCTAAATCATTTGAGTATGACCTGAGCTCTGTGCCAAATTTGGTGCTTGTAGATAAATTGGCGCAAACAATGGGGTATAACTACAGTCAAAACTGCTTTTTTGGACAGGGGCCATATTGGAATTGGAGGATTAAGCTGTCCAGATATACTGGGTCATAAATATAAACATTCCTATGTGTTTTCCATGATCAATTAAGTTGAAAAAGACATCAAGTTTGTATTTGTAACTCATGTGGTTAAAAGCTAGTCGGAACCCTTTTCATTTCAGTATAACTTGAGCTGCATCTGTGCCAAATTTGGTACTTTTAGAAGAAATTTGTGTAGAAGTATATGGACGCGAAGCGAAGTATGTGGACGCGAAGCGAAGCGACCAGGCCACGGACAGGTCTTTTCAAAATTCACAGAATCAGCCCTGATTGACAGGTCTTGTATCCTGGAGCTTTAAGTCAGATCATTTTAACAGATGTTTTAGATTTTAGCTGAGCTGGTTGTTATGGACAGCGGTGACAGGCAGGGGGCACCCCCTGACAATGCCTTGCACATTTGTGATAACATACTCAACATTTAGGCTCCAAACACAGTGTTAGGACACAGTGTTCCTGATCAATGTAAAAAACACAAAACAGTAGTTCACTGATGACACTGTTAACTAAAATAGCATGCACATGCACTAAATAAAACTAGTCTTCAGTCTTTGTCATGAATAAAAAATGAGTGAATGTTATGTCTCAGGTTTTATATTCATCAACCCAAGGCTTCTGAAGCTGAGACAAAAAGCTATGACAGAAAACTGTGACAAACTATTTTCCCACAATACTGCCAAACTGATGTTGCATGGTGTCTTTAGATTGCAGTAGTCTAACTGTTCATTTTACAATTGCCAAAGAATGTTAATGGCCCATTTTACTCAAAATTGCCCCAATGTCTCTCAAATTTGCACCTTTGACTAGCCAGTGGTATGCAGTGACATTATGCAATTACGAGAGAATACTTTAGACAAGTACTCTAACAATAGCAGGGGGTAGGGGGCTGAGGACAAAACCACAAACACTTTGAGATCCCCAAAGATCTCTGTAAAAAATGTCAGGAAGATTAGAAGCTAGTGGCCCATTTTATTTCTCCACACCACCGTTTTACCCTCTGATCTAAAATAAAACACCTTTACTTCTATTGTAGATCAGTGGTTCCCTCTGATTGGACTCATCAATCTCCAGAGAACCACACCGGTGGCTGGGACACCCCATAGAGAAATACCCTAAGGAAACAAGCCTCATTGTGCAACAGTATGCAAGAATGCAGGGGTTAGGGGGGCATGCTCAAAAGACAGTTCTGTCGTTGTTCTTTGGCTGCTTGATTATGGCATCAGAAATGTGTGTAAGGGTCAGGCTTGCATATTTATGTTGACCAGAATATGTTATGCTTGCAATGTATTGCAATGGTCGCCAAAGTAGCCTACAATAATTAATGTACACAATACAATGATTCATGAAGTGTATGTAGTGTGTACACGCATCAGCATGTAACGTAGGCATTTTGTTTAGGCTAATGTTTTATTTTTATGTAATAACACCCACGCTTATAACAAAATAGGTTTAGATTAGCCTATAAGAACCAAATATTTAAGTTGTTCATACGTTGTTCAATTCTGCTGCTTGAATTCATTTTCCTTCATCATGAGTATGGTAGAATTGATAAGAAATAAGAAATCGCTTTAATGAAATGTTTGAATGACAGAATGTAGGCTGCCTGTCTTTGTTATCGTTGCTTCCTCGCCCAGCGCTCACACTGTTACATATTAATTTATGCAGAATGGAACGCGTACAGCGTGCCATGGACCAATCAAATGCTAGCTCAAACCGCGGGAGATCCAAATTTCGCGGGACGCAATTTGGCGCTAAAAAAGCAGTTCAGTACTCTGCTGCCAAAAGCCAACCTTATTGTTGGAGTGACGACAGAAGGACAAGAGAGACGGAGACTTGTACAGCTGTCTTTCATCTACCAAGGACAAACACATCTTTTTGGCACAGTTGATTTGCTTGAGGATTTCTACAGAACAACTCTGGAGTATTGCAAATTTGCTTTTATTTATTGAACTGACTTGGCTAACGTAAATATAACGTTAACGTTATTGAAAACTTGCATTTGCACTTTGGACAAAGAACGTTAGCTTGCAGTAGCACTCTGTGTTATTTAAGCATTTGTACACGATTATTAGCTAAGTATTTTAAGTGTATATTTAATCTATGCAGTTTGCACACATTGAATTTGTTGGAAAACAATTCTACCGACTGCAATTACCTCTACTAAGCTTAGTTTACAATTAACGTTGACGTAACGTTTGCCAAAGTAGCTTGGCTAGCTTGCTAACTGACTTCTTAATAGCAAAATTGAAATCTTGCGCAAAACACTACTAAACGTAGTTTATTTGCTGTCATCAAAGCATTTAATTTAACATTTTACGAACGTACAAACGCATTCGCACTGAAGATGATACGGATACCCAAAGGAGTCTCTCCTGCATCGGGCAGAGGGGCAGTGGGCATTCAGTGCCAGCAGAAGAAAGTTTTGCCCGCAGTTAAATCCGATTTTTTCGGTTCGGGGATATCAAGTCCATTGATGAACTCGGTGCCGGCGGGATATTTCACCCAGATCTGCAACACGACAGCTGCGGAACAGAGAGCTAACTGCTTGTACGCAACCCCCCATGGCCCCCAAGCTAAACCCGTCAGAGTATCCTCCGGCAGACTCCCGGTAAGGCTATGACAAACATTATGGCTTTAATTCGTATTTAGTCATAGACCACGGGGAACCCCCAACATTGTTAAAGACTAACGTTATTTCGATTTGAGTGGTATTCTTTTGGAAGCCGTCATTTCCTCGAATGGTATGTGCGTCGTCATCAGTGACCGATGATTGAATGAAAGGCTAACTTAATGTCCTGGGTAAAGGCTGTTATTATGGTATTACTCTGTTGTTAATGTTACAACATTATGGTTTGAGATTTAGCCAAAGTGACATACATAAGGAACATTAACTGGTGCAAAAGAAGTCGTTGTTTTTGTGAGTGTTCTATAATGTGTGTCCCTTTCTCCATAATCCATATCTGTTACACAGACACAAGTTACACAGCAGGTCTATAACTTAGAGAACAAATGAATTATGGATGTCAATGAGAGAATGATCATTGTGTGCTTCGGGCCTAGTTATGCTCGAGGGAGGAGAGTGCGTGTGGCCCGAACAATATCCTTTATGCTCCATGGCGCTATAGCTAATAGTTCAGTTTTGTCTTGTTCAGGGTGGGGGTGTCTTGTCTCCTCTCCCTCAGCTATCTTTGGTGCAACAGGATAAAGCTGTCCTCTGCTATAACATGTAATTTCCTGCCATTTGAACATAAACTAGTCTATGGTCCCAATAGCGTTTAACAGTTGGGTAACCTAGATGTTTTTACGCAATTTCTAGATATCAGGTGTGTGGATTGCTACCAGCTGTTGAACACCATGGCATGCTCCCCCTCTCGTGTTTTCCCTCGTTCGGTCTGTCACCTGTCTGTTCGCCTCACCGCTGAACCTGCCAGACTTGTTTGCGCCTGTCCGGCGTGGCTCCCGGTCGCAGCTGCTTCGGAGGGCCAGAGCTCCCGTGCACAGAAACCCCAAACAGGAGAGAGGGCGACGGCCCCAGCGCGAAGGATGATAAAGCAATTTGGACCGATTAAATTAGCGCCGCACAATGTGCTGGTTGATAGATAAGCACTCTCTGCGTGTCCGCCACATCCTCACCCAGCCATGTGAATGCAAATGCTATGACTACTGTGAGTTCAGCACCAGGAAAACCACCATTTGAATAATGCCCTATTAGAAAATTGAATGAAAGAATGGATGAAAGACTGGTTAGCTTGAGGATTGGACATGTACTGTACATTATGCCTGTTGCACTGATGCACTACTGCTAGGTTCTTCTGTCATCCCATTTGTAGGCCACCAGTGGTTGTCCCTCAGCTGCATAACACATCCTGAATATCTGGTCTAGAAAAGTAGGATCTAGTCTAGAAAAGTAGGATCTTGTATCTGGTCTAAAGAGTAGTATCTGGTCTAAAGAGTAGTATCTGGTCATCGAGTAGTATCTGGTCTAAAGAGTAGTATCTGGTCATCGAGTAGTATCTGGTCTAAAGAGTAGTATCTGAATGTCAGCTGGCTGAGTATACCTGTGCCAGTTTATCAGGAAGCCATTTTGACACCACTGACCGAGTGAGCATGTACGAGATGTCACTCTGGAGGAGATTCTAACCACAGGCCGACCGAGGTCCCTCCGTCAGCAGTCAGCGGCAGCGCTGACCAGCCCGCCCGCCACTTCTCTTTCCCCGTGCGGCATTTCGCAAGAGGGTGTGAGAAGAGAGGAGAGGAGAGGAGAGAGTGTGAGAGGAGAGGAGGGGAGAGGAGAGGGTGTGAGAGGAGAGGAGAGGAGGGGAGAGGAGAGGGTGTGAGAGGAGAGGAGGGGAGGGGAGAGGAGAGGGTGTGAGAGGAGAGGAGAGGAGAGGAGAGGAGAGGGTGGTTAGAGGAGAGGAGGGGAGAGGAGAGGAGGGGAGAGGAGAGGAGAGGAGGGGAGAGGAGAGGGTGTGAGAGGAGAGGAGGAGAGGGTGTGAGGGGAGAGGAGGGCCGCTCCCTTGTCGTCCAGCACACAGGGTTTCCACAGGCACGTGTGAGGAGCCAAGTGCTTCCTCTCAGAATAGGCGAGCTGTTGCTTTACCATTCAACACAAGATCGTCCTGCTCTCCTTTACCCCATGCTGGCTAAGGTAGTGTTGCCTCTGACACTGTCGGCCCACTTCGGTGACGATGTTACAACAGTTCTTCTCGGAAATGCTTTACGGTTGACTCTGTGTGCAATTTTTAAAAAACAAGGAAGTCAAAGGTCAGTGATTGCTGTGGCACCACTGAGAGGAATTCTCACGTGCGTGTGGTCTGGAGAGCCGCCAAACGGACACCAGGCTTTGCTCTCCTTTCAGTTTCTCTACGGAAGAACTTCAAACATTAACTTGAGCAGGAGATTTATGGGGTTTGCCTTGATTGTTTAAACAATCATTAAAGATAAGTAATGATTTAAATTGCTTTCAAAAGTGTGTCACAGCTAGATTACATGTCTGCTAGAATGAGCGATGAGCATGCCACTCATGTGTAGGGAAGTTAAATGCAGCTGAAGAGAAGCCGGACAGTTTTATCCCAGCGTAGTGTGAGCTGATGCTTGTGTCTAATATTCACAGTGGTTGACATGCCCCATTGCTTCAGACATACACCCCCCATGCCCCCCTCCCCCACACACACCACCACCTCAGCCTGGTGTCATCCCAGCTTAACCTCCCTCAACCCCCCCCCCCCCCCTCCCCTCCCCCGGTCGGTGAACCCCCATTCAGTAGGGCGCAGGTCACTGAGGCTGTTCGATTGACCCACATTATAGGATATTTACGCAGCAGTCACAGAACCCCCCCCCCCCTCCAGCCGCAGCCATACACCCCCCCCCCCACCCCAGCCCCACTCATACCCCCACCCCACCCCAGCCCCACTCATACCCCCACCCCATAGCCCCACTCATACCCCCACCCCACTCATACCCCCGCCCCATACCCCCCCCCCCCAGCCCCATAGCCCCACTCATACCCCCCCCCCCCCAGCCCCATAGCCCCACTCATACCCCCCCCCCCTATACCCCCCCCCCCCAGCCCCATAGCCCCACTCATACCCAGCCCCACTCATACCCCCCCCCCCCCCCCCGCCCCACAGCCCTCACTTCTCTTGCCTGCAACCCCCTTTGTGGTGCCCCCTGCCTCCTCCACGCATGCAGGCACTTGCAGCGTTTTACATCTCAACAACAAAGGCACCACACCCAACACAACACACACAACCAACACAACACACACTTCTCCTGTGGAATCTGGCACCTTCTAACAGCAGCCCAGCCCCCTACATTCAACTCAATCTGAATTCAGTTCATTTCACAAGTGTTTCATTAGCATGTGCATGTACTCAACTCACTGTTGTCCAAGTGACTTACATATGTCAACTATATTACAAGGGATTCCATTGCCCCCAGAGCAGCGTTCCCGGGGTTAAGTGCCTTGCTCAAGGGCACAACGGTGGACTATTGCATGCTAGCCCAGCTCCTTAGCCACCAGCATGTAGTCTCTTGTAAAGTAGTCACTATATTGCAGGATAAGAACATTAATTACAGGGTAAGAACTCAGAACATATAAGTTGCCAAACATCACTGTAAACACCCCCCCCCCCCTTCTCTCTCTCTCTCTCCCCCCCCCCTCTCCCTCTCTCTCTCTTTCTCTCTCTCTGAAGGGAGTGCTTTGCCTATGTGTGGGCGGGAGATGACTAGTCTGTCCAGTTTTAGCTAGGACTGTGTAGGCAGATTGAACTCTGGCATGGGGATGTTTTTACCAGGTGTTGATTGAAGGTTTGTAGAGGGAAGTAATCCTGGAGTTGGGACTCCTGCTTGAGAACCTCGCATTACCTGTGTTACCTGTGTGTGTGTGTGTGTGTGTGTGTGTATGTATGTATGTGTGTGTGTGTGGCACTCACTTGTAGTTCTACTCTCCATATTATTCGATTCCATATTAGCTCTGTGACTATAGATTGTGTCTCCTAAGCAGCCGTTAGGTTCTCCAGTTCCGTGTCACTAGTCCCTTAAGCAGCCGTTAGGTTCTCCAGTTCCGTGTCACTAGTCAGATCTTTTACTGTAAGGCACTCAGAGTTGGGAGTTGAACATTCCTTATCATGCGTCATTCTGCCGTGTGTGAGGCCATTTGCCAACCATGCTGGACTGTGTGGGTTGTTTAGGACTCATGCATGAGTGACAAGGCATGGATGTCATCCTCCCAGATATGTGTGTGTGTGTGTGTGTGTGTGTGTGTGTGTGTGTGTCGCTGACTGTATGAAAGCGAGATAGAGAGAGCAGAACGCGAGAGCTGTTTGACTAGTTTCACTCTGGCACTCATGCCACTCTCCCACCTGCTGCGGCAGCTCAGATGCCATGGACAGGTGTAGTAGGTGTCGCCGAGGTCAGATGTCGTGGAGGTCAGTAATGAAGGGACACATACATGCACACACACGCACATACACACACACACACACATACATGCACACACATGTGCATACGCGCACACACACACATACACACACACAAACACATGCACGCACACACATACACACACACACGCATGCACACACCATGCGCGCACACACACAAACACACACACACACACGCGTACACATACACACACACACACACACACACACACACTCCAGTGTTGGAAAGTTCATGTAGGAGTGTTTGTGTCACTTGCATTGAGTGAGTGATTGTGTGTGTGTATGTCAGTGGATAGAGGAGCTTTGCCTGGGTCATATGTGTGTCGGTCTGTGAATAGCAGGGTGCTAGAGTGTGTGTGTGTGTGTGTGTAAATCCAATTAAATACTTCTGAGGTGAAGTGAGGTTCCCTGTCTGGTGCTGTGTGTGTGTGTGTGTGATCTGTACTGTGAGAGGCCCATACCCAGCGGGCACTAATTGCCCCAGTTCTGCCTTGCCTGATTTAAGACCTACAGCTGGATTACTAGTCCCATGCAGTCTACACTTTTCAGTGTGTGCGTGTGTGTGTGTGTGTGTGCTGGTTTTGTTTCTTGTCTGGAGTAGGCACATGCAATAAGCCATAAATATGTTCCCACTCTTACTCTACCAGGGATTTAATGTGTGTGTGTGTGTGTGTGTGTGTGTGTGTGAAACCCCTGTGAGAGGCCTGAAGTATTGAGGCTGATTACGGCCCTGGCTGTTGTTGGGCTTATTAGAGAGGGGTGGTGTGTGTGTGTGTGTGTGTGGTGTGTGTGTGTGTGTGCCCTTTTGTGTGTGTAATAGACTATTCACTCTGGCACTCTAAAGAGGGGGGTGGGAGTGGAGTGAGTGTCATGGTCAGGTGACTACAGGAGATGGAGTCGGCTCTGGTGCAACAAGTGGTAAGACAAGGGGGCGGGGCTGTAGAATGCTGGAGCGGGCCAACGGGGAGGGTGGGGGGACTTCCTGTTTCTTTGTGTGCCAGTAGGTCTAGCAAAAGGCTTTCAAAAGCTAAGACACTGAGTAGGAGTGTGTGTGTGTGTGTGTGTGTGTGTGTGTGTGTGGTGCAGGGGAAGCTGTAATGGCAAGTACTTGAGATTATTGGCTTATTCAAGAGCTGAAGCTTCACACTAGGCCCATGTATTATGTGTTCAGGTGGAGGCTTCACACTAGGCCCATGTATTATGTTTTCACACTAGGCCCATGTATTATGTGTTCAGGTGCAGGCTTCACACTAGGCCCATGTATTATGTGTTCAGGTGGAGGCTTGACAGACGCACAAAGGCATCTTGTAGTCATTCCTCCTTACACATAAAAATGGAACCAGCTGACAGAAGTAGAATGCCCCAAATCACAGTTCTTATTTTGACTTTTGCAGGCCAAGCGGAAGCTGGACCTCGAAGATCCTTTGTACCTTCCAGGCTTCCGTACCCCGAAGGGGAAAGGAAACGTGGCCGCTGCACGTCTCCCGAGTCCTAAAAGTGAGTATCACCACGGCAACCACAACCACACAGAAGCATGCTGACATCACAAAGGAAAACATGATTCCTGTTGTTGTTCTCTTTTTTTACTGCTTCCTGTTTCAACACTGAGACTAAAATTAAAAGTATTTCTGTGTGTGTGTGTGTGTGTGTGTGTGTGTGTGTCACCAGCTCCCAAGTCCCCTGGAGAACGGACCCGGTACGACACGTCCCTGGGCTTGCTCACCAAGAAGTTTGTGGGTCTCCTCAGCGAGTCGGCCGATGGCGTCCTGGACCTCAACTGGGCCACTGAGGTTCTGGAAGTCCAGAAGCGTCGGATCTACGACATCACAAACGTTCTCGAGGGGGTCCAGCTCATCCGCAAAAAGTCCAAGAACAACATCCAGTGGCTGTAAGTGTTAGTCCGTGTTGCTTTTGAAGAAAGCGTCAGCTAAATATCAGTCAACTTTAATTCAGAGTTTAGTTTACTAGGTAGTTTACTACAGTCATGACAATATTGGTACACAACTGAACCATTTGAACTTTTGAAATGGCACTTGCAGACATTTGTATAGACCATGCATCACAATGCTCAGCCAGCCAGCCATGGTTTCTATCTAACTGTATGTGTGTTTGTGTATGTGTGTGTGTGTTTGTGTGTGTGTGTTTTCTCTCCCAGGGTTGGGGGTGTGTTTGAGGGCTCTGCTGGCGGAGAGAAGACGCGCTCCTTGCGGAGGGAACTGAGCACGCTCGAGCGGGAGGAGAAGATTCTGGACGAGCTGATCCAGTCCAGCACCAACCAGCTCCGTGAGCTGACCGAGGACAAGGACAACCAGAGATATCCTTTCAGAGCGCTAACCTGCTAGTGCTAACAGCCAACATGCTAACACATTGGCCCTGCACACACTAATAACAGAGATATCCCTCATCGTGCTAACCAGTTAACTGCCAACACACTGACCCTCCACAAACTAGCACCAGAGATATCCCTCATTGTGCTAACAAGCTAACTGCTAACAGCCAACACACTGACCCTCCAAAAACTAGCACCAGATATATCCCTTATTGTGCTAACCAGCTAAATGCTAACAGCCAACACATTGGTCCTGCACACACTAGCACCAGAGATATCCCTCATTGTGCTAACCAGCTAACTGCTAACAGCCAACACACTGACCCTCCACAAACTAGCACCAGAGATATCCCTCATCGTGCTTACCAGCTAACAGTCAGTATATTGGTCCTGTACACACTAGCACCAGAGATATTCCTCATCGTGCTAACCAGCTTACTGCTAACAGCCAACACATTGGTCCTGCACAAAATAGCACCAGAGATATCCTTCATTGTGCTAACCAGCTTACTGCTAACAGCCAACACATTGGTCCTGCACACACTAGCACCATCTCAGCTGCCACTGGAAAAAGCTAGCCAACTTGCTAATTAGCATTTCTTGTTCTCCACCAATAATGATTTTAAGGTCAACAGAACGGCATAGTGAATTGGACAGGCAGCTAGAGGTCATGGCATGTCCTCACTCATGACTGGGCCATTGGCATGAACTGAGGTGTTATAAGATGAGATGTTTTAAAGATCCGGCTAGAAATAGCCCTTCAGTAAACATGGGGCCATGGTGTAGCAGGGGGAAGCATCGCCGGTTCCCCTCAAAAAATAGCACCAGCAGACGTAATGTTGCTCTGAGTTGCCGTCTGCTGAGGCGTGGATGGGTGTGTGCGAGAGAGGGAGGGAGGGAGGGATCAGGGGAAAGGAAGGAAGATAGAAGATAAGGGTGCCATCCATACGCTTCCTTTCTAGAGTCACTCTCCTCGGGCAACACGGTTAGACTCTGTCTGTTAAGGGTGGGGTGATCAAATAAAGTTTATTTGATCACCCCAAAGTTTAGATTTTATTAGCAATGGGCACTGTCTCTCACACACACACACACACACACACACACACACACACACACACACACACACACACGGATAATGTAGATAATTACAGCCAAATTGTTGCTGCTCTGCACTGTTCATTGTTCTAGCCCTCTGAGTTGACACATGAGTAAATGTTGTTTGAAGGGACTCAGTGTATCTGTAGGAGGGTGGTGCCACCACCTGGCATGACACTAGCCTTGTACACCGAGGCAGATATTCATTTAAACATCCCATCTTTTCCTTTATGTAAGAACTGTCTAAAAATGAAGGAAACAGCTATGAGCGTGAGCTCAATTTAGTGTTACAACCTGGTACTAACACTATTGCTATCAAACTCTTAAGGTATGTAATGCACATGCACGTTAAAGTTGCACCTTAACTCCGTCACACGTTAGGCTACTTGACCTATCAGGACATCCGATCCATCGGCAGTTGGCGGGACCAGACGGTCATTGCGGTGAAAGCGCCGACAGAAACCAAACTGGACCTGCCAGAACCCTCAGAGGTGCGTACCGCAGGAAATGCATCCCTGGAACAGGAAGTAGATGTGTGTGTGTAGACACATGTAGCTCATTTCCCTGTCTGCTCTGGATAAGGATGCCTAAAGGGATGCCACTCTGTGTATTCAGATTCTGCTTCTGACTTTGGGGATCATTTTTTGGACAGTAATGTTACCATTGCACTCCCAGACTGACACAATCAGACAGTACTATTTGGTTTCCAAGTCTGGCTTAATCGGAAAGTGTTTGCACAATAGGCATTGTCGCAGACCGGAGGAATCTTAAAATTCCCCCTTCTTAAGAATTCCCTAAATTAGGAACCTCCGATATTTGATTTAACTAATCTGTGTTAAATGGCTGTTTCACATCTGTAATCTGAATCTGTAGATGGGCTGCGTTCACATCTGTATCTCCTTACTCATGTGCATGATGTCGGTGTGCCCAAGTCTTGTAATACACTACTAGCCTAGTGTCCTGTGAAGGCAGATTCCTTACTCATGTACATGATGTCGGTGTGACAGAGTCTTGTAATACACTACTAGCCTAGTGTGCTGTGAAGGCAGACTATGCTCTGGGCTGGTGCGGCGCGGTTGTTTACGTTGTTGGAACACGTTCAAAGTAAACGCTGACCCCCCTTTCCTCCTCCCTCTGTGGTGAACCAGGGCTCTCTGCAGATCTACCTGAAGAGTAAGAACGGGCCCATCGAGGTGTACCTGTGCCCAGAGGAGCTCCTGGAGGACGCCAGCCCAGTGAAGAGCGCCACCCCCAGGAAGGACCTGCCACTGCAGGGCATCGTGCCCGCCATGGGCACCACCACGCCACTGCCCTCTCAGATGCCCGTCAAACAGGAGCCAATCACAGGTACACATCTAATGTGTTGTTATCAGCAACATTTTTTAAACATTAATAAACAGTAATAATGCATGTCCAAATGAGCAGGTACACATCTAATGTGTTGTTATCAACAACATTTTTTAAACATTAATAAACAGTAATAATGCATGTCCAAATGAGCAGGTACACATCTAATGTGTTGTTATCAACAACATTTATGAACATTAATAAACAGTAATAATGCATGTCCAAATGAGCAGTGACAGGGTCAGGAACAATATCTGATATATTGTTGTCAACAACATGATATGTTTATGTTTGTGTTTGTGTTTAAAGACTAACAATAATACAGCATTTCCAAAAGAGTAGTGACAGGGTCAGGACTTAAAATATCTCAGGCAGGGGCATTTATCCCTATCCGTGAATTAGTGAAACACACAGTGAACACACAGTGAACACACAGTGAGGTGAAGCACACACTAATCCCGGCGCAGTGAGCTGCCTGCTACAACAGCAGCGCTCGGGGAGCAGTGAGGGGTTAGGTGCCTTGCTCGAGGGCACTTCAGCCGTTCCCACTGGTCGGGGCTCTAACCGGCAACCCTCCAAGTGCTAACCAGTGGGCAGTCCATGTAGGCTATACTGTATTTTAGTAGGTGTTTCTATATATGTAGGCTATACTGTATTTTAGTAGGTTTTTTATATATATTAAGGCTATACTGTATTTTAGTAGGTGTTTCTATATATGTAGGCTATACTGTATTTTAGTAGGTGTTTTGTGTATGTGTCTACAGTCTACTTGGCCAACCATATGTGTACAAGTCTAATCAAATGTATGAATTAGAAGCAGTCGTTAAATACTCTAGTCATTAAATACTATAATCACACCCTACATGTGTTAACATGTCAGCAGAATGACATCATTGTTGGTTGTCTAGACACACTTATGTTTGGACAAAGACAACGCACCACCCTTGTAAACCTCCAGGAAGACGTACTTAAATGTAAAACTCCATTCCCAAAGCCATTTTAGACACTGTGTAGGAGTTTAGACCTTAAATATGACAGATGGCGTCCGGTGTATGACACACATGCACAATTATACTCTCATTGTGTCATGAGCACGTCCCATATGCCATCATGTCACATCGGTGACCTCTTCCTACAGAAATATAGTCTGTGTGGGTTTGGTTTGGGTGTGTTCTCTCTTTATTCAGCCCTGCTGCCTCATGTGCTTGGCACTGCTGTTCTGTGGTACTCTACTAAATGAATATATTAAGGTTTTGCTCCTACGTCATAATGTCACTTCACCGTTTGTTTACAACTAGAGTGGTAGGCAAGGCAGAGTAGGCTAGCCTTCAACAGTTGGGTTGCACAGGCTACACATAGTTACAATAGCTACAAATAGCTTCAAAATTGACATTTTAATATCAAACATTGACCGAGTTATGCCGACCACTTGTGTAGGCCCTTACAGTTGGTTTTACAATAAGAAGCAAAAAGGCGACGATAGATTGTTTGCCATTAGATCCTCATGGTTGTGGAGGATGGGGATGGTTAGCAGCTGTGAAGTATTTTATTCTCAAGATGGCCCATAGTGTAGCCTAACATCTATGGAAACGTATACTAAATACATACACATCATACAACTCTCTACAGTCATCCAAAAATGAATTGCCAGAGATGGGCTAATAAGGAAAAAAGTGCAACATTTAAACATGGCAAGAATATATTCTCTTCTGTCCTTCTGTTTCAAGTTATCATGGGTGTCATTTGATTATATGATCACAACAAATGCTAATAAGTTAAAACATAGGCTAAACATCTTGTTCAGGTCAGTAGGCTAACTCCCCTATATGGCAAAATAAACTGATTTGATCCTATGAATTGTGTCGCGATCACACACAACTGAACCTAACACAGCAACCTCAAACACCACTGTTGAACCTAATGCTTCAGTCATGTAAGAAATAAGCAGTTTGTGAATTATCCTTACCCGTTTAATCAAATCCATATGACCAAAATAATAGCATATTTAAAGGCGGTTGTGGGCTAGCTGATGCTGCAATGGCTAATCGTTTCATACAATGAATGAGCTTTAACAATCTCACATTCAGAGTTTTTCTGGTTGGGTCTTCGATTGAGCCATCAGTGTTTTTTTGTTATAATATGTTACAAGGTTCATGACCTTAACACCATTAGTGTTACATGATGCTGACTGACGCTGGCTATAACTATAGCTCCTACTACGTTTAAACGTCTACTGAGTCTACTGCCTACCAACACCTGTCCCTGTTAAGTTAAATTATTAATAAACCATAACTTGTTTAATTCTGTGTCAACTTTCAGAGGGAAGACATGTATGACTCCTTTCTGGCCAAATTTCAAAGTTTCTAAGAAAGTCTATCGTCTTCGTGTTAAGTTTTGAACAGAGAACAAAGTGAACTTTAGGCTTTTTTTTATCTTTGCCGGGTTTCCCGTACAGATCGACACCCCAAATCAGGGCAATTTTAGCGAAATAACGTTCCTGTGACAGACTACTAAATATTGAACAATGGGATAACGTTTCATCATTACCTTTATTGATGCCTGATATGTTGACATTGCTGAAATACAGAGATGTAGCCTACTGAGAGGCAGCTGCAGACAATGACGTTCAATAGGTACAACGCGTCCCTTGCCTACCAAATGGCGGTAAACAGAGCGTTCTAGAACCTAATATGTCACATGACAAACCTTAATGCACCAGTGGCAGTAATATGTCACATGACAAACCTTAATACACCAGTGGCAGTAATATGTCACATGACAAACCTTAATACACCAGTGGCAGAAATATGTCACATGACAAACCTTAATGCACCAGTGGCAGTAATATGTCACATGACAAACCTTAATGCACCAGTGGCAGTAATATGTCGCATGACAAACCGTAATGCACCAGTGGCAGTATTATGTCACATGACAAACCTTAATGCACCAGTGTCAGTACTGATGGCCTGCCATCCTCTTCATCCTCATGCAGACATGCACGCTGGACCACACTCTGTACCATATACTGCTATGATGTGTTCTGTTCTCTAAACCCCTTTCTCATCTCCCTCCTCTCTCTCTCTCTCTCTCTCTCTCTCACACTCCCTCTCTCTCTCCACTCTCTTTCTCATCTCTCTCTCTCACTCCCTGTCTCTCTCCCTCTCCTCTCTCTCACACTCCTCTCTCTCTCTCTCTCTCTCTCTCTCTCTCTCTCTCTCTCTCTCTCTCTCTCTCTCTCGATCCCAGACCTCCCCAAGCCCCAGACCCCCGGTGCAGCCCCCAGCAGCAGCAGCAGCAGCGTTGGCTCGTCCCTGCTGGACGTGGAGGGGATCCTGGGCCTGCCGCCGTGCCTGCTGCAGATGACCGAGGACCAGCTCCCCTGCGCCACCTTCGTCCCCGACCCCTCGGTCCCGTTCGTCAGCCTCTCGCCCCCGCTCGACCACGACGACTACCTGTGGGGGCTGGACGAGGGCGACGGCGTCACGGACTTCTTTGACACGTACGACTTGGGAGACCTGCTCAGGAGCTGAAGGCGGTGTGGAGGGAGTGGGCAGAGAGAGAGGGTGTGAGAAGAGCGCCCTCCACTGGTCAGCAAGGGGAGGAGCACTGCTATACAATGAAGCCATGATTTCTTGCTTTTAGCCATAAGTAACTAGAGATAGTGGATGTTAATTTTATTGGATATTGATTAATGGATTGGATTTTGTGTTTAGAGTTATGTTTTGCAATTATTTTTTTTAGTTTGTAAAGATTTTAAGAAATTGTAAATTGATTTTTTAGAGTCTAATTTGTACATTTGTATTTTACTTCGGTCACATTTCAGCCTCTGCAGGCTGACCTATGGAGAGTGTGCTGAAGTGAGTAGAGCTGGTGGGCATTTGTGTGAAGGAGGGAGGGAGGGGTTCACAGTCTCAGGAAATGTCTCGAGTCTCTCCAAAGCTAGGCATCTGTACAACTCTCTACCAGCAGGTGGCAGCAGAGGCTTTTTTTATTTAAAAGTTAGTCAAGCTTTACACTCTGTGAGATCACCAAACAAAGTGCTTGTTTTTGCGACGTGCACAGCTAATGTGATGTCACGTTTCAGCCAGGGAAGGTCTCCGGTGATCTGAAATGGAACCCCCATGTTCTGTTCTGGGGAACCTGGCACCAGGTGTTCTAAGAGGAGGTTCTAACGGGAGGAACCCGGATCCTCTGTGGGTCCAGACCAGGCTGCAGTGACTGTATGCTGGTGGCCTTGCCAGGCTGAGCCCAGAGCTACTGGCTCTTGTATAATAATGTGTAGTCCGACCAGCGCAGGCATCCGGCAGCGTTCAGCTTTATGAAACTGGCAGCTAGATTTCCATGTTAAGCTTGTTGGCATGTTTTGTTTGCTACCAGCAGACATTGTAGGAGTCTCTAGTATTGAGTTACCTTTTTCTGGCATTGGCATAGAAGCCACCATAAACTTGAGGATTTTTTTTTTTTTTTTTTTCCATTTGTTTGGAAATGTTTTAAAGCTCGGAGGCCTTTATCCCATTGAGAATTGAACACTGCTCATGAGGTTGCTAAGAACCTCTCCTGACAGGACATTTAAGTTTTTAACTGTTTTTGTGATTTCTTGATCTTCCTCAAATTGGAAAAGTCACTCACAAGACTTATTGTTGTCCGTATGTGATCAATGATGGATTGTAAAACACTGTGTCCAGTAAATGTGAATGGCCAGTATGGAGTGTGTATATGGGTCAGTGGATCCAGATCAGTACTTTTAGCCCAAGTCCTCACTAAGACCACCAAAACCTCAAGCGTTCAGTTCAGGGTTTACGTCTTCCACTGGATCAGAATAGTGATCCAGGAAATTGTCCTGTCCTATCAAACTTGAAAAGTGTGAGTGTGTGTGTGCGCGTGTGTGTGTGTGTGCATGCGTGAGTGTAACTGTGTGTGTGTGTACCTGTGTGCACGCGTGCGTATGCGTGCGTGTGTTTGTGCCTGCATGTGTGTGTGTGTGTATTTGGGCTTGTGTATGTGTGTATGCGTGTTTGTGTGTGTATGGGCGTGTGTGTGCGTATGTGTACAAATGTGTGTGGAGGGGTGCATGTACGTGTACATGTATTTCTCTGTGTGTGTGTGTGTGTTTGCATGTATACGCGTGCATGTCAGAATTGGGGGTGTTTGGTAAATGGGTTTTCAGTTTTGGGGTGATTTTGTTTGAATTTCATGTGTGAAATTTAGTTTTGTATAAAGTATTATTTTTGTAATTGTACAGAATTTTTTGTATTTATGAGTTGAATTTGAAGTGTGTTATGTATGTTATGCAATGACCAGTTTTTTATAGAATCCTCTGTATCTGAAACATGCGGCACTTAAGGTTTTAAGGTTTGGTCTTCAAGAAACTGAATAAAATATTACATGTTGCGTGTAAAAGCAGTCTTATCTTTAATTATGTAATGGGAATCAGGAAGGAGTTTCTTGCCTACATACAAATTTTGTAACGGTTGGGTGCCCAGCAGGGGCCTGGCATTTTCGTCCACAGCCACTGGCTGCCTCTATCTGCTGCTTCTGACAGGGCTTTGATGGCTATTCGCACACTCTTGCCTCTGATCAGTCCAAGTCAGACCTTTGCTCACAACCCACAACACTCAGTCTGGGGTAGGTTCATAATACGGGTGTTTATGTAACACTGATGAATGAATCTCCATTGCCATTCAAGCAGTTCATGCCGTGATAACTGTTAGCTAGCGCACTTAGCGTAGCGTTCATATAGGTTTTAGTCTTTTTAGAGATTTTTTCTTCAGGATTTTTTTTTTCTACAGTAATTTTGTGTCAACGTTTCCCGGGACACTGAGAGACCAGGCTGCATGAGAGTTGGTGGGCAGGCAGCCTCACAAGGATGACGGATCCATCCCACCGGTCCCCCCAAAAGGAGGGTAATGCGGACAGTGTTCTGTGAATATCTCGAGAACCGTAAGACCTGGGATGACCTAGGAAGTTTTTTGGATGTTGGTCTCAAGGGGCCATCTCAACGAATTCCATAACTCATCTTTGGTAAAGGGCAATTCCACGCAACTCGTCACGTCCAACGGCAACACAATGCCATGTTTGTGTTGCTAGCCTAGGCTATGGAATAGTTCATTTAGGCCTACTGTTGGGTTTAATGTCATTTCAGAAATAAGCTACACAAACTTAACATTCAGAAGTCCCTGCACAAATTAACTTAAAAAAGCACGCTAACCACCAATCTGCCAACCAATGGTCACAAACACAAGACAAATGGCCCATCTAACAGCAGCATACAGTATGCAGCATGTCATTGGGGTTATCAAGTGGGCACCCTCATTCACCGATGATTCGTTAAGTTAGGCCCACAACACCATATGAAGGCTTGACAGTGAAACCAGCGTCCTGAAGACACTCCCCTCTATGCTGCCACCATATTACCACAATGAAATATCCAATACCCAACATACTCTTTACCAGCCTAGGCATGGTCTAGGTTGGTCCGTCCCGTTGATGTGGACTGAACCATAACCCTAAAAACCCTAACCTACCACCATCAACCTAGGCACAGTCCGTCACAAACACAAAACAAATGAGCCAGTTAGTGTACCTTAGCTTGTGCCCATGTTGCCACCATATTACCACAATAAAATATCCAAATACTCTTAACCAGCCTAGGCATGGTCTGGGTTGGTTAGGTTGGCCCGTCCCGTTGATGTGGACTGAACCATAACCCTAAAAACCCTAACCAACCACCATCGACCTACGCACGGTCCGTCACAAACATAAAACAAATGAGCCTTTGCGCCCCAAGAAGTGTAACTTCTCCTTACCCACAACCATTCACTTGCTCGTTCTGCTGCCAAGGACATGTTAATAACCACCTGCCTTAGACTTTGTCCACAAATGCCCAATTCATTTCAGACAGCAAGCCAATAGCAGATCTGGCCACAAACCCTTGTGCGCCAATTTTTAATAGGCCTTAGTCGTGCAACCTCGCTTGGCTGGCTCCTCTGCTATTTCAGTGTATTTTGCTCTCTTCAGCTCATTGGCCTCTTCCACTCTGTCTTCCCAAGGAACAGTAAGTTCATTACATTACATTACATTTGGCTGACGCTTTTTTAACCATAGCGACTAACAACATGGTAAACAGTAAGTTTTAGAACAATTCTCACAATTTTAGGACAGTTTAAAAAAAACACATTAGAGTACAGTAAGAATAAGTGCGTCGGTGAGTGCTGTATTTTAACAGTTACTTGTCAGTTTAACGGCTGGTGAGTGCTAGGATCAGTAAGACTTCTTGTAAGTGTTGCTATGAGAGTAGATGTTCTCTAAAGAGCTGGGTCTTCAGGAGTTTTTTGAAAATGGAAAAGGATGTCCCTGCCCTTGTAGGAACTGGCAGTGTGTTCCACCAACGAGGAACAACAGATGAGAAAAGTTTGGATTGGCTTGAGCGTAGCGGTGGTAGAGCTAGACGTCGTTCGTCAGAGGAGCGCAGCGGTCTGGAGGTAGTGTAAGTCTGTATGAGGGCATTCAAGTAGGTGGGAGCAGAACCGGAGACTACTTTGTAGGCAAGCGTTAGAGACTTGAATTTGATGCGGGCCGCCATAGGTAGCCAGTGTAGCTGGATGAGCAGCGGGGTAACATGTGCCCTTTTCGGTTGGTTGTAGACCAGGCGCGCCGCCGCGTTCTGGATCATCTGAAGTGGTTTCACTGCACAGGCTGGGAGACCTGTCAGGAGGGCATTGCAGTAGTTGAGTCGTGAGATGACTATTGCCTGAACCAGAAGTTGGGTAGCATCTTGAGTCAAGTAAGTCCTGATTTTCCGTATGTTGTAGAGTGCGAAACGGCATGACCGGGCGACTGAGGCAACATGATCTGAGAAGTTTAGTTGGTTGTCGAGAACAACTCCTAGATTTCTTGCAGTCCTGGTCGGTGAAACAGACAGGGAGTCAAATTTGATGTTGATGTCGTGGTGTATGGTAGGTTTAGCTGGGATGACCAGCAGTTCAGTCTTTGAGAGGTTCAGCTGGAGGTGGTGTGCCTTCATCCATGTAGCTATGTCTGAAAGGCAATCTGAGATCCGTGCTGAAACCAGGGGGTCGTCAGGTGGAAAGGACAGATAGAGCTGTGTGTCGGCTGCATAGCAGTGGTATGAGAAGCCGTGCGAACGGATAATCTGTCCCAAGGAGGTGGTGTAGATAGCAAAGAGGAGGGGGCCCAGCACTGAGCCCTGGGGGACCCCTGTGGTGAGATGGTGAGGTGCAGATAGCTGACCAAGCCATGATACGTTAAACGAGCGTCCTGTGAGGTAGCCTTCAAACCAGGAGAGAGCAGCTCCGGAGATTCCCATGTCAGCGAGTATAGAGAGAAGGATACGGTGATTAACCGTGTCAAAGGCAGCCGATAAGTCAAGCAGAATGAGTACTGATGATCGAGCGGTCGCCCTGGCTTCTTTTAAGGCTTCTGTTACAGACAGCAGAGCCGTTTCGGTAGAGTGGCCGCTTTTGAACCCAGACTGATTTGGATCCAGAAGGTTGTTCTGTGAAAGGAAGTCAGAGACCTGTTTGGAGACTGCTCGTTCCATGCCTTTGGATAGGAAAGGCAGTAGTGAGACAGGGCGGTAGTTCTCGACTTGAGCAGGGTTGAGAGAAGCTTTCTTAAGTAACGGTGTTACCCGGGCCATTTTGAACGCTGTTGGAAATGTGCCGGAGGTTAGCGAGGCATTGATCACATGTGTGATAGCTGGAGTGATGGTCGGGCTGATGGACTGAAGTAGGCTTGTAGGTATAGGGTCCAGCGAGCATGTGGTAGGACGGCTGCATATCAGGAGTCTGGACACTTCACTCTCGGAGAGAGGCGTGAATGCTGAAAAAGATGTTCCAGCAGTCCCTAGAGGTTGTAGGAGTGCGGTATCGGAGTCAGATGCGTTGAGTGGGCATGTAGAGAATTGACTGCTGATTGCCGCCACTTTGTTTGTAAAAAATGAGGCGAGGGTATCTGCAGTAAGGCTGGATGGAGGAGGAGGCAGCTGAGGGTTGAGTAGCGATTTGAAGGTTGAGAAAAGTTTTCGAGTGTCTGTAGCGCTGTTGATTTTGTCATTGTAGAAAGCAGTCTTAGCAGCAGTGATGCTGGCTGAGAAGGAGGTCAGGAGTGTCTGGTAGTTTTTGAGGTCGTCAGCTAGTTTGGATTTGTGCCATTTCCTCTCCGCGGCTCTGAGTTTGGTGCGCTGCGATCGGAGGGTATCATTTAGCCATGGATGAGAATGTTTGGATCGAGCTGGCCTTGTGGTAAGAGGGCACAGCTCGTCTAGACACGAGGTCAGTGTGGAGCAGAGCGAGTCAGTGGCTTCATTAACCTCCAGAGAGGAGAAGGTGTTGAGTGGAGGTAGACCGGAGGCAACCACAGAGGAGAAGTGCGTTGGAGACAGGTTCCGGATGTTGTGGCGGAACGTGACCATCGGCTGAGGAGCCGGAGGCTGTTCTGTCAGGCTGACAGAACTGGATGAAGAAGTGGTCAGAAAGATGGAGAGGCGTCACCATGAGGGTGTCTGTGCTGCAGTTCCGAGTGAAAATCAAGTCAAGCTCTTTGGCAGCTTTGTGAGTCGGTGGGCTTTGAACCAGTTCGAGGTCAAAGGAGTGGACCAGGGCCAAAAAGTCCGCTGAGCCTGGGGCATCTAAGTGGATGTTCATATCACCGAGAACAAGAAGCGGACAGTCATGCTCAGGGATGGAGGATAGCAGAGTGTCAAGTTCGTCAATAAAGTCGCCTAGTTGGCCTGGAGGGCGGTAGATGACCAGCACGTAGAGTTTTGCTGGGGCGATCACTGTGATGGCATGGAATTCGAATGAGACATATTTGTTTGAAGGCAGTAGCGGGGTGAATTTCCATTTGTTGGAGATCAGCAGGCCCGTCCCGCCTCCTCGTCCAGATAGGCGAGGGGTGTGGGATAGTGTAAGGTTCGTGGAGAGTGCAGCCGGGGTGGCAGTGTTCTCTGGTTTGATCCAAGTCTCAGTGAGAGCAAGGAGTTCCAATGAAAGGTGGTTGGCATAGCCAGCTATGAAGTCCGTTTTGTTGACTGCGGATTGACAGTTCCACAAGCCCATGGAGAAGGAGGTTTCTGTCGGTGAGGACCGTTTAAGTTCCTGGAGGTTAAGGCGATTTCTGCCCCTTTTGGTTCAATGAATTAAATAGAAAACAGATAGAAATTAGTACTAGTAGGCTACCAACCAGACTACATTAGTTCAATACGGAGCCCTGGAGAAGGCATCCTTGCAAGAATTATTTTTGTATATCATGAGAATGTGCGCTAATTTGACTAAATTTTGCACTTGTTTTACACAATTATGATCTCATTTTTAGTAAATAGTGCACTCATTTTAGTGCATTCATTTGACACAATTTAGTAAACTGGCCCACATTTTTGTAAAATGATGACCCCCCCCCCTTCCTTATTTTCATATCTGAAAGTTGGCAACCCTGTCAGGTAGCCTATGTTTGTAGCCTCCTATGTTTGTAGCATCCCCTTCTACATTCTGGTCTTAATTTTTTAATTTCCTCATTAGCAGTATACACCCAATGATTGAATGGGTTGAATATGAGGTTGCGCAGCAAGAAGCATGTTGTGTTCAGGTGGGTGGTTGGGGTTCTTGTGTGTGTGTGTGTGTGTGTGTGGGGTGTGTGTGACTTCAGTCTTCCTGCTGTTAGTGTGGTTACTTGAACTTGAGTATTCAGGTATGTTTGAATTCCCTTCCTTGTAGCATCCCCTTCTACATTCCACAGCCCTCGTCTTAATTCTATTTCCTCATTAGCAGTATACTTGAGCAAAGGGGGCATACATACAAGCAACACACGGTACATGGACAAGGCTACATAGACAGCTATTGACAACTGTTAAAATACATTAAAAACAAAACACACATTAGAAAAATAAACACACAGGTACAAAGAAGTTAAAACTAGAGGTGAGTAATGGGAAGGGAAGTGCTAGGAAAGTGCTATACAGCATGAAAGATGTTGAGAGGATAAGTATAGTGCGTAATAATGTCAATTAACAACATGTTGAGAGGATAAGTATAGTGCGTAATAATGTCAATTAACAACATGTTGATAGCATAAGTGTAGTGCGTAATAATGTCAATTAACAACATGTTGATAGCATAAGTGTAGTGCGTAATAATGTCAATTAACAACATGTTGATAGCATAAGTATAGTGCGTAATAATGTCAATTAACAACATGTTGATAGCATAAGTGTAGTGCGTAATAATGTCAATTAACAACATGTTGATAGCATAAGTGTAGTGCTTAATAATGTCAATTAACAACATGTTGATAGCATAAGTATAGTGCGTAATAATGTCAATTAACAACATGTTGATAGCATAAGTATAGTGCTTAATAATGTCAATTAACAACATGTTGATAGCATAAGTAGTGCGTAATAATGTCAATAACAAATGCCCTGTCAATGCCCAAACCATGCACATACATGAGTAACCTTATTTTACCAAAATTGACTAAATGTATGATCAATTTATAATTCCTTGGTTAACAGACAGGAAATTACAGTGAGGTCCATTTTGGTAACATAAAGTAACTCATTTATGTTAATTGTTCATGTAATTATAGACTAATTTCATTGACATGGTATAAAATCTAATAAATTTTTCAGCTACATGAAACTCTGACATGCATAAGCCTTGTCTTCATATTTTCTCCATTACATTACTACATTTCATTGTCATAGATGGGGACATTATTAGTCAATATACTTTCATGCTGTTGTACTCTTAGCACCAAACAATATGGGGAAGTGTGAGCATAGTGGTCAAGTAGCTGAGCAAGTCGGGGCATTTGTTTGGTTGTTGTTGCTAAGATTCATACTCAAGGCCTTACTTAGTTGAGAGTAGCCTATCAAAAAACAATTAATAATCCTTTCAGCAAAGTTGTGACACTAATTGAGTTTTTTTAAAAGGCAGGCATACACTGCATTTTGACATTTTTTTTTACCTCGTTTAAAATCTGACACTATAAAATTTGCATTGAACAAGATGCCAGTGCAGCTTTCCTGTTTGTCTCTGCATCTGGGCCCACCCCTGACATTTTGAAAATATAAGATTGTTCTCCTATAGGTAAAATCTTCTCTTAACGAACAAGACCACTGGAATCTGGAAAAAACACTTTCATGGCACTTAGTCTTTCCTTGTTCAGATCAGAACATTTGGAATTTGGAACACTGCATTGTTTTTACCCTTCTCACCCTACACCTGTCCCTCAGGTATGTCCACCAGACCTCACACCTAGTTCCTTTTCCCTCGTACCTCATCATGAGGGTGTCAGGAACAAAGACGTTGTTGCTGACTTGTGTGCAATAATGAAATCTACTTCAAATCCAGAATCTTTATTAATGGTATTGTCTCTTATTTGAATGGTAGTCAAGTCCAACTTGCCATTGAGAATCGGCATCTTTCATTTCATGTTCTTGAAGAAGTTCTCATGAATTTAAATTAGTGCTGAATGCTAAAAATGAATCGTATGCTATGTATTGCTAGGAACATTGAGGTTAATGGTGTGCAAGTAACCACTGTAAATGGTTCCAACATTGAAAAAGTCTCTGAATATAACATCTTGGCATCTGGCTAGATGAGAAATGTAATCACCATATAGCTAACCTTGTTAAAAAACTGCATCAAAAAATGGTTTCTGCTACAGATCTTCAGGTTCCTCATATTCATTCTGAGCTATCTGTGGTATGTATGGAACAACTTAGTTATGGGATAAGTATGGTTATGGTTATTGATACGGTCATGTGATTTAGCAGATACTTGTCCAAGTACCCACAAAAGGCCCAATAACCCAATGATCGAAGAAATCCTGCAAAATCAATTTATATTCCTTAGACAGGATGTTATAGTAATGAGGGCCATTTTGGTAAAATAAGGTTACTCATGTATGTGCATGGTTTGGGCATTGACAGGGCATTTGTTATTGGCATTATTATGCACTATACTTATGCTATCAACATGTTGTTAATTGACATTATTATGCACTATACTTATGCTATCAACATGTTGTTAATTGACATTATTACGCTATCAACATGTTGTTAATTGACATTATTACGCACTATACTTATCCTCTCAACATGTTGTTAATTGACATTATTACGCACTATACTTATCCTCTCAACATCTTTCATGCTGTATAGCACTTTCCTAGCACTTCCCTTCCCATTACTCACCTCTAGTTTTAACTTCTTTGTACCTGTGTGTTTATTTTTCTAATGTTGTTTTGTTTTTAATGTATTTTAACAGTTGTCAATAGCTGTCTATGTAACCTTGTCCATGTACCGTGTGTGTTGCTTGTATGTATGCCCCCTTTGCTCAAGTATACTGCTAATGAGGAAATAGAATTAAGACAAGGACTGTGGAATGTAGAAGGGGATGCTACAAGGAAGGGAATTCAAACATACCTGTCAGTCACACCAACAGCAAGAAGACTGAAGTCACACACACACACATGCACACAAAACAAGTAACCACCCACCCGAATACAACATACTTCTTGCATAAGTACAGTGCGTAATAATGTCAATAAGAAATGGCCTGTCAATGCCCAAACCATGCGCATACATGAGTAACCTTATTTTTTAAAATTGCCCTCATTACTACAACATCCTGTCTAAGGAATATAAATTGATTTTGCAGGATCTTCAATCATTGGGTTATTGGGCCCTTTGTGGGTACTTGGACAAGTATCTGCTAAATCACATGACCGTATCAATAACCATAACCATACTTATCCCATAACTAAGTCATTCCGTATACTACAGATAGCTCAGAATGAATATGAGGAACCTGAAGATAGTTTTGTTTCTGTAGCAGAAACCATTTTTTGATGCAGTTTCTTAACAAGGTTAGCTATATGGTGATTACATTTCTCATCTAGCCAGATACCAAGATGTTATATTCAGAGACTTTTTCAATGTTGGATCTGAACAAGGAAAGACTAAGCCCCATGAAAGTGTTTTTTCCAGATTCCAGTGGTCTTGTTCGTTAAGAGAAGATTTTACCTATAGAAGAACAATCTTATATTTTCAAAATGTCAGGGGTGGGCCCAGATGCAGAGACAAACAGCAAAGCTGCACTGGCATCTTGTTCAATGCAAATTTTCTAGTGTCAGATTTCAAACCATTTTTAAAAAAATGGTCAAAATGCAGTGTAGATGTCTGCCTTTTAAAAAAAACAATTAGTGTCACAACTTTGCTGAAAGGATTATAAGCAGCGGTCATATAGGTTTAGTCAGAGTTTTTCCTTCCGTTATTTTTTTTAAGATGTTGATAACATAAGTATAGTCACTAATAATGTCCATCATCTATTACACATGAAATGTAATGTAAGGGAGATAATATGAAGACTTGTGTTTGTGTGCATGCCTGTGTGTGTGTGTGTGCTTGTGCACATGTGTGTGTGACTTCAGTCTTCCTGCTGTTGGTGTGGTTACTTGAACTTGAGTATTCAGGTATGTTTGAATTCCCTTCCTTGTAGCATCCCCTTCTACATTCCACAGCCCTCGTCTTAATTATATTTCCTCATTAGCAGTATACTTGAGCAAAGGGGGCATAAATACAAGCAACACACGGTACATGGACAAGGTTACATAGACAGCTATTGACAACTGTTAAAATCCATTAGAAAAACAAAACACAAAAAATAAACACACATTAGAAAAAGAAACACACAGGTAGAGGTTTGTAGCTCTCCTGCTTAATGTTAAAAACACAACAGCATGAACAATGTTGATAGTGACTAATAATGTCCCCATCTATGACACGTGAAATAGTACGCTCGATGGTGTTTTAAGCCCCCACCTTTGACTTCAAGGCAGCGCTGCGACCGTCGACTTCAAGGCACCTAACCCTAACCCTAGTGCCGTCCATGCAGCGCTGCCTGGAAGACAATGTTGAGGGCTTAAAACACCAAACACCAAATAGTACTGTAATGGAATCTGTGGGATGAAATGTAATCTGAAGTTTACACATGTAAGAGTTTAATGTAGCTGAAGAATCTATTAGATTATGTACCATGACATGCTACAGAACCCTGGAGGGGTCATTGCAATATATTATGCACTATATACACTAAATTGTGAGCACAAGTGACTAAATCATGGGCATGTTTTACTGAATTGTGCTCTTATTATGACCGCCGCTAGCGAAGCGGTCATATAGGGATTGTGAAAGTTTTTTTTTTTTTTTTTTTTTTTCGTCATCTACTTCCTGAATTTTTGGTCAACGATACCCGGGACACCGAACCACCGGGACACATGAAATTTGGTGGGTATGTAGCCCCACTAGACTTTTACGGACAAATTTGTAGAAAATGCGGTTATACCAAGCAAATTGATAGCAGCACTGTAATTGTATCTTTCGACTGTCATTTGTTGCATGTGCTACAAAAATCATTCTGTGCAATGGAAGATTTACCAACGTTACACCGGTCTGATACAGTTTTGCCTATAGGCCTACATGCGTGAGACTGAGACGCCTGTTTATTTTGTTTTAAGTGCGTGCAGGGTGTGAGAGGGGAATCGATGTGCTTTGATTCCAGCTTGGTAGTTGTAGTTTGTGAAATTAAAAAGCACGTGTGTGTGAAGTATCCAAACAATGACACCTTCATTTCATTATGGCTGCTTTAGCAACACACCTTAAGCTACTGTGTAGGCTAGTGGGTCCCATTTAGAAGTGGCTACTTCATTCGCGCTTTCCTTGACTCATGGAGCTGCGTGAATTTTATTACAACTTTTCGCCACGATATGGCAGTTTAAGTCCGCTTGATACTGTAAGGCGTAAGCCATTGGTTTCCAAAGGAGATTTTATTTGTGTCGCCAGCATAGCCTATTGACAATTTATGTTGTAAATAGGCCCACTTTATAAGCCTACCTGTAGCTTAGGGAAGCTAACAGCTTTCTATTAGGATCTAGTGTGTTAGTTACAGTTTTGTCATAACTCCCTGATGCATTTTTGCATTTAGAATAGCCAGAGCGTGAACAATATCGGGTGCCTATGGACTAGGCTTGGTGAACCCAGCCTGATCTGCCCGCTATTTATTTTTTGATTTCTTAAAAGATTGAGGTTGGTCTGGTGAAAGCCAGACTAGCCATGGACCTCAGTTACACAATGCAAGGGAACATGAATCAGCCTATATTTGCACGAACAATAACGGACAACGGCTCTTCAACTTTGGCCCGTTAAAATGTGTATGAACAGTCTAGCGACGCATTTCATCAAGACCCATTTGGACATGTCAGTTATTTGCACCACTAGATGTAAAACAGCATTTCGTTTCAGACTACTACTTAATTTGTGCATTAACAATAACGTTTCAGACTACTGTTACTTAATTTGTGCATTAACAATAAAGTATTACATGAACTAAAGATGACTAAAATCCATCCAGAAGAAGAAACATTCACAAAAAATCCATCCATCCAAAAATGACCTTTGTTTTTGATAGCTGTTGAAAACGGCACGGAACTGACAGAGATGTTTTTGTTTATAAATAAATAAATAAATAACATTATGCTGATACCTTTTGCTTTTCCCAAATACAATGTAGCCTACAGGTGTAAGTGACCTTTCATCAATCCAGTTGCAATGGATGAACTGTGATGAACTGCCCTACTTGTGATTGTTTAGAGATGTTAAAGGTTTTATAACAATGCTACATCTTCTTTGGCTATTCTACAATCTATTCACCTTTTCAGCACCAGTAGGCTACTCTCTGTGCAGCCGCACACACACACTCAGGCATGCCAAACAAGCATACACAAAAGTTTCAAGAGTGGGGGATGGAGTAAAATATGGAGACAAATTGAAGTGTGATTTATTTTCGCGGAACGGATGTACAGGACTGAGCGGCGGTCATATTTTGTACCGCTATGCGGTACATCTAGTTTTAAAATGAGCGCACAATTTATAAAAATGTCTGTATGATTTAGTAAACTGGGTTCCAAGGGCGTAGGTTTGGTCTCAGCTTTGGTGGGGACACATCCCCAACTCCTGTTGTCACAATACCAACATTAGTGTTTCAATACCAATACTAAGTGAATCTCAATTTCGATACTTTTGCGATTTTTGTAAAACTTGATTTGGTTTGTGTGATTTGTGAGATCATTCACATCAGTGGCAATCATAGAATTTGATTGACCCTCCACACACACACACACACACACACTCACAAACACAGACATACATAGAAAGTGATGGTTGTCATCAGTGTTGGGCAAGTTACTTCAAAATCGTATTATGTATTACTCATTACTGTCATTTCAAAATAATTTGTTACATTATAATATGTATCTGAATTGTAAGGCATTGCACTACTATTGTATTACTTTTGAGTTACTTTCACCAAAATATCTAGAAATATGAATTTGGAATTCTAAATGCAGTTTATTATGCTCAATGCAGCTCATTGCACTTCTAATGGAGGGTGATGTGGTATAACATAATGACTGAGCTAGGCTTAAGGCTAACAACAGTAGAATGCAATAGGCACAGTGATGGCTCATGATGCAATACAAGGAACAATCATAGCCAGAATTTTGTTAAAAGCAGACCAAAGGTCAAAGTCTGGTCAATTGTGATAGAAATGCTGTAACTTTAGGCTTAGGCCTACTCATTAAAATTAACAGAGAGCCCACTACCTGTATATTGCAACCCAAACCCAAAATGTCAAGATTTCTGAAACATGTAATATGTATTTCAAATACAAAATAGTATTTTGTAATTTTTATTTTATTGGGTTGAAGGAAATGGCTCTGTATTTTGTATCAAAATACTTTATTGGTGTGTATTTTTGTATTTTAAAAAAACTGCAAAATACTATGTGAAAAACACTAAAAAAAGTTACTACTTGATGAATAATTGGTAATTAGGCAACAATGGTTAATGTTTATCGCAATCAGCTAATGTGAGAACAGCTGTGTTCAACGACATTCACAGCTTTTCAGTGACGGCCTTTGCTTAAGCATCAGCTCTGGTCTGAAGTATAAGTATAAGTATAAGTATAAATACTCTTTTGATCCCGTGAGGGAAATTTGGTCTCTGCATTTATCCCAATCTGTGAATTAGTGAAACACACTCAGCACACACTCAGCATAGGTACCCACTAATCACGGCGCAGTAAGCTGCCTGCAACAACAGCGGCGCTCAGGGAGCAGTGAGGGGTTAGGTGCCTTGCTCAAGGGCACTTCAGCCGTGCCTACTGATCGGGGTTTGAACCGGCAACCCTCCGGTCACAAGTCCGAAGCGCTAACCAGTAGGCCACGGCTGCCCTGAAGCACTGGTGTGAAGTCGTACGCAAGTAAAGATGAGCAAGGTTACCTGTGCAAGTTCACATAAGGACACCGACAAAGGCAACAATGTCCTTTTGTATCCAAGCCAATTAACAGAAAAAATGTCAGATATCTCAATGAACCACAATGACATCAATAGATGGTAAGGTGTTGAGTGTGTTTGAATTCCCTTCCTTGTAGCATCCTTTTCTGCATTGCACAGTGGGGAGAAGTTCACCTTGTTTAATTAAATAACAATTATATTTCCTTATTAGCTGCATACTTGAGGTTGGAGATATTAAGGCAAGTGAAGTTTCTCACATACTGGAAGTTCAAGATATACAGCCTTATGATTTTCTTATTCAGTTCTACACTGGACTTGAATTACGAAATTCGGCACAGATACACAATTATGATTTTGGCCTATTGATTATAATGTGGTTAATTGTAAGTATAAGTATATTTTAATCTCTGCATGTATCCCAATCCGTGAATTAGTGAAACACTCAGCACACAGTGAGGTGAAGCACACACTAATCCTCAAACTAATCCGCAGTGAGCTGCCTGCAACAACAGCAGCGCTTGGGTAGCAATGAGGGGTCGGGGTTCGAATCGGCAACCCTCCGGTTACAAGTCCGAAGCGCTAACCAGTATAGCCTAGGCCACGGCTGCCGAATTGAAAGCTCTGTCGGTGAAATTCAATATCAAAATGTTTTACTTTGGCCTTTTATGGGGTATGTATTGGCAGACAGCCCTGGTAACTTACCGTTGTCGTTGACACACCTGCTCGCTTGACTGCCACTGCAAAGTAGCCTACCTGTGCATTGGCATTCTCCATGCGTGTAGCCTGCGTGTCAGATAACCCTGACGTTTCTTGTATTGTCGTGCTGGCTGTCGGAATGATCAGCAGTACAAATAAGTTCGCTAAAATATTGGTGGGGACAATTTTGTCATCTTAAAATTTTGATTAGGACTAGTCCTTAGCGTCCCACCCTAAATCTACGCCCATGCTGGGTTCACAATTTACTAAACTGAGCGCACAATCTAATAAATTGAAACCCCAATTTAGTAAAACAAGAGCACTATGTAGTAAAACAAGCACATCATTTTCTAAATTGTGCATACAACTGAGCACACAAACGTTCTTATCAAAATGGCAGACAGCATTTTCCGACAAGTACTCAGTGATTGTTTTTCAGATATTATGTTTCTATTGCTAATAATCAAATGGTTTCCTAAATATGAGGGTCTTAACTTTAACATAACATTATTCAATGTCCTTAGACAGCGGGTCTTATTAGGCTACCTCTTGTTTTTAACCAATTTCCATGTTGCTGAAGACCGAGGGCTGAGTGAGGCAGGGAGCTGTTTTCTTTTAATTGCTCAAGGGTAGTCAGTGTTAAAGTTTCACAAACATTCAGTACACGTACGCAAAAAGAAAAACTTCTGACTTCAATCCTGTCCTTTATATTGATTATAGATAATGTTGTACAGATCGGCAGAGTACTGAGTGAACAGCACTTACTCCTCCTCTGTCAACATCAAAACCACACCTCCTCATGCCATGACACTAATACGAATTCCCCAGGAACTATATGCTACTCGGTTGTGTATATAAAGGCACCACACCACTACTCTTGAGTCAGAAGGTGGAAGGACACCCCTGCACACATATGTAAGGTAAGGTAGGCTACCAAAGCTGCTGGAACCTTATTTGAATTATTATTGTGATTACTCACACAGCATTGGTTGTGGGAATGATGGCAGAGCCCTCCCCTGCGATAATGAGTGACAGGTCTTCGCTGGTGAGAATGCTACTCTAGTAGGCCTGCTGCAAGGGCAGGAGATGAATACATAAATTAATAATTTATACATAAATTAATAAAGAAAAGACAAAGCAAATATAGCTCAGTAATGGAATACACTACAGATTGATGCAGTATTTTGATGCAGTATCTTCATTTCTTAAATGAATCTGTATGAAGACTCATTTACAAAGAAGAGAAGCAATTTAGAATTGTATAATGAAATGTTACATTTAGTTAAAATGTTGACAATGAATGGTTTTCACTTATTTATTATGTCACAGGAACTTCTAATCTCATCTGACAAGTTGTGAGGAGATGAAAAATGGCTGACTGCGAGCCCCCGGATCAAGAGGACTTACTGGCAGGACCTCTTCCCTTTCTTGACACCTATCACAGGTAATATTATGGATGTATATTTGGTGCAAAACGCTTTCTGAACTCTCACTGTGACTGAGATATGTGAAGTCAAACTTATGAAGATATAATTGGTGCAAAAGTGGCGAGCACATTTAACTGCAGATTTTGCATGCGCACACTAAAGTCACAAATCTGTAACTAAATTTGAGGTCGTACATATTTTTTTTATACCTTGTAAACACAAAATAGGGGCTACGAGTTCACAAATCCTTGTTGCAGGTACACAAATCCTATCCTGCGCATCACAATTTCCAAGAGTCATGCACGCAACACTTTTGCTACAATCGTTGCAGCGCAGTTGGTGCAAAAGACATTCACACACCTGTGTATGGAAAAAAAATGTGTGGGGAGAGACAAGTACAAGTAAACACTTACGCCAACACAAAATCCTCATTACAAGTACGCAAATCTAGCAACGTTTTTAACAGGCTACGCAATAGAGGCTTAGACAACTATGACCCACGTTTTGGTTTCGTAAATTAATTTGCCCTACTTCTTAACTGCAATGTAATCAATTGACTGCTTGCCAGGTTATTTTTTTTCTGTACAATAAACAAATACATCTGCTTTATGCCGCAGAATTACGCACTTGGCCAGCCTAGAACGGGCACAGACAGAATTACGCACTTGGCCAGCCTAGAACGGGCACAGACAGAATTACGCACTTGGCCAGCCTAGAACGGGCACAGACAGAATTACGCACTTGGCCAGCCTAGAACGGGCACGTTTCGGAGGGAACAGAGAATACGCACGCAAGAATCTGTAGGCTATTTGTGGCGGGTTACCAGCTAACAATGTTTAATGCATTAACTCAAGACGTCAAACGTTTTCTAAACAATAAAAACAGAAAGGATGCAGCAGGCAGCAAATGTAGAAGAGTCATTTCCAGTGAAAGAACAAAATGCTGAATGAAGCCCAAAGCTATGGAGGCATATCTGGCAAGTTGTTATTTTATGAAGACGTAAATGGTTACGCTATAGGCCTAGTCAAGTTTGCAAGAAGAGACATGTAAGGCCCGTCTTTTGCCCAAACCTTATGCATTTCTAAAGAATGCCTTTTGCAGTCAATTTACATGTGTGGATGCCTGTGTTTGATCTGTATTGTCTTAGCTGGCCATGGCCAAAGATCCCCAACACCCGCTCATGCATAAAGTGACCATTTGCTCCTTGTTCTGACCCCTCTACTGAGAGATAACTCAGTCCTGGGCCTTCTTGATGTCTTGGTGAAATAGGCCAACATCATTATCATACAGTATTGCTCTGTAAATATGTGTTGTGAATAATACATTCATGTTAGGTCTTGAATTAATACTTGTAATGTGGGCAACAGTCTGATTATGGTTTTGATACAATTGAATTAATCTGTGCATAGTTGTAGATTAAGAATTAAACTGCAGCATAAAGTTATGATATCCACCTGGGCCACACCCATCCACCTCAGACAACAAAGGCTCTGATGAGTTGGGGGTGGCCCAAGTGAATGATAAAAGTGGAGGCTCTGGTCCTCCAGGGTTCTTCTGCTTTCTGCCTTCTGTCTTCTTTCCCATCTTGGGGCTTCTTTTCCCATCTTCTCTTCTTTTCCACCTTGGACCTCTTCTCTGGGTCTCTCTCTTTTCCCCCTCTCTCTCTCTCTGTCTCCCTTTGTCTTTCTTTCTCTCTCTCTCTCTCTCTCTCTCTCTCTCTCTCTCCCCCTTTCTCTATCTCTGGGTTTGTATTGTTTTATCTGGTGTATCTGTTATCTTTAACTTGTCAAGTTTACCTCTGTGAATTGGTTAAGTTTCCTTTGTTACCATTTGCTACTTTGTTACAGTAGACCATGTGAGTTTACTTGGACATTCAACTGAAGTGATATTGGTTACATTTACCTTTAAGACTTAATGCCTATTAAATGGTTCATTTGCCTACCAATCGGATAACTTCAATTCTCGTAGTGTGCCATGCCATTCTCCTCCATAGCTGATAAACTAGTTACTTGGTAATTGATTGGTGATACAAATTATTAATCAAATGGAGTCAGATTAACGAGTATGTAATAATATCATTGCCATTTAACTCTTCACCCTATTTGTCCACACAAGCTCTTTCAAGTGAGGATATAGCTCGACGTCTATATGTTTCCGAGGCTTTATAGATATACCTCTTCTGAAAGGCTTCTTACAGACATAAGGTGTGAGCATGCCACACTATCCACAGCTGTGGTAGCGGGGGCAGGAGGATTACTGTTAGCGTAGGCTTTATATAAAATTCTTCAACAGAAGGCCTGCCTCGAATGCAGGCTTGCTCAAAATAAAGGCCTGTGGTTTGCGCAGCCTACAGTAAGTAGGCTAAATAACAGACCCGCCACAATGTGCTGTATGATGATTTTTTATGAGCAAGATGTTTTTGGTGCCCTACGCGCACTGCATGTTCTTAAATTATAATGATCATCAGTAATATTCGACCATTATTTTGTGTAAATGGGCTATGCATTGGGTTAGGCACCAGGGGCCATATTCACAAAGCCTTTTATCTTACCACTAGGAGTACTCCTAAATAGCAATAAAAGATTTTAGCTAGGAGTTTCTCTTATTAAGTTATTCACAAAGCCTCTCAGACCTACTCTTAGTAAGGAAAAATGACAACTCCTAAACTAAGAGTGAGTCTTCGTTGCTATGGATGACGTTATTACTCATGCACGAGCTTGACTGAAGTGACCACCTTGATTGGCTGATGATTGTAACGCGGGAATGATTCCAAACGTGACAGGTCTGAGAATGCGTGCGCTACACAAGGACGGAAGATGATGAATAACTGAATAAAAAGGCCTAGCCTAAACAAATCAAGAGTAAGGCAAAGCAAATAGCCTAGTAGCCTAATGAAACATACGGATTGATGTAGTATCTTTGTAACATTATTAAATTAATCTGTTACTATGCCTATGCCTACGTTTGCAAAGAGGAGAACATTTTAATTTGATTCACAATAACGTTACATTTAATTTACATGATGACAATGAGTAGCCTAGTTTTGGTTGTTGTTGGTGGCGTTATTGCATGTTAGTTATGCCTACAATGCAAAATTGCTTCCTCACGATTGGAAGCTCCTGTAGCTGCATAGGATTTCAAAACATGGCGAAATGCCACAAAAAACGGTTTGTGAATAGGTCTGTGAGTTAGGAGTCCTCTCGACTTCTTTTAAGCTGTCACAGAGGTGGAAAGGTGTGATTTGTTGGGGGCAGGGCCGGATTAACAATTCATAGACCCCTGGGCACAAATGTCTGATGGCCCCCCTGCCCCCCAGCCAACGTGAATCGGGCGGTCAGTTAATAGGCCTATATCGTGAAGATTTTTCTTGCCATCTGAGCTAAGAGCTCATCTGTGAGGCCAAGCCTCACCAAGTAGCCTGTTTGTTTACAACTAACATTACATTTAATTAAACTGCTTATAGGCTATGCCGAAAGAATTTTGAATATTAGTGTCAGGTGAATTAGGAAATGTTCTCAAAGTAGCCTTATGGCTGAAAGCTGCTTGGGATCCCCCCCTGTCAAGCAATATAACCATACAAACGCGCGGCCTGCACTCATTGTTTCAAAAGGAGTAATTTCGGCTTTGTCGGAACTGGCATTGTAGGCTTCGGGAAGAAGTTTTTTTCACATACAAGGCATTTCAGGCCACAGATATAACCTAGGGGACACAATGAAAATAAATGAACACTTCCCTCAACGTCAACACTATTTCTTTCCATTGATGTGCGACTTTAGAGTTGACAAACTCCGGTGATATACAAATTCCTTGTTGCAGACATTGCAGAGGACTTTATTTTAATCAACACTTTATTTTTGTCGACACCATCAGGCCGTTTTTTAAAAGTAATGTTCCAATCAATGATCTAGGCAGCACATTTTCTTCTCTCTCCTTAATTTTACAGTAATGGTTACTAACTAGAACGGGGTCAAAGGTCATACGGAATCGATTAATCTGCGGTATTTTTTTTAATCAGTTATTTTTTCTCAAATTAATTAATCGAAATTAATCAGTTATTTTGACAGCCCTAATTCGAATAGGGTGTTTATTTTAGAGGGAAAATTCGAACGTCATTTTTGAGCAATTTTGACAGCATGACAACAGATGTCTCAAAGCCCATTAGATTAACGTGAGCCTGTGGTTTAGATTTGTAAGACAAATATTTGGTTAGACTAGGCTAGCTAACTTTACACTGACACAACGTAACAATGCTCTGAAGTCACATGAAATCCAAAACTTTTTGATCACCAAGTTGAAATTTCCAGCTCAACCACAAATAATTTTGATTCTTTTTAATATCATCCAATAACTAATTCAATGTTGATTTAGGCCTATAGGCCTAACTCGGCCTACTTAGCAACACCATTGAACACCACTTAAAAGTTCAACGAAGAGTTGCCATTGCTGTTGCTGTGCTGAAGAGATGTGGACGGCATGGCAGGGCATGCCCAATGAAAATAAATTAACGCAACGCAACACAGACTCCGCTTCTCTCGCGTCAGTCACTGAAATGAACGCAACATACCTGTCGCATCCTCACGCTCCCTACCCGGTGCTCCTCCGACTCTATGGCTAGCCCAAGCGTTGGTTTTTGGTAAAGTTTAGGTTTTATTTTAGTTGATGGTTGACGTTAATCCAAAACAAACATAGTCCATAACTGGCGGCCACATGAGGAGACAAACACGCCTCGGGTCCCGCTGAGCCTTGCAACCTAATTGCTGCCAAAACGATTTTCAAAGGTAAGGACAGGTGTTCCATTGACCAATTAGCCACAGGTAGCGATATCACTAAAGCCCCGCCTGTAAGTCAGTGCTATCTCTATCCTGTGAACCTAACCTATTCTAACCTAATAACGGCAAGAAAATCAAACTGTTTTGTCTTGTTGTCAATTCTGTAAGTACAGTATGTGCCACTTCAGCCGTGGCCTACTGGTTAGCACTCTGGACTTGTAACCGGAGGGTTGCCGGTTCGAGCCTCTGACCAGTGGGCCACGGCTGAAGTGCCCTTGAGCAAGGCACCTAACCCCTCACTGCTCCCCGAGTGCCGCTGTTGTAGCAGGCAGCTCACTGCGTCGGAATTAGTGTGTGCTTCACCTCACTGTGTGTTCACTGTCTACTGAGTGTGTTTCACTAATTCACGTATTGGGATAAATGCAGAGACCAAATTTCCCTCATGGGATCAAAAGAGTATATATACTTATACTTATACATACTTACTTAAGATACACCACTCACCAAATAAATTATGAGCTTTAGTGTGTATAATAATCTGTTGAATTAAACGCCTCTCATATTCATCAATAAATAACATCTGTTTTGTTTCAACAAATTTCTTACAGAAAAACATTTTCTAAAAGACATTTCTCGGAACATTCAAGAGTAAGAAGATGCTCACGTCCCCCACTTCTGCAGAATTCTCCAGGTGTGTGTGTGTGTGTGTGTGTGTGTGTGTGTGTGTGTGTGTGTGTGTATCCACGCCTTCTTATGTACTTAAAATTTCATTGTTTTGTATTTCCGCAAACTATCATCAGTTCCTCCACCTGGGTTGCTCCGGTTTTCCTCGGTTCAGACGGACTCTCTGATATTGGAGTGGTCCCCACCCCGCAGTGCTAGGCCCTACAGATACAGAGTCAACTGGACCGGAGGCCAAGAACAGCAGAGTGCTGTGGTGGTGGATTTGGGTCTGGAGGTGACGGGGCTTCAGCCAGGAGAGAAGTACTACTTCACTGTTGCCACCCTCAGAGAAGATGGCTGCCAGAGCACATGCGTGGAGGCATCAGTAATAACAGGTGAGATGCGGCATTATTAAGAATACTGGCACATTGCTCCTCCCTTAAGAAAGAAATCTTTATACACACCAACAGGTGACATTTCGAGTCAACATGCGCTTCATGAGACATTGGACCGACGCACAAGGAATCAAAACAATGTTAATCAGAGTGGCTAAATCATTAGGCTTTAATGCCATCATACTGCTTACTCAAAGAAGAAAAACGCTGAAAACAGTACAACCCACAGAGCATAGACTGTATTGACAAAATGGAGCCAAAATATGTAGCAGTGTAGTCCTAATCCGCACTGAGATATAAATATAACTACACTATCTATCTATCTATCTATCTATAATACAACAAAACATATTTAATACCAAAAGAAAAATGAGGCAATATGTACATCAGTGGTGGACGCTGCTCTTTGAAACAGGGGAAGCTGTAATACATTTGTCAATTATCAAATTGATATTATTAAGGTACTATATTGTTCTTTGAGGGCTAAACCAGGGGTCTGTTCTACAGAAACTCTTAAGCAAATTCACAAAGTTCTTAAACCTCAGAATCATGCAATTTTGTTCTCATACTGAATCCCATTTTCCC
The DNA here is from genome assembly GCF_018492685.1 of Alosa sapidissima. Taxonomy (NCBI): domain Eukaryota; kingdom Metazoa; phylum Chordata; class Actinopteri; order Clupeiformes; family Clupeidae; genus Alosa; species Alosa sapidissima. The sequence goes on along the minus strand of NC_055957.1, from coordinate 5,178,844 downwards.
GTCCCAAGTTTACAGGGTGTGCCAACTGATCTTAATTAGCAAAGGTAAACACCCTGTCAGTCCCCATAAAAGGGCATGATACTGCAGGGCCCTGTGCACACAAATGGAGGCTGAGGGACCAGCTTTTATTTCTATCATATAGTATACACTACATGGCTCCATTTTACAACAACCTTTTTTATCTCTTCAGCAATTCCAATCCCAGAGCATCTAACGGGAAACTCCATCACTGCATCATCTACTAGCCTCAGCTGGCTGCTGACTCCAGACAGCTTCCTGGTCTCTTACCAGAGTGAAGGGAATGACCCAGAGTCCATTTCTACTGAGCCCTGCAGTGCACACATCACAGGCCTGAAACCAGGAACTGAGCTCACTATTAGAGTCAAAACTGAGCTTCAGAGTGATCAGATAAAGACAGGTGAGATATCAAGTCTGTGTTTATCAGATAAATTAAAATGAAAAATAAGTAAATAGAAAATGTAATAAGTCTTCTGAAATTTGGTCAGACGCTAGTGAGTGTTTATTGAGGTGTGTGTGGGGGGGAGGTGGTAATGTCTGTATTTCAGCCTGTGCAGACGAGTGTTTCGAGTTGTTGATGTCATCAACGTGTTCCATCTATATGGCTACTGAGTTGTTATCAAAGGGTTGGCAAGGTCAGCAAAACTGTTGGGTGATGGAGAGACAGGTGATAGTTTTCACTTAAGACTTTGGCCTCAATCCAACTGAGTTCTGCACTATTAGGTCTTAAATATTCCAAAAAAGGTTAAAATTGTCTATAAAGTTCATCCCAACTGAAAAGCATGTCTTTATGAGGTGTTTAAACTGCATATTCTGTTAGACACAAAATAGTCCTTGAGCCAGAGGGGTCGGTCGGTACCATCTGAGGGGTATACGTTAATAGTGATCTGAGGGGTAGCCTACTAGCTACCCCTCTGAGGGGTACGTTAATAGTGATCTGAGGAGTATACGTTAATAGTGATCTGAGGGGTATACGTTAATAGTGATCTGAGGGGTATACGTTAATAGTGATCTGAGGGGTATACTGTAACGATCTCACCCTCAGACAAGATTTACCTTTGGCCAGGACGGCCATTTATTGGAACCGGAAGACTCAGACTCAATCAGACAACTACATAGGGCAACACAGGGGTAGTCTCAGCCGCACATGCAACACACAACAAGGGTTCACCACACACATCAACACGGGGATAAACACATGAGGTACAACCAAAGAGACTAACACGCTAACAAATACACAACATGCTAAACGTAACTACAACTATTATAATTGACATTACACCTTATATCATTCACTCGCACTGCATTCTGGGAGACACTCATTCAACGTTAGACACGTACATCCACCGACGCTACAATACGTTAATAGTGATCTGAGGGGTATACGTTAATAGTGATCTGAGGGGTACGTTAATAGTGATCTGAGGGGTATACGTTAATAGTGATTTTTGGCAACGTATACCACCCTAGAGTTAGAAAATAAGTGATAGCATTGCATTGGTAGTAGCTTTTTGTGTGCTATCACCCTGTATATGTCTATTATACACTTACCGGTGAATAGCCTAAAAATCTTAACTAATAGATGTCCCCACAAAACTTTCACAGCTGATTATTATGGCCGCGGTGCAGCACACAGCGGCCATACAGGTTTAGTCAGAGTTTTTTTTCTTCAACGATTCCCAGGACACTGAAAGACCAGGCTGCACGAAACTTGGTGGGCATGTAGCCCCGCAAGGATGACACGGAACAAATTGTTTTTCGTGTTGATCCGTCGCCCCCCTTCTGGACCATACCCGCCGAAAGGAGGGTAGGCCGGACACAGTTTTCTGTGAATATCTCGAGTGTCACGGTCGGGTCTAGAACCTGGGCCGTTGGAGTGGCAAACTGACTCACCTGACAAACCCACTAGGCCAGCGGTCCCCAACCTGCTGGCCTAGTGGGTCCTAACCGGGCCGTAGTCTACCACATGAGTTTAAAAAAAATGCATGCAAACTAAATTAAATTTAATTTGCAATAATGTCACGTTTTTACATGACATAGGCCTATATGCAGTTGTTTGATTGCACGCATGTTTGCATTTTGCAAGGTCTATTTTCTTACGTCTGTCTGTCCCGCCTTCAACTACACTGCGCAGCCTCAGGTCAGCTCACTTCACCTTTATAGCGAACGGTAGTGTCACACGAAGTTAGCTAAACTAGAATGAGCAACAAAAAACAAGCATCTTTAGTAGGTCACTGGCCAGAGTGTTTGAGTTGCGAGAGCCGCTGCAGAGATTTCTTACAGAAAAAAAGTCACCGTTAGCTGCCCATTTTAGTGATGAGGACTGGGTGTCAAAACTCGCTTACCTGTGTGACATATTCGGGTTGCTTAATGACCTCAACCTGTCACTCCAGGGGAGAATGACGACTGTCTTTAAACTGGCAGATAAAGTCGCTGAATTTAAAGCCAAGCTTGATTTGTGGGGACGACGAGTGGACCAGGGTGTATTTGATATGTTCCAAACAGTAGTGGGGGTTTTGGGAGAGACTGAGGCAGGGCCCTTTCTCTCGCAGCTGGTGCGCGATCACCTTGTTGTGCTTTCAAATGAGTTTGAGCGTTACTTCCCATCCTCCAAAGATCCACGGCAAACCAATGAGTGGGTCCGCAACCCATTTGTCAATATTGAATAGTCCTAACTTGTCAATGCAGGAGGAAGAGCAGTTGATCGAAATTGCAAATGACGGTGGTCTTAAGAGTGTGTATAAGGAAACTTCTCTGGCGGGTTTTTGGATCAAAACCAAAGCAGAATATCCCGAGATAGCCGTAAAAGCGCTGAAAACGTTGCTACAATTTCCCTCCACGTATCTATGCGAGGCCGGGTTTTCGGCAATGACTGCAACTAAGACCAAATTGCGCAATCGACTGGACATTTCAAACACACTGAGGGTGTCACTGTTTTTCATCACCCCCAGATGGAACCTTCTTGTTGCAGGGAAACAAGCACAGGGCCACTGATTATATTCGTAATGTACGTTTAGTTCCCATGTTTGTTCCCATCTTTTGTTAAGCATGTTCACACTTATAGATGTAGCTTCAAGTTGTTCAATATTCATAGTTCATATTGTTCAATTTTCACTTCTTCAAGTTCACGTTTTTCACATGTTTAAGAGATCGTTACCTTCACTGTTCATACATAACTGGAGCTAGTTCTTTTCAAGTAATGCGCATGCACAACACATATGGAACATGGAACATGGAAACCCCGACCCCACCTTGGTTCAGGGGGGGTATGAGAGCGTGAAATCAAAACGAGTGAAGAACAGTGCCCACCAGGCTTGACGGGGGTTCAGGCGTTTGGCTTGTTGGAGGTATTCTAGGTTCTTGTGGTCAGTCCATACCAAGAATGGATGCTGGGCCCCCTCTAGCCAGTGTCTCCATTCTTCTAGGGCACGCTTAACTGCCAATAGCTCTCTATCTCCAACATCATACCTGGTCTCGGTATCAGTCAAACGGTGGGAAATGAAAGCACAAGGATGCAGCTTTCCATCCGATGAGCGTTGAGACAGGACAGCACCTATCCCAACATCTGATGCGTCCACCTCAACAATGAATGGCAATGTTGGATCGGGCAGCGTCAGAATGGGGGCAGAGGAAAAGCTTTGCTTCAGCTCCTTGAATGCCTTATCTGCCTCCTGAGTCCAAAAAAATGGCACATTGTTTTTCTTAGTCAGCCTGGTAATGGGAGCAGCCACAGAACTGAAATTTCGGACAAATTTGCGATAGAAATTTGCAAACCCCAGAAATATTTGGATCTCCTTGACAGACCTAGGAGTAGCCCAGTTACTCACTGTTCGTGTCTTCTTAGGATCCATTTCAACACTGCCTTCCCTGATGATGAATCCAAGGAAGGAGACCTCAGTGGTGTGGAATTCACACTTCTCTGGTTTAACAAAGAGAGAATTCTTGAGCAACCTCTGGAGAACCTGACGCACATGATGGTGATGCTCGTGTAGGGACTTATTAGGGAGAATATTAAAATATCATCCAGGTACACAAACACAAATTGCTTAATCATGTCCCTAAAAAACATTATTGATGAGGGCCTGGAAGACTGCAGGGGCGTTGGTTAGTCCAAAGGGCATCACTTGGTACTCATAATGACCAGATGGGGTGTCAAACGCAGTCTTCCATTCGTCTCCTTGGCAGATTCTGACAAGATGATACACATTGCGCAGATCCAGTTTTGAGAAGATGGTGGCTCCCTGAAGTAGGTCAAAAGCAGTAGACATCAGAGGCAGAGGGTAGCGATTACGAACGGTGATCTTGTTGAGACCCCGGTAGTCAATACATGGGCATACACCTCCATCTTTTTTATCCACAAAGAAGAACCCTGCCCCTAGAAGAAGTAGAGGGGCGAATAAAACCAGAGGCCAGGGCATCCTTGATGTAGGCATCCATTGCTTTACGCTCAGGTAATGAAAGAGAAGATACGGCCGCGTGGAGGGCGGTGCCAGGCAGGAGTTCAATGGCGCAGTCATAAGGCCTATGGAGTGGAAGAGTAGATGCTCTTTTCTTGCTGAACACCTCTTTCAAGTCCAGATACTCAGCGGGGACATGGGATAACTCGGAGGGATCTATAGACTGAAAGGAAGGGCTTGCAAAGAGGCATGTAGCGTGACACGTAGGACCCCATTCAAGGATAACACCTCGACTCCAATCTATGTGAGGATTGTGGCGGTTTAACCAAGGGAAACCTAAGACCACTGGGAATTCAGGGGAGCTTATTAGATGCAACGCTATCTCTTCTTGGTGATTCTCAATCATGAGACGCACAGAGGATGTAACAGAAGTCACCACCTCTGGACCAAGAGGTTGGCCATCTAAGGCGGTGACAGAGAGAGGGACATCAAGAGGGACTTGAGGAACGTTGAGTCTGTCATGGCTAAGTCTTCTGTCACGGTCGGGTCTAGAACCCGGGCCGTCGGAGTGGCAAACTGACTTTTAACCCACTAGGCCACTGAGACTAATGACTCAAGTGCAGAGCAGACAAAGTAAGATTAACTGAGTTTATTTCAGGTTTTAGACACAAAAGCTCAGAAGATCCGAAAAAGTCAAAAACAGTCCAAAAAGTTAAATCCAAAAACAACAAATCCAATAGGAGAATCCAAAAGAGATACCTTAAACAGTCTGAGTCAACACAGAGGTAAAGAATCCACAGGGCAAAAACTTCCACAAATTTCCACAAAGGAAAGGAAAATGAGACACACAGGGTTTCACGAAGACTTAGCAAAGACACAGACAAAGAGCAGGGTTTAAATACACTGACACAATGAGGAAATGAGACATGTGACCAGAGACAATGAGGAACAGGTTAATTGAATAACAAGAGGATTGGGTAACAAGTGACTAGCTAGGGACAGAACTCTTGTTTTTGCCATCTAGTGGCCAAAATAGTTAATGCGTGACATTGAGAACTGTAGGGCATAGGAGGACCATCATTTTTTTTAGTATGTTTGTCTCAAGAGGCCATGTCAACCCATCCCATAACCACTCATTTGATGTATAGCGCCACTTAGTTAAAAATGAAAAAGCAAAAATGAGATGTAATCGGAGGTACAGTATATCTGGCTGACAGGGTCAAAACTGCACAAAATTAGAGATGTAGGATCATTCTGGCACCCTCTGAATGCATGCCAAGTTTCGTGGAATTCTGTTCATGGGGGACCATACAATTAATTAATATATGTGTACATTTATATGTACACTATGCAGGCACACACACACACACACACACACACGTAAACACACACATAAAGATACATGCACACACATGCAAAGTGAAAGTAAACAAACATTTCTTAGAAACACCTTCTGTCTTACCCATCAATTCTAGGTACAATTTTAGTTATCACAGGCTTATGTTGGCAAGAGCCCAGGTTTAATAATGTTTTAGTGATAAATTATGATATAACTTTCCAGTAAATCACTTGTTCTGGTAATAGTTGTTCACACCCATTCATAATGGCTTTATTCCATTTACCTACCTGGTAACATCTGCAGGAACAATTGCATCTTTTTAAATACTGGGTCCTTTTTGCTGATGTTTTTAGAACTTACTCAATATGAAAGCAGACACTGTACTGTAAAATGAAGCCATATTTTTTCCATGGTCTTATCTGGGTTTTACCATATCATTTTAAAGAGAATTTTCCTATCAAAATGAAAAAAAAATCAACTCTCACTTGACTAATATTTCTTCTCCCAATAGAGACAACTTCCATAGCTGCCAAGTCATGGGTGATATATTGGTGGACTTTGTTGATGTCATGGTTCACATGGTTGATATGCGACACACCACTATGTAAGTATTTTGATGGTTAAAGATGTTATTCTGCTGTTTTTAATTTGTCCAATAATTTCAAAGTTATCAAGGTTTACTTAGGCCCATTCTCATGTCTCATCTTTACCTCTACAAAGTTACAGAGGAGATGAAACACTTCCTCAATGAATATGACTATAGTAAAGTAACGATCATTTGGATATGTTGTAAAATATCGAAAAAGTTGTGGGATGTGTACATAGCAAACTGCATGTCTATTTTGTCCCCCATCCTGGTTTCATTCATCCGGATTAGGATATACGAACGGACATAGGCACGTTCCACTTTTGTTGATATAATTCCTGAACAGTTTTATTGAGAGCTGAAAATGCAATGGTAGAAGATTAAGGCTATTTGGCAGAAGACAGATGTAGGTTGCTAGTGACAAAATATTAGCTTTCAGTGTGGTACGATCTCTCTGTATATTACGTTTAATTCAAGTGTTTCAATCATCCCGCTCTCCCTTATGGTTGGCTAGTGGTGTCTCATTTCCAAGGGGAATATTTTCAACCCTATGTCTTGCCACTCGGTTTCGAGGGACAAGGGCTAGTAGGGGTAAATGAAGAGATAGGGGAAGGGGAAGGGGTAAGACAGAGAAATGGGTGTTCATGAGATTGGCTCGGAAAACAAATACAGGAAATTTATAAATAAGTTATTAAAACAGTTTACTATGGTTTAGCAAGCGGAAATGTCTCAGGTGAGTGTTTCTATCTTAATTGAATGATAAATTAGTGAAAAATGTAATGATAAATTACCTTGCCTATTTGTAATGAGAGTGAAATTCACCTCTTTTGTTGTTACAAGGGAGGCCGCAGTGGTTGCAGAATATCATAGTGACGTCAAGTCGGATACCTTGGGGCACAAGACTTCCACACGAGTCTCCGAGCAAAAAATCCGGTTCGACTTTGCGTTCAAGTCATTTTTCCTCTATCGGATGTCAGAATTTCTGAATATCCGATGTGGCATGAAGGCCCTATAAGTGTCAAGGCTAACAAGGCTAATAAATAAGCCATGCTATGGTGAATAGTCAAAGGGTAAAGTCACGTGACTTCTAGTTGTGGTCCATTTATGAAAAAAAGGCAAATTAGGGTCTAGAATTTTTACAGTTATTCGATTATTACTGTAGCCTGATGCGTGATACTCATATTCTAGTCAGAATATGAGTCTGATATTGTTCCATTGGGACGTAATTATGGGGCGTGTTTCAACCGATACAGGGGGGGAATTCCTCTGCACTCAATTGGATAGACCTTAACTAATCAAAGCAACGAAATAGCTTACCGTGAGCTGTAGGAAGAACACACGAACCATCCTTCTTCTCCACAAATGCCTTAACGTTGTTTTCTGGTCTTTTGTAAAAGTTATTGTGCTGTCAATATCTCCTACAACCCGATGGCAAAATCTAAGACAACTAAATACGTAGTAGGGTAGGCTGTTATAAAAAATGGATATTTCCCCTCTTTCGTTTTTAAAAATAACTCTGTTGAACACCGATGCTACAAACATGTTATAAACAGCTGGGGACTGGTGTCGCAAACCCCTCGAGCAAACAGGTGACCAGTCAGATATTACAAACAAACGAGAGAACAACATGTCACAATTGAAACATGCTTTTGAAAGTGAAACCAGAGTTTTCCCACACATCAACTTTGGCCAAAGTTTTCAGAAATAATCGTTTTCGATGATGAAACCTTATGGAAATAATATGCATTTTTCCATATGGGGTCTTAGAAGCCATCTATCTCCTTTGTGCGTTTTTGTCGCAAACAAAATTAACCTAAGCGTGCTCAGATGACGTGATAGACAAGGCACTGTTGTTCACCTGTCCATCATCGTAAAGCCCAATTTGATAATAAGTACTAAATAAGGTTTACTCTCTTATTCTCGAGTAATAGTATTGACGATGTAGTAATTCCTAGCTAAGGTCTTCTCTATAGCTTGAATGTTATTCCTCGCTGCAAGTCCCTTAGGATGAAAGTGTCTACTAAATGAATACATGTAAATGTCAATAAATAGTCTAACCACAGTTTTCCAGAAAGAGATGACAGCAATACAATATCCCCCCCCCCAGGTACTGGACTTCCTGAACTGCTGTCTGCTCTGGGCCTGAGAGACCTTCATGGAGGGAAGCTCACACTCAGCTCCGTCCTGGAGATCAACAGGAACACAGTGTCTGATGAGCCAGCACAGAGTCTGGAGCAGCTGCCATGGAACTTCTTGAAGAGGCTCATGAAGTCCAATTTAAATGCCAGAAATATAAATTATGCAGATGCTCATTCAGAACATGCAAAGAACCTTAATTCTGCTGAACCTACTGGTAACTATATTGCCATGAATCCTCTAGATTTGATCACAGCTCTATTCTATTGTTCAGATCCTTTCCTCCAGCAGGAAATGGTCTCCAAAATGTCCATGTGCCAGTTTGCTGTTCCACTGTTGCTTCCAAACTGTGACACACAGCAGTGCACTCTGATGTTGTGGGCCATGAGGGACCTGGTGAAAAAGTACAAACCTCATTCAGGAGACAAGGCGTTTGTAGAGGGCATGGTTGTAGAAATGGACATCCCCATGGTGTCTTTTATTAGACTAGGAAAGAGCAGTTTGCCCAAATCTCAGATTCTGAACAAGTTGATCAGTAATCCTCATCAGCACAATGACACGTTTGTCCACCGTGACATGGACTGTGGTAATGTGCCCAGGAGAGTTTCAGATGGTCTGGTTGAAGTCAGTTGGTATCTGCCATGTGGGAACCCAAACATTGACATGTTCACTCAGCCAATGGCCATTGCCAATCTGAGAGGAGACGCCAGGTTGTTTAAGAGCCAGATGTCCTTCCTGTGTCAGACCTCAGCTGCAGTGTTCATCTTCAGTGATGACCTGGATGGAGACCTCAGCACTCTGACCAACACAGAGAACAAAGCAGAACTGTTCTTACTCACCAACTCTCAGAGGGAGAACTTCAACATGGCGACACTCAAGGACGCGTGCAGACGACTCAACATCAACGTCAAAAATAGGATCATCAAGAACAGGCAGAATGATGTCGATTTGGCGAAGAGTTTACGTGTCCATGTGAGGGGTCTCGTTGAAAAGAACCCTTATAAACTCAAAGTGGAGAGCATGGTTGGTGTTGCTCACGATGTAGGCATTCAAGTGGACGAGGACTCTACTGAGTGCAGGAATGGCAGACTTCATGCTGAAGGAATCACTAAAGCTATCGAGGATGTTGTGACATTCAAGAAGAAACAGTTACCTTTGCATGGGGACATCTGGAAGGAAATCAGCCAGTTGGAGAAAGAGAGATGCAGAATGAGAAATGCAGGGACAGACACCGAGCACTACCTGAGTCAACTGAAGAGCAAAGAAAAGGCACTGAGGGAGAAGCAGCTTCAGTTCAATATATCAGATGCTATGGTCAAATTTACTGCTGGAATCTCACAATCAGGAAAAGAACATCTGTACTTCCTGAAGTGGCTGAAGATGCTGCTGGACACCCTTTGCAGGCGTGAGCTGTCCACACTGAGACAGCAGTGCAAAGAGTGCAGTGGAAACACACCACAGGACAAGGAGCTGATCGCTCACTTAAAAGAGCAAATCTCAAACTGCTCTTTGGGTCTTGAGCACTTCTTCCGTGAGCTGGGCCAGCTTTATGAGTGTGCTCGCTCCCTTCCAGAAAACAACCCAGACCGGAACAAATACCAGCACCTACCTGCTCTGTGTGCCCAGATGTTGCTGGATGGGTTTCCAATTGAGCTGGTGGATGGAGACGCATCAAACATCCCAATGAAGTGGATATCAGCGGTCCTGACTCAGCTCCATCAGCTGGTGGACTCCAAGAGTAGGATCCTGGTGTTGACTGTGCTGGGGGTGCAGGGCACTGGGAAGTCCACCCTCCTCAACACCATGTTTGGGGTGCAGTTTGCAGTCAGCAGTGAAAGATGCACCAGAGGAGCCTTCATGCTGCTGATTAAAGTCTCTGAGGAATTCAGATCTGAGCTGGATTGTGACTTTGTCATGGTCATCGACACAGAGGGCTTGAAATCACCTGCAAGCTATGAACACGACAACGAGTTAGCAACACTGGTCATAGGGCTCAGTGACATCACAATCATTAATGTTGCCATGGAGAACTTCACAGAGATGAAGGGCATTCTGCAGATTGTGGTCCATGCCTCTCTTAAGATGAAGGAGGTTGGGAAGAAGCCCAGATGTGTGTTTGTGCATAAGAACATGTCAGACATGTCTGCTCATGACAGCAACATGAGAGACGAGAGGGAGATGGTGAAGCAGCTGGATAAGATGACTCAAAAGGTAGCCAAAATGGAGAAGAGGGAAGCCAACACAAAGTTCTCTGATATAATGGAATATGACCCTGATGAACACAGCTACTACATCCCTGGACTTTGGCATGGAACTCCCCCAATGGCCCCAGTGAGCACTGGCTACAGTGAAGCTGTGTATGAACTCAAGAGGAGTTTGATTAACTCTGTGAAAATGTCGGATGACATCAAGAGCAATGATGCAACAGAATTCCTGAAGTGGACAGAAGGTTTGTGGAATGCTGTGAAGTTTGAGAACTTTATCTTCAATTTCAGGAACAGTTTGATGGCAGAGGCATATTCAGATTTATGCACTCAGTACAACACCTGGGAGTGGTCATTTCAGAATGTGATGAACAACTGGCTTAAAACTAAGGAAACGGAATTATCCAATTTTGGAGTGACCGAACAGAATGTCCAGGGAGATGGTTTACGTGGCATACTCAAAGAGATGTTAGATGAGGGATTGAATCAGTTGGATGAAGAGGAAAAGAAGATCCTTGCAAACCTTGAAAAATACTTTGAGAAAAAGGACCGCAAAGTCTGTTTGGTAAAGAAATACAAACAGGATTTCTGGTCAGATGCCAATTCTCTCAGACAACAGACAGAAAGCGTCATCACACAGTCCTTAGAGAAGGCTGTTGAAATAATAGAGGGAATGGAGGTGTTGAATAAAGTGAAGGAAACACAGATGAAAACAATAGAGAGGAACATCAAGGAGCTGCAAAATAAAAAGTTATGCGATGATGAACTGGACGTAGAATTTGAGAAGATGTGGGAAGGAATAACATCAGAGCTGTCTAAAGTTAGCCTGCCAAAGAGAGATGCTTATCAGGATGTGCTCAATCAACTCAAGTCTAATCTACGTTCAAAGAGTGGAGATGTCGACAAAATGCTCAGCACAATCAACCTGAAGTCTAGTGAACAGGAGGAATTCATTGTTAAATCTGATTGGTTTTCTAACTGGGAAAGTTGGGCAAAGAGAGGGTTTGGTGCCATTAGAGATATGGATAAAACACAGTTCATTGCTAAAATACAAGATGTCTGTGACAGTATCATCAACAACTGTGAAGAACGGATATCAGATTTCATAGACACCATGAACAGAAACAACGCAGATTACAATGAGACATACATCAAAAAGATCCTCAAGAATATTGATGACCAAACGGTAGACAAAATTACTGATGAATGTGGACTCTATCTGAAGCATCATGTCGGTGTCCGAACAGCAGAGAACTTCCAGACAGCACACAAGGAATTCAATGTCCGCAATGACCCGCAGAAACGTCTGACAGAGTTTAAACTCACAATCAAGGTAAAATTAGAATCATTCAGTGATGAAGATCATTGCAAGAAGAAAGCTACAGAATTCATAGAGACATTTGTGAAGGTAGCAGTCCAGGACTACGTGTCTAAAGAGCTTGGGCAGGCAATTGAAAAAGAAATTAAGGAGGGAGATAGAGGAACTGACTTCAACACACAGGCTAATTTCCAGTTTGCCCTTTTAAAACACCTGCTTGAAAGCGACACATTTGAGAAGTACAAGGATTATACATCATCACATGAAACATTTGTGAAAGACTGGATTAAGCAACAAATCATTGAAAAATCCACCGCACAAGCAAACATGACTGTGCTGGAGAAACACCTACTCTCTAAAATTTTACAGGATATCAAAAACACAATCACCAACTGCTCAAAGTCTGAAGACTTAAGTGTGTTTATACAACAATTTTGTGATTCTCTGAAAAATAAACTGATCTTTCAAAAAGATGCTTTGCAGATCTTTATGATCCTCAACAATGCAAAACCAGACCAGTTTGCCACCAACCTAATAGACCTCATCAAGGACATGGAAGAATCCCTAACTCAGGAGTATGACAACAAAACAGGCATCGAGCACATCACTGAGAGAATTGATCAGTTGCCCACGAAGCCCCATGAGCTGCTCTTCACTACCCTGTGTGGATGTGGACACCATTGTCCCTTCTGCCACACACCCTGTGAGGCAAAAGGTGCGGGCCACAGAGAACACTTCTCCAGTCTGCATCGTCCCAGCGCATTCGGAAAGTATCGAGGCAGCACAACCCAAAAATTAATTACCGATATATGCACAACTTTGGTGAAAAGTGACATGTCATTTAAAAATGTGAAAACAAATAATGTGTTTCATCCCTATAAGGATTACCGACATTTCTACCTTGAGTGGCAGATAGCAGCAGATTCCAGTCTTGAGGCCTCAGACTACTGGAAGTATGTGCTGATGAGGTTTAATGATAAATTTGCAGAAGCTTATAATGCAAAACCTGCAGATATTCCAAGTGACTGGAAAACACTTACACCAGAGGATGCACTGAAAAGCCTTGAAAAGGCATTCAACAAAAACTAACCAGCAAACAGCTTGGAGGATTGTTAGTCATATATAAGCGTTATATCATAGTGGAAATGATGTGTGTCTCACATCAGAAGACACCATATATCAGGAATAATCACACATGAGAAATTATGTGATTTAAATTCAAACTATGGGCGAATTAAGTCAGAATTGGGGAAATTATATTCGATATGATTGTTAAATCAAACAAGTGGTGTAAATGGGTGGAAAAATGGCATAGATGCGATTATGTATTCACCAAACTGGGTGAACATGGCGAAGGAACTGCTTTGCAAAAATAAGCACAGCAGAGTAGATTAAACTAATGCCATTATATAGGGTTTATTATTATATATTATAGAGTTTGTTATTACATAGGGTTTTTATTTTCCCTGGAGATTCTAATATGTTGAAATCATTATCAGAAATGTTTTTGTTTGTTTAAATCATTATTGTTTATATATATATATAAGAATATTGTTGGACATTTAAATCATTATTAATTTTTAATGTTGATATGGTTATGGTTAGGCTTTTGTCCAAAGTGAGTAATACATTTTAATATTGTGGGACATCTTCCTCTGTAAGGTTTGATGATAAATTGAGCATTCTGTCTTTTTACTCTTTAAAGCTATAGTGTGTTGCATTTGCAGCATTCTATGTAGAATCTGAAAGAAATTGAATATTGCTGAAATTTCAGTTTCCAATAACCTCCAATTACCTGGTAATGTGAATCATGTTTTTGTTAGCTTTATATTTACGTCAGTCTCATATGCATTATGTTAATCTGTATGCTAATCACACAACTATGGCCTTCACTTAACCCTTGTGTTATCCTCAAATCTTACCGACACTCTTTATCCTTGGGGTCAATTTGACCCCAGCTAAATAAACCCTCAGAAAAGGATTATAATTAATATTGTTACCCAGTTTTTTTGTGACAGGTACTTAACAAGAGTGTAATAATCACCATCAAAAGCCCTACAAAACAATCCCAGCCCCCCCACACCCCTTTATGAACCTTGGAACCCTGTCTGGCAATATTGCCCATCCAGTGTCAGCAGCCCAAAGGCTTGCTGTTGCTTCCCCTTTTGACTTATACAGTCCTGCCAAAATGACTTATATGTAATATGTACTTGTGTATGTAATAATGATAATAACAATATGTTCTCATACTATTCAAATAATAATATTCATAATGTGTCAAATATTCATGTATCCTATGTTTCATACAGCTGGGGTCAAACTGACCCCAAGGAACATCAATGTACAAAATATTTGTACAGGACATTGAAAACAAATTATTGTACAAATTTCATGCTAACTCTGTTGTACCCTTCAATTGAGGAAAAGTCATGAAACATGAAGCAAAAAAAAAAAGTGAACCATATATTTTATGATGTTAAACGTTGCTTGGGGTCAAATTGACCCCAAGGATAACATGAGGGTTAACCTGATTGAATACACATTGTGTAACTGACACGTCCTATGCATATCATCTATGTGGTGGTTACTGTGGGAAATGTATTTCTTTATTCGTTGTGTTTGGGATTTGCTGTGGGATTGGCATATGCCTTTAGGAGTACTGTTGAACTAATCATGAGGGTTTTTTTCATCTAAATGAGGGGTTACTTAAAGGTACACTATGCAAGATTTTCACCTTTACGAAGCCAATTTGATGGTAATCGAACTTGTAATAGTTGAATCGCTAACCTAGCATAGCTATACAGCATAGACGTAGCGAATCACTACTGAGAAAACCAGCCTTGCCACTTCAAGAACGGTGGCCTGACAAATCTCGCGAGAATCATGAAACATTACCTTGCAGGGCTCCAGACTAACTTTTTGCACTGGTTGCACTGGTGCGCCTAACTTTTTTTCTTAGGTGCACCAGCACAAAAGTTAGGTGCACCCAAATTTTCAACCACATCGCATTTAACACCGCAGCAGGTTCACTTTTTTCGCTTAATTACTGTCCTATATAGGTTGTCTTATGACTTATGATTTACAATTCTACAAGAAAAGTAACTTAATGAAGTGTTGGTGCTTTAAGTGCTTCACTGAGCTGAAATTTAAACTTAAAACATCTCAAGATTAATTAAATAAAAATAACAGTGAGTAAATTAACAGTGCACGTCTTTTAAGGGCTTCTGCACATCTCATGGCTCAATGTCTTACATACCATCCTTCATGATCTTTATGCCTTGGCTAAACCAGCTCGCCATGCTAGCATCTTCCATAGAAATGTATTTGAGCACAATTTAAAGAGATGTTCCAAGTAGCCTGGGGGATTTTTATGTGATTTTGCAATGATGATTGCAATAATCATTTGACAGGCCCACAATGCAATTTACTTTTTAATTTTAGTATTTTTAAATTTTCAATAAGAACATCACTATGATTAAAGGAATTATCCGGAGTAAAATGCACTTTAGATCAATTTACGGATGATTGGGAGTACATACGTTGAGTTGACATCCAAATCATGTCATTCGGATGTGTTTTGAGAAAGTTCGATGTTACCGTTTTTAGTCAAAGCTCATTAGCGTGGAAGTGAGAAGGGCATATTATTTCGCCGCTACAAAACGCTATTTTTATACCTCTTCTACAGTTCCAAACAACATTGCACTTACGTGGTAGTGAGTAGAGGGTCCCTAAAGCCAAACCGAAGTATCCCGAGGTCTTTATGTGGTCGAAAAATATGACACAGGCGACCTCCGATTTTTTTTAGCCGCACTTTTGAAAAATTAGGTCGCATATGCGACCAAATTGGTCGCACTCTGGAGCCCTGCTATAGCTCTTTAGGCTGTTGTTAATCCTTCACCTTCACAATAAAAGCATTTACATTGTGTACAGGGGGGATAAGTCACAAAAAGTTTAGCTATTTACAGCTAAATTGTTGTAAAGCTATTTACAACAGCAGTGTAAAATATAAATGTATTGCAACTCTAGAGGGAGCTCTACAATTGGCAAAAATACCTAAACCTGCATAGTGTACCTTTAATATTTATCATAAGAACTATTTTTTTAAAACTCACCATCTTGTCACTTTTCTGCCACAAAGCTGATTCATCTACACAGTGTTATGAAGCAGTTAACATGTGTGTTCTCTGGCATGTACTCAATAAATTACACAACAATTATGCTCATGTGATGGTGCTATTTTTCATTGCTGTATTTTGTTTTAAATAAGCAAATATACTGGGGCCTCATTTATAAAATGTTCTTATACACACACATTTGATCTTAGAGTGTGGGTACACTCAAATCCAAGATTCCACACCAAGTTAAGATTTCTAAAAATACTTACTACTTAATAAAGTGAAAAATATATATATATTTTTTAAAAAGGCATACTTTAATATATTAAAAAAAATACTAGAGTGGATTGGTTGGAAAATCCTTAAAGACAATCAAGTATGTATTTAGTATTCCCATACTTATTGTAGTTCAATCTAATATTTACCACAT